>NC_058103.1:71741893-72044924 GCF_020171115.1 Neogale vison
TCAATTCAGCCTGTTCTATCTTACCTAGATCCCACACACCATATCCCTTGGCTTTTGCAACAGTTGTTTCCAACAATTTTTGTTGTTGTTGTTTTGTGGGATTTTTTTGTTTGTTTTTTGTTTTTTACTTTTTTAAATGAATGTTGGATGTTCAAAAGGCTTTTTGTACAGACTGATTAAAACTCTTAGACTTACACATTTGCTTTGCAATAGTGTATGCAGTAATTAGATAAAACATGGCCCCTTTCCAGATGGGTATTTTTTGAAACAAAGAAACAAAATCATTAAATGGGCATATTTCATTACAAGGAATGAAAGTTTTAGCTTGACCAGGTGCCCAGTAATATCCCTTCACAAGTGAAAATTGTCTTGTGAATTATACTTAAAATTTATAGTCAACCATAAGTTTCTGTGCCAGTCCTGCTGAATTAGTGGTGAAATTGACAATGTAATCTTTTTCTTACACACCTGGTTCATACTGCTTTTTATGCTAGCAGTATTTCCCAGGCAGTCTAGGAGCAGGAGAAAAGTTCTAAGTTATCCTCAGTCTTAGAATCCATGTCAATTTTAAAAGCATGTATTGAGTTGTCTCTGTTCTGATTTTCCTTCACCAACTTTGTATCAGAAAACCTTTGGGGGCTCCAGAAGAAACTCTAGAAATCATTCAGACTAGAGACTGGACTGGGATGGGGGAAAGAGGAAACTGCTTCCCATAGGTGCAAGTCCATTCTTAATTGGTAAGTAAAAACTTACCAATTATCACTTTGAGCAAGTCTCAAAGCCTCTAGTTCCTTATCTGAAAAGTGAGGCTTATGACCATGTTTTTCCAGAGATTCGAAGACATGCATTTTTGTTTATTTTATATTTTAATATATCTGAAAACATGATATGTTTCACTCTGCCTGATAGGTTTTGATTTTATTTGTGGTGTTCTTCTAATATAGTGGTACATAAAATAATGTTGCATCTTAAAATAAGTGATGCTTAGATTGATGAAATGTGGAAATATGCCGTACCAACCTCCTGAGTTGTTGTTAAGGATCAACTCTGATAATACGTTTGCTAGAACATTACAGTTGTGCTAACAAACAAGCAAGCAAAAGCACCTTTGGATGATCCTTGACAATCTTTCTCGCTTTGGTATGAAACTCTATTTCTAAAGTGTCTTTAAACTGGGGAGAGGTGGAAAATGGAAATTGCAAATTTAGATGAATTAAGATATCAAATGCCTTTCTTGAATATTTGAAGTAACAAAAGAATTTCAGTGGAGTCTTACATTTGACTTCCTGATTGTTTTTTCTTTTAACAATACCTCAGTCACTTTGGTCTTGTCTCCCCTTACCCAGCCCCTCCCCTGCAATAAGAACTCCTGTTTTGGGTGGGAGGGTGTAGAGGGTCAGACGGTCATTAATTTCATTTTGGACAAATTAAATTGGAGATGAGTTTGAGGCATCCAAGTGAAGATGGTGAGTAGGCAGTTGAATTTATGAGTCAGAGATGAAAATGTGGCATTTTTGGTATAGCGATGGTAAATGAAGGCTCAATCTTGGATGAGATCACCTAGGAAACAAATGGAGAAAGGAGAATTGGAACTGGAGGTTGACAAGCCACCTTCAGCCAGCAAACCTGCTTTATTTGGCCTGTGTAGTGTTTTTAAAATATTTGAACAAGTTGCTGTTGCATGTTTATGGTTTTTTCGCTGCCTCGAATATATTTTTTCTCTTTTGATGGCAAGCCCTAATTTCCCTTTAAGAAATGTCATATCCTCCGATCTCAGACCTTGTGCTTTAGATCAAGCTCCACCCCAACTCCCAATGAAGTGTGTGACCCAGGGCTGGCCAATCCCTCCTGAAGTAGCCTGACCCCATAGTTGGTCCAAGAATGTCCTTGTCATCCAGGTTGGCGCAATCATAGGGAACGTTGAGACTGGGCGAGATCCAAGAAGAGAGTTGTTCTTACTTTTTGCTTAAGCCTGGCAGGATATAGTCCAGAGGTCTGGAGGTCTAACAACTGCTGTACTATCAGCAGGCAGAGCTTCTCTGAAAATAGGGATAATAAAGAAGTAAAATCTTAATTAATGCAGCTGCCAAGATTTAAAGAACAGGAGTTCTCCTATAGAACTCAAGACTTCCAGCTAATTGTTGTTCTGGTAGGAACATCTGCCTCCCTTTTTCATAGTCTGTACCTCTCCCTATTGTTATCTTACCCTGAAGCCTGGGGTCTGTTGCCAGGTATCCTGCTTGTTCTGCAGTGTCTCAAAGTAGAGTTGAGAAGGAAATGAAAGTCAACTTCAACTTGCCTTCACTTCATTGTTTCACTAGCTTACCCTCATGGGTATTTGGGCTTTTGATCACTAATGTAGAGTGAAGAGAAAAGGAGGCCCCAGGTTCAAGCTTTGGGGAGTTTGAACCCTAAAGAACAGGTAAAGTAGGGTGAGCTGGTGAAGAGAAAGGAGTGAGAGCAATGGGAAGGAAAGCATTGATTGTGAAGGCCAAGGTAAGGAATATTTCAAGGAGAGAGTAATGAACGTTGCCAAACACTGTCAAGATGTCAAATAAGATGCATGAAAAGATTCTCATTTGAATTTGGTAACAGAGGTCATTATTGACCTAGACTGGAAGTTTTTAGGGAGAGCTGGAGCCAAGCCAGATTGGAATGGGTTGAAAAATGAAGGGGAGATGCCTTCAAGAAGGGCAGTTTTTATTTTTCCATGAAGGAATTAAAGCAATAAGACACCAGCCTAGAGACAGGGAGGTTGAGGTAGAGTGTACCTGAGATGTTGAAATGTTGATGGGAAGGATCTTGTTGGAAGTAAGAAGTTGACTGAATAAATAGGAGAGAACAGAGGTAAGTGAGTATATGAGGCTGAGCAGGTAGAATGGGGTAGGATCTAAGCCCAAGTGAAGTGGTTGACCTTGGATGAAAGGAGGAAATAGGAAGCAACAGGAGGGAAGAAGCTGAAGGCTGGTAGAGATGAAGGTTGGTCTGATATCAGGAAGTTGCTGAGTGATGGGTTCCAGTTCTCCGTTAGGAGGCCAGGTCATCTGAGAATTGGGGAGGAAGAGTGTGGGTATTTAGAAACACAGTTTGAAAGTGATGAGAGGGAAAGAATGAGTCTGGGGGAGATATGTGGTGGGATCATGGAGCGTCGCAGAGGACTCATTTGTAGTTGGTGTTCATATAGCGAGACACCATCTGGCCATGTGCACTTTCTCCCATGCCCAGGTGCTCAGTGGTGGGCACAGACACAGCTATGTTGGGTGACCTCTGAAGCTGGGGTTTGGCAGAAGGCTGAGCAAGGTAAGCTTAGAGCATTTGGCAAGGCTGTTATGGAGAGTGTGTTATGGGAATGATGGCCTTAGAAAGGCAGCTGAGTAAGAAGGGGATATGAAATGACACTTTTGAGGGGGTCCTAATGGTCATTCCCAGTGAATGGGATTTTAATAAGGAAACCAAAGCAGAGGCTATTTTCGTCCAAGGACGGGATGTTCGACTGGGCCGTAGGTGATTTGTGTGGCGTGGAGGAAAGGGTCATTGGAGGTGAGGCAGAGGAGAGAACAGAGACAAGGTGTCTATGGGTTTGGATATTCAGGCCACCCATGCTGGCTGCAGGATTAAGGGAGGAGAGAGGCTTTCGTCGGGGTTCAGATGAGGTAATGGGCTTGACTGTTTCTTAACAGTTTAGCCATTTCCTCTAAACCTCCTCAACTTTGATTTCAGTGGACATGCAGCTGGGAGAGAATATTTAAATGATGTGGGGCCCACCTCCCTTTTGGTAGTATGTCCTGACAGTCATGAATTTATCAGGAAAAAAATGTGTCTTCTATCACTTTGTGTTCCTACAGAGAACATAAATCACTTAAAGCTCTTGAGTTTGTAGCATCTTTAGTTGCTGGAATGATTTGGTGCTCCTTTGCCTTACATGGTCATGTTGCTTCTGAAGGTTACTGACAGAGCAATCCAGACCTTCCGGAGGAGGCCAGGTTCGACTGAGTCCCCTCTGGCTCCCACTGTGAGGAGCTTGAAAGGGAGGGTAAGTCGGGAGCAATGTTAGAGGCATCTGTTGCCGTTGGTAATGTGTGTCGTGCTTTGGCAGGAACTAAAGCCGAGCAGGCCCACCAGTCTGTAGCTTAGAAGCAGTAATCCGAGAGCCCAAAAAATACTTCTCTGAATGGTAAGGTATCAGAGCCAGCATTCCTTATCCTGGTGAGGGAAAAGGAGTTTGAAAGGCTCACCAAGAGAAAAACAGCACTTGGATTTTATAATAAGATGCTAAATCAGATAATCTCAAAACATCCAAAGTTCGTGATAAAAATCCTCACCAAGTAATCAATATGCACAAGCTTACACCCTCTTAAAAGAGAGAGAGAGAATTCAAGCATGCAGTCTTTCAGATTTTGCATCTATTTATTACTGATTCTGAAAAGATTAGGTAAATGACAGGCCAGTGTCCATGTCTTCAGGCTGAGCACGATGAGGAGAGATAATGAGAGAAGTCCCTTAGTGCTCAAAATACCAGCCACAGAATGAAATGTTTTGCAGCCTGGAAGGCTCTGCTGCCAGCCAGCCACTCACTGTGCTCTGTGTAGGTCAGGCTCCATGTTCTTCCCCAAGGACCTAATTATTCACCCCTACTCTGCCCCACCCCTCTCTCCCTGCCTCCTTCATTTTTCTCTGCCCAGTGAGGCCAAAACCAAGTCCAGGATGATGCTAGATCTTCCCTGCCTCTGACTCCTCTGTGTGTATTGTTTGTGGAATTTGGTAAGTTAGCTCTGTGATGGGTTTATAGGTGATTCAGGTTGTAAGAAACCTTGGATTTTTTTTTTCCTTGCTCAAACTAGTCCCAAAGCAAGAATTACTTTACTCAACACAAGTTCCTTCAGGCCCTGGAGCATTGAAGACTCAAGACTTGGGTTCTCTTATCTGGGCCTTTAAGGATTGCATCATTTTTCTCCCATAAAGGGAACAGAGCTGCTGATGAGTGTTGCATGTCCTTGACATCTGCTGTTTTATACTATTGTACCCAAGCAATAGTTTTGGCCCTGCCTTGATCATTTTTTCTTGGTCTCAAAATAACTAAACCACCTGCTTTGCTCTTAGCAATTTTTTTGAAAGCCTTAGTTCATTCTACAGATGACTCTCCTTGTAACTGATAGATTTCTCCTGTGCTTTTGTGTACATCTTTAGGAGGTTTTGTAAGACTTGTGAAGTGGAAGATAAGGTGTAGGTCCAGCAAGCATTGCTCTCAGGCTTGAAAGAGCAGAAGGGGCTGAGTTAAATTGCAGTCAAGGAGCCCTAGCCTCCAAAAGATTCTTGAGGAAGTCTCCGTTGCATTTGTGAACTGCTAAGAACAGTGCCTGGCATGTAGTAAGTCAGCAATGGTAGCTATTCTTATGGGGCCTGGGCAGCTGGTCAGAAAGATCCCACCCTGAACAAGTTTATAAATTGAGAACTTATCTCTTGCATGAATTGAACTTCAGCATTTTCATATCTCAGTAGTTGCCTACACTTAGGCCAGCCAAAAATAAAAATGGGGACCTGAGACTCAGTGTGTTCCAGCTGGCAGGAAACAGAGCTCAGCATCCAAAACATGATATAGAGGGAAGCCAAGGCTTAGAGGCGTTGGATGACCATCCTTAGGCCACATTGTTTATATTGGCAGATTGGACCAGAATGTAACTCTCTGGGCTCTAGAACTGGGATTTTCCTGCCACAGAGTGTGCGACTCTGAAAAGTCACTCTTGAAAAAGGAGTGTTGAAAGACAGGAGGACAGGGATAGTGTCCAGAGGGTGCCCTGATTCTGGCCATTAATGTCAAAGAAGAACATAAAACAAAGAGGTTTGACCCCCTGATGTTTTATCACATCACTGATGGCTCGCTTCTACATCTGTTCTTTTTAAATTGAATTCTGGGTCAGTACTTTGAAAAACCAGGAGAGCTAGGGGTGGTAGGAATAGTGATAGCCTCCCCTGGTATTAAAGGTCACTGCTTTGAGAATGCATTTGGCAAAGAGTAAGAAGAGGGAAGAAGAGCCTGGGCTCAGAGAGGCCCCTAGGCCTCACGGGAAGTCTGTGGTCCTGGTGCATTGCTGCCTGGGCCTGGGTTAGGCACTCAGTTCATAGTTGTGTAAGGCATGAGCTTCATGCCAGTGAGAAAACACTGGCATTGGTAGAGGTGTGAGATATATCCAGAATGTCTGGGAGTCCCGTTTGTGTATACCACAGAAAAGATGGGAAAATAAAGAAGTAGTACAGGGCCCTGATGATAGAACAGAAAGACATACATACAAAGATTAGGCTCACAGTGGGTTTTCTGAGTTTGCTGAGATGGGGTACAGCGTATAGTTGTGCTGTATGGTGCAGGGAGGCCTATAGTTCCTCCCTTGAGGAGAAGGCCTGTTAGTGACCTGCCACCAAAAACATTTGGACAAAGGGAAAATTGAGAGATGGATGATTGAGCAGACAGAACAAGTACTGAATTGGAGGTTGCAGATAGCAAGCTGAAGATCAAAGCAAGGCACTTGAGCTTCCCAGTTGGAGATCTCAACACTGTGCCCTCTGTCCCTGCTGAGCTGCCGGCTGTGATCTCAGCCCTTGGAAGGATCCACCCTCAACCAGGAAGTCCTGTTCTCTGGTGGGTGTCCCTCAGAGATTCCATAGAGCCCAATGAGTCATTGGGATGCATTATGGCCTAGGGCCACTCTTAGTCAAATGACCATGGTATCTAGGTTTTCCTAGAATTCTAGGTTTCCTAGAATTCCAAAGACTTCTGCAAACTTTTCTTTTGTAGCAACTTTTTATCTTGGCAGCTAAGAATCCATGGGCCTTCTCTGCCCTCTGGAGATTTTCTAGTTAAACTGTGCTCAACCCAAAGCCTCCTGGTGATCTTACATGTCCCTGCGCCTTCCTTCCTCATGGCTCCCCTGCTTCTGAGCCTCTGAGTCCTTAAGACTGTGAATGCGCCTCTTCTATCCACCCGAGCTTTTAGGACCCATCTGGTCCCATCAGGTAGGCTTTAGTGAAGACTTGAAGAGTACAGCTGGACACACCAGATCTTCCACCAGCTTTACTGGTTCTCCCCATTACTTCCTCTTCTTTCTCACTCAGCTATCAAAGTTCTACTCCTACTGGGGCAGTGGTGGGAAAGGAACGCCTCACTTAATGCCCTAACAACCAGCCACATAAATAATGGTTATTTTCCAAGAAGTTCAGTCAGTCAATTACATGTACTTCAGCTTGGGTGCAAATATACAAAATCAGAGATACTGCTTTATACCTAACGTCCAACTGACTACACCACTAATAATACGATTGCTGGAGTATTGGTATTCCTAATAAATGTGTTTCTGCTGACTCAGCTCTGTACATTGTACATCTAGACAGTGTGCACTTTAAATTTCTTTTATCTCCTTCATCTGCCAAACTCATTTCTTCACTGTAAGACTTAGAGCTTTGCTTTTACCTCTTACCCCAATTTACCATGTTTTTAGAGCCTGAAGCATGTGTGAAATCCATTCTCTCTCTCCTTTCTTACTCCTTGTACCCTGGAATATATTGATTTTGGGGGAGTTTCAATTTTGTGACTTTCTAGGTTTATTTTATGATTTTATCAGTCCTTTTCATGTCCTCTTAGTAAGTTCAGAACCCAGGGATCTCCTTGATAGTATAAACATCTACCATTTAAAAAAATTAACATATAATGTATTATTTGCCCCCGGGGTACAAGTCTGTGAATCATCAGGCTTACACATTTCACAGCACTCACCATAGCACATACCCTCTCCAATGCCCATAACCCAAACACCCTCTCTACACCTCCCCCTCCCCCAAAACCCTCAGTTTGTTTTCTGAGATTAAGAGGTTCTTATGGGAAAAAAAAAAAAAAAGGTTCTTATGGTTTGTCTCCTTCCTGATCCCATCTTGTTTCATTTTTTTTCCTCTCTACCCCCCACAACACTCCACCCTGCCTCTCAAATTCCCATATCAGAGAGATCATATGATAATTGCCTTTCTCTGATTGACTTATTTCACTTAGCATAATACCCTCTAATTCCATCCATGTCATTGCAAATAGCAAGATTTTGTGTTTTTTGATGGCTGCATAGTATTCTGTTGTATATATGTACCACATCTTCTTTATCCATTCATCTGTTGATGGACATCTAGGTTCTTTCCATATTTTGGCTATTGTGGACATTGCTTCTGTAAATATTGGGGTGCACGTATCCCTTCGGATCCCTACATTTGTATCTTTGGGGTAGATACCCCAAAGTGTGATTGCTGGGTCAAGGATAGCTCTATTTTCAACATTTTGAGGAACCTTCATACTGTTTTGGAGTGGCTGCACCAGCTTGCATTTCCACTAACAGCGTAGGACATTCCCCTTTCTCTGCATCCTTGCCAACATCTGTCGTTTCCTGACTTGTTACTTTTAGCCATTCTTTTTTTTTTTTTAAAGATTTTATTTATTTATTTGACAGAGAAAGATCACAAGTAGGCAGAGAGGCAGACAGAGAGAGAGAGAGAGGAGGAAGCAGGCTCCCTGCTGAGCAGAGAGCCCGATGCGGGACTCGATCCCAGGACTCTGAGATCATGATCTGAGCCGAAGGCAGCGGCTCAACCCACTGAGCCACCCAGGCGCCCCTACTTTTAGCCATTCTGACTGTGGCTCAAAACCATATCTCATTGTGCTTTTGATTTGTATTTCCCTCATGGCGAGTGATGTTGAGCACTTTTTCATGTGTCTGTTGGCCATTTGGATGTCTTCTTTGCAGAAATGTCTGTTCATGTCTTCTGCCCATTTCTTGATTGGATTATTTGTTCCTTGGGTGTTGAGTTTGATAATTTCTTTATAGACTTTGGGTACTAGCCCTTCATCTGGTATGTCATTTGCAAATACCTTCTCCCATTCTGTCAGTTGTCTTTTGGTTTTGTTGACTATTTCCTTTGCTGTGCAAAAGCTTTTGATCATGATGAAGTCCCAATAGCTCATTTTTGCCCTTGGTTCCCTTGCTTTTGGCAATATTTGTAGGAAGAAGTTGCTGGGGCTGAGGTCGAAGAGGTTGCTACCTGTGTTCTCCTCAAGGATTTTGTTGGATTCCTTTCTCATATTGAGGTCTTTCATCCATTTTGGGTCTATTTTTGTGTGCAGTGTAAGAAAATGGTCCTGGTTCATTCTTGTGCATGTGACTGTCCAATTTTCTCAACACCATTTGTTGAAAAGACTGTTTTGTTTTGTTTTGTTTTTTTTTCCATTGGACGTTCTTTCCTGCTTTGTTGAAGATTAGTTGACCATAGAGTTGAGGGTCCATTTCTGGGCTCTCTATTGTGTTCCATTGATCTACATGTCTGTTTTTCTGCCAGTACCATCAAATCTGAAAGTTGATGATTATAGCTTTGTAATAGAGATTGAAGTCTGGAATTGTGATGCCACCAACTATTATTTTCTTTTTCAACCTTCCTTTGGCTACTCGGGGTCTTCCTGGTTCTATAAATTTTAGGATTATTCCATTTTTTTAAAAAAAAAATTGGGTGTATTTTGATAGGGATTGTGTTAAATGTGTAGATTGCTTTAGGTAGCATAGACATTTTCACAATATTTGTTCTTCCAGTCCAGGAACATGGAACATTTTCCATTTCATGGTGTCTTGCTCATTTTCTTTTATGAGTACTTTATAGTTTTCTGAGTACAGATTCTTTGCCTCTTTGGTTCTGTTTATTCCTAGATGTCTTATGGTTTTGGCTGCAGTTGTAAATGGGATCAACTCCTTAATTTCTCTTTCCTCTGTCTTGTTGTTGGTGTATAGAAATGCAACTGATTTCTGTACATTGATTTTATATTCTGACCCTTTACTGAATTCCTCAATGAGTTCTAGCAGTTTTAGAGGGGAGTCTTTTGGCTTTTCCACATAAAGTATCATGTCATCTGTAAAGAGTGGGAATTTGACAACTTCTTTGCTAGTTCAGGTGCCTTTTATTTCTTTTTGTTTTCTGATTTCTGAGGCTAGGACTTCTAGTACTATGTTGAATACCAGTGGTGATAGCGGACAGCCCTGTCATGTTCCTGACCTTAGGGGGAAAGCTCTCAGTTTTTCCCCTTTGAGAATGGTATTCACTGTGGGTTTTTTATAGATGGCTTTGATGATGTTGAGGTATGTACCCATTATGCCTACACTGTAAAAAGTTTTGATCAAGAAAGGATGCTGTACTTTGTCAAATGCCTTTTCAGCATCTATTGAGAGTATCATATGGTTCTTGTTCTTTCTTTTATTCATGTATTATATCATGTTGATTGATGTGCAGATGTTGAACCAACCTTGCAGCCCATGGATAAATCCCACTTGGTTGTAGTGAATAATCCTTTCAATGTACTGTTGGAGCCCATTGACTGGTATTTTGGTGAGAATTTTTGCATCTGTGTTAATCAAGGATATTGGTCTGTAATTCTCCTTTATGATGGGGTCTTTGTCTGATTTGGAGATGCAGGTAATGCTGGCCTCAAAAAATGAGTTTGGAAGTTTTCCTTCCATTTCTATTTTTTGGAACAGTTTCAGGAGAATAGGTATTAATTCTTCATTAAATGTTTGGTAGACTTCCCCTGGGAAGCTGTCTGGCCCTGGGCTCTTGTTTGTTGGGAGATTTTTGATGACTGCTTCAATCTTTTTACTGTTTATGGCTCTGTTGGTTTTCTGTTTCTTCCTGGTTCCATTTTGGTAGTTTATATGTCTCTAGGAATGCATCCATTTCTCCAGATTGTCAAATTTTCTGGTGTACTGTTGCTCATAATATGTTTGTATAATTGTTTGTTTTCTTTGGTGCTGGCTGTGATCTCTCCTCTTTCGTTCATGATTTTATTCGTTTGGGTCCTTTCTCTTTTCTTCTGGATAAGTCTGGCCAGGGGTTTATCAATTTTATTAATTATTTCAAATAACCAGCTCTTAGTTTCACTGATTTGTTCTACTGTTCTTTTGGTTTCTATTTCATTGATTTCTACTCTGATCTTTATTTCTATTCTCCTGCTCTGTTTAGGCTTTCTTTGCTGTTCTTTCTCCAGTTCCTTTAGGTACAGGGTTAAGTTGTGTACTTGAGACCTTTCTTGTTTCTTGAGAAAGGCTTGTATGGCTATATACTTTCCTCTTAGGACCACCTTTCCTGTGTCCAAAGATTTTGGGACATTTTCATTTCTTTCCATGAATTTTAAAAATTCTTCTTTAATTTCCTGGTTCACCCATTCATTCTTTAGTAGGATGCTATTTAGCCTCCATGTATTTGGGTTCTTTCCAACTTTCCTCTTGTGGTTGAGTTCTAGTTTTAAAGCACTGTGGTCTGAAAATATGCAGGGAATGATCCCAGTCTTTTGGTACCGGTTGAGACTTGATTTGCGACCCTGGATGTGATCTATTCTGGAGAATGTCCCACGTGCACTAGAAAAGAATGTGTATTCTGTTGCTTTGGGATGGAATGTTCTAAATATATCTGTGATGTCGATCTGGTCCAGTGTGTCATTTAAAGCCTTTATTTCCTTGTTGATCTTTTGCTTAGATAATCTGTTCATTTCAGTGAGTGGGATATAAAAGTCCCATCTATTTTTGTATTATTTTTGATGTGTTTCTTTGATTTTATTAATTGGTTTATATAATTTGCTGCTCCCATGTTAGGGGCATAGATATTTAAATTTGTTAGATCTTCTTGTTGGACAGACCCTTTAAGTCTGATACAGTGTCCTTTCTCATGTCTTATTATGATCTTTGGCTTAAAATCTAATTGATCTGATATAAGGATTGCCACCCCAGCTTTCTTTTGATGTCCATTAGCATGGCAAATTGTGTTCCACTCCCTCACTTTAAATCTGGAGGTGTCTTTGGGTCTAAAATAAGTTTCTTGAAGACAGCATTATCAGTGGGTCTTTTTTTTTTTTTTAATCCATTTGGATACCCTGTGTCTTTTAAGGGGCATTTGGCTCATTTACATTTAGGGTAACTATTGAAAGATATGAATTTAGTGCTATCGTATTGCCTATAAGGTGACTGTTAATGTATATTGTCTCCGTTCCTCTCTAGTCTACTACTTTTTAGCTCTCTCTTTGCTTAGAGGACCCCTTTTGATATTTCCTATAGGGCTGGTTTGGTGTTTGCAAATTCTTTTAGTTTTTGTTTGTCCTGGAAGCTTTTTATCTCTCCTTCTATTTTCAGTGACAGCCTAGCTGGATGTAGTATTCCTGGCTGCATATTTTTCTTGTTTAGTGCTCTGCGTATATCATGCCAATCTTTTCTGGCCTGCCGGGTCTCTGTAGATAGTTCTGCTGCCAATCTAATATTTCTACTCTTGTATGTTAATAGACCTCATGTCCCAAGATGCTTTCAGGATTTTTTCTTTGTCACTGAGACTTGTATGTTTTACTATTAGATGATGGGGTATGGACCTATTTTTATTGATTTTGAGGGGGTGCTCTGTGCCTCCTGGAATTTGATGCTTGTTCCCTTCACCAAATTAGGAATATTCTCTGCTATAAATTGCTCCAATATATTTTCTGCACCTTTCTCTCTCTTTTTCCCTCCTCCTCCTTCTTCTTCTGGGATTCCAGTTATTCTGATATTGTTTCGTCTTATGGTATCACTTATCTCTCAGATTCTCCTCTCATGGTCCAGTAGTTGTTTCTTTCTCTTTTGCTTAGTTTCTTTATTCTCCATTATTTGGTCTTCTATATCACTAACTCTCTTTTCTGCCTCATTTATGCTAGCAGTAAGAGCCTGTTGCACCTCATTAATAGCTTTTTTTATTTCAACTTGGTTAGATTTTAGTTCTTTTATTTCTCCAGAAAGGGATTCTCTGATATATTGCATGCTTTTTTCAAGCCCAGCTTGCACCTTGATAATTGTCCTTCTGAACTCTAGTTCTGATGTATTACTAATGTCCATATTAATTAGGTCCCTAGCCATTGGTACGGCCTTTTTTTTTTTTTTTTTTTTTGTGGTGAGTTTTTTTGCCTTGGCATTTTATCCAGGTAAGAATAGATGAATGAGAGAACAAAATACTAAAAGGGTAGCAATGACCCCAGAAAAATATACACTAACCAAATCAGAAGAGACCAAAACCAGGGGGGAGAAGAAAGAGGGAAAAATAAGAAAAAAAGAATAATATATATATATACATATATATATGTATATATATATATTTTAGACTGGTGAATAGTACAGAACCACACACTTGATTTTGGGTGTATTTTGGTCTGTTAGAAGAAACTACCTCCCAATAATTTAAAAAAAGAAAAACTTACATACATGCAAAAATAAGAGGAAACATGATGAAGGGATGGAATATGACTGGAAAGATGAAAATTAAAAAAGATTCTGAAAAGAGAATTGATAAGAAGTTGTTTGAAAAAAGAAAAGGAAAAAAAAGAGGAAAGAATGTGATCAGGCTGGTGATTAGAACAAAGCAATGTGTTAGATTTAGGGTATATTATGATCTATTAGAAGAAATTGTATCCCAGAATTTTAAAGAAAAAACCTATACATATACAAAAAATAGGGCTAAATACAATGAAGGGATAAAATATGATTTTAACAATGAAAATTTAAAATATTTGTAAAAGGTATTGATAAGACAAAATAGTTAAAAAACAGAAAAATAGGAAAGAGGAAATTTTTTTTTAACAGCGTAAGAAAAAATTTTTAAGAATTTAACTTTGAAAGACTAAAGGATCATGGGGAAAAAGCCATGAATCTATGTGTTGCTTTCCCCTAGCTCTCGAGTTCTGCATTTCTCACTGATAAGTGAACTTGGTCTTGGCTGGATGTTCCTGCTGATCTTCTGGGAGAGAGGCCTGTTGCAGTGGCTCTCAAATGTCTTTGCCCAAGGCAGAATTGCACTGCCCTTGCCAGGAGCCAGACTAAGTAATCTGCTTGGGTTTGCTCTCTGTAGCTTTTGTTTCCTGAATGCTTTCCGTATAGTTATGGAGGATGGGAATGAAAATGACGGCCTCCCAATCTCTGATCCTGGAGTAACCAAGAGCTTGGGGCCCCACTCCTTGGTGCACCCTCAGAGAAAAGCTGTCAATCCCTCCCGTCTCCCTGGTCTCCAGCCACACCCTGAGCTCACCTGGCCTGTGATGGAGCATTTCTATCCCAGGCACTCAGCCCCGTTTGGAGTCTTCAAACCCAGCAGATTCCTACAACACTCCCATGCTCCTCCTTTTGCAGGAGGAAGGTGAGTCTTTCCGGATCTGCTGATTGTGTGGTCCCTACTTGAAGTGCAGTGGTCCGACTGTGCCTCAGATCATGGTTTAAGGTAACTCTGAGCTGAGATGCCAGTGCTCGGTTCTGTCTCTGTAGCGAGCTACCCTGCTTGATAACCTGGGAGCTGTGCTGCCCTCAGGCACCCCCAGTCTTTCTGTGACCCTGCGGGTCCTGAGACCACACTGTCCCTGCAAGGGCTCCACCCCTCACTTAGCCTCTGGAGCAACATCCCTCATTGGAGCAGACTTCTAAAAGTTCCGATTTTGTGTTCCACTGCTTTCTCACTTGCCAGGAACCTGCCCCTCCCCCTGCAGTCTATCTTTGGATTCACTTCTGCGCATGTCTTACCTTTGGAAAGTGGTCAATTTTCTGTTCCTAGAATTGCTGCTCTTCTTCTCTCCAGTCTCCTGTTGAGTTTGTAGGTGTTCAGAATGGTTTGATAACTATCTAGCTGAACTCCTGGGACCTGATGATATTTTGGTCTCCATGTCTCCACCATCTTGCTCCTTCCTCCCATTTTCTTTTGAGTAGAAGTTGTTTTAAGACTTGTGTTCCTTTCGGGGCACCTGGGTGGCTCAGTGGGTTAAAGCCTCTGCCTTCGGCTCAAGTCGTGATCCTAGGGTCCTGGGATGGAGCCCCGCGTGCTCTCTGCTTGGCAGGGAGCCTGCTTCCTGCTTCCTCCTCTTTCTCTCTCTCTGCCTGCCTCTCAGCCTACTTGTAATCTCTGTCTGTCAAATAAATAAATAAAATCTTTAAAAAAAAAAAAAAAAGACTTATGTTCCTTTCTCTAGAAAGGTGTGAATTTTTCCCACTCTTTTTTTTTTTTTAAAGATTTTATTTATTTATTTGAGAGAGAGAGAGAGAGCGTGATAGTGAGGGAGAGCACAAGCAGGTGGGAGGAGCACACGCCCTCCTGCGCAGGGAGCCCATTGTCACTCTCAATCTCAGGACCTTGGGATCATGACCTGAGCCAAAGGCAGATGCTTATCTGACTGAGCCATCCAGGCACCCCTCCCAATCACTCTTATTGGCATGGATTATCTGAATGTTTGGGTTTTTTCCTTCTCAGAAGAGCCATAAGAGATTTGGTGTCATTGGAAACTCAGTCTCCAGTACAAATTTTGGTAGTCAGAAAGTTACTCTCTCTAATTCTGAGAATTGACTAGGACTGTAACAAGTGGGATTCTTTGTAGGTTCTAGGAGTTAGGACTCTGCTACCACTCATTATTGGCACAAAGTGAAGGGTATTCTAATTCCATCCTTGTTTTTCTTTTCCTAGAGAAAAAGTTAATTTCTGTTCTGGGGAAAATAGAAAAGTCAAGATTTCATAGGTTACAGTATTCATTGATGAGACTAAAGAAGTAAAAGTTTGTGAAATCTTTGTGTCTTGGTGGGAAAAGGGGGGAAGAGTAGAACAAAAGTATGTTAGATTATAAAAACAACAGTAGGTAACATTTGTAGAGCATGTATGTGATAGATACCATACTCAACATTTTCCATTTTTCATTTTAGTTACTACAACAGCCCTTTGACATTTTCACTCTCATCTTTATTTTGGAGGTGAGAACCTCTGACACTCAGAGAGGCTAGACAGCTTGTACGTGGTCACACAGCTAATAAATGGCAGATCAGTGATTTTTAACCTTGGTAATATAGTCCAACACTCACACTTCTAGCTACAAGGTTACACTGCCATACATTGAGTCATTTTGACTTTGACTGTGAGTTTAGCCTCCCACAATACATATAAAGCACAGGAGAAGTGGCAGTTTCAGCTTTTTTCCCTTGGCGTTTGTTTATTTAATAGCAAGGTTAAAAAACAAAAACCAAAAAACGGCAGTATGCCGTCTAAATCAAGTTTAATTAGACCCGTGTGGAAAACACAACAATTATCCATGCCAAATTTCTGACATTTTTCTTTTTTTCATGTTCAATTTTTAACAGTCACTGGTGTACATATTCTTACACTTATTTTATAAGTGAAATAACTAGAGCTAGCATAGGGTTCTCAGCTGTTGTCTACTTCTTGAAGAATCTTCACCTACGTGGAACATTTTCTCTGAAAAGGAAAATCCATTCTTTTGTTTGTGGGACACATCTTTGGAGAATATGGTGTTAGCAGGCATAGGATCTTGGGGTTAAACTGAACTCCCCTTCTCCTTCCTTGAGCTTCTAAAGGACACAGATCAAGATGGTAGGCAGAGCCTCTGAACAAAGCCTCTTGGGTGCCAGACACTGTTTGCCCCCACCTTCCGGAAGTTGAGGTTTTTAGAAGGAACTGAAGAGACCTTGTTGAGCTGGGTTTTCCACTGGTAATTTTTTATAAAACACGAGTTCTCCTTTATTTTGTAGAGGAAAAATATAAGGAAGAATATCTCCCCCTTTCCAAATATAGAAAAGGTATTCTTCTATTGCTTTCTATTGCTTTCATAATTCTTCACTGATCATTTTCAATATTTTCTTCATTATTATAATATTCTTTTTTACCCCAGCCACAGAAAGGGTCACAGAAATATAACAAATAAAATACTGTTACGTATAAATAGCTATCTACGGCACATGGGTGGCTCAGTGGGTTAAGCCTTTGCCTTCAGCTCAGGTCATGATCCCAGGGTCCTGGGATCGAGCCCCACATCAGGCTCCCTACTCAACAGGGAACCTGCTTCTCCCTCTCCCTCTGCCTGCTGCTCCCCCGCTCCTCCTCTCTGTCACTCTGTCAAATAAATTAATAAAATATTAAAAAACAAGTTAAAAAATAGCTAGCTATAGAGCCTTGATATTGTAAGTAATTTTAAAAATAAAGTTTATTTGGTTTCCTTCCACATTTAAAATAACTACAGAAAATTTGGAGAATTCAGAGAGTAGAAGCAAAGAAAAGGAAACTCCCATTGTTCCTCTACTCAAGAAAACCTTACTATTTTCATCTTCTGTGAAGAGTTCTTACCCCTTTTTCTGTGTCAAGCTTTTGTTTGTATTTCTTGGTTATGATCATTGAAAACACAATTTTGGTTCCTGCTCTTTTGGAAAGATGTCTCCAGGTCAGAGACACCTGGCTCAGGACTTCTTTGCCGACTCTGCCCCGTCCCAGGTCAGCTTTGCAGATCTTTGGCATGCTCCCTGAGTAGTAAGTCCCTCGTGTTCTGTGCCACTGGGCGCTGGGAGGCAGAGTGCCCAGGTCCTGCCTCTGGGCATCTCACAAAATCGCTGGAGAAGAAAACATTTTAGTGGCTACTTTTGTTTTATTATTTTGGTATGGAAAACTTAAAACATATACAGAAGTAGAAAGTATATTATAATAGACCCCATATGCCTTCTCCTAACATCAGTAATCATCTGTTTGTGGTCTTACTTCACCTAGACCCCCAGTTCCAGCCCCCAGCCCTGGATTATTTTAAAGCAAATCCCTATAATTCTATAATTCTATAATTTCATAATAAGTATTTCTGTACACCTCTCTGAAGGTAAAGACTCTTTTTTTTTTCTTTTTAATACTGTAATATCATCATACTTTAAAGAACTTCTTTGATATGATTGAATATTTAATATCTAGTCAGTGGTCAAATTTATCTGTTTTCCATATTGTTTTCTTCTCAATTTGTTTGTATCAGGATTCAAGTAAGGGCTATACATTGCAGTTGGTTAATATGCCTCTTTAATCCCTTTTAATCTGCGGGTTTACCTTCCACAGTCTTTCCTTACAGTTTATTTTTTGCCAAACCAGACCATTTATTCTGTGACGTTTACCACAGCCTGGATTTGGCTGATTACATCCCATGGAGTTAAATGTTAAATGTTCCTTTATTTAACATATTCCTCTCGACACCATATTTCTTGTGAACTGGTAGATTTATCTAGAGGCTGGATCAAATTCTGTTCCCCATATTTTGTCAAGAATACTATAATGAGTGTGTTGTGTCCTTCCCATCAGGAGGCACTTAGATTAACGTAAGTTCCTTGTTTGTGTGTGTGCATGCGTGTGATATGTTGATATGTTCACAGTTGGTGGTGATTGTTTCTGCCTAAATCCGCCAATTCATTATGGGTTTCAAAGTCTTATTTTATTTCAGTCGTTTCTTCATTTATCACCTAGAATACTTCTATAAAGAGAAACTCCTACTAGCCAGCTCTTTGGTTGTCCCCAGGTACAGCTGGCTCCATTAGTCAACTAATGAGTAATATTCTCTAAAGGTAAGCATTGAGGGAGACTCAGATAACAGAGACCTAGAGATTGGGGGTGAGGAAGGAAGGAGAGTATGTGATTCCTTAAGAATTCATGAATTCAAAAATATCAGTGTTTCATCTATTGCATTTATTCCTACTGATACTAAAATTGTCTCATCTTTGGCCAGTGGGAGCCCCTCTGTGCTGACTCCTGAATTTTTTTTTTTTTTTTTTAATATGACTCAGCTTCTTTGACAGCTTCCTGCTTTCTGTATGTTAAAATATTCTAAGCTAGCAAGTCTCAAAGTGTGATCTGAGGCTGCCTGGGCATTTCTGAGACCCTATTAAGGGTCTGTGAAGCCAAAAACAATTTTCATTATAGTACAAAGGTACTATTTACCTCTTTTACTCTCATTTTCTCACATGTATATAGTAGAATTTTCTGGAGACCACATGTTTCCACATGGGAATATGTGTATTTTGTGTTTTCTAGAATTTTCTAAGATAAACTCTTTGAAGTTTTCAATAATTTTTTGTTTAATATTTTAACCATTTATTTGAGAAAGGGAGAGAAAGAGAGCAAGAGTGAGAGCACACGAGTGGGGGTGGAGGGCAGGAAGAGGGCCAGCAGACTTGGAGCAGGGAGCCCGATGTGGGACTCCATCCCTGACCCTTGAAATCATGACCGGAGCTGAAATCAAGAATCAGCTGCCACTGACTCAGCCACCCTGGTGCCCCTGGAGTCTTCAGTAATTATAAGAATATAAAGGGGTTCTAAGACCAGAAAACTTGAGAACTGCTGTCCTAGGATTATCTTTTACATTTTTTACTGTGTGTGTGTGTGTGTGTGTGTGTGTGTGTGTGTGTAGTCCCTGGTGATCCTATAAATTAGCTGCCTCCCCCCCTCCCCCAGTTTTATTTTTATGTGGGAGTGGTCTGCTCCAAGTCTCACAACTAATAAGTAAATAAACCAGAATCTGGATCTGGATGTTTGTGCAGTATTTTTTCCCCCATAAAATAGAATCCCTATGTCTAAAATTTATGATTAATGAAAGCTTTAGAAGCTGTAAACATTGCCTGCTATGCTAGACATGTACATTTTAGGGGCCACCAAGTAAAATTAGCAGTTCTTTTCCTCAAATGGAATGGCGTTTTGAAAGGGAACAGCAGATGTAGAGGCTGGGTGAGTGGTTGCTATAGCTCCATGGTATAATGAAAAACAATGCACTGAATATGTTGTTTTTCTGGTCACAGTAGGGAAATTCAAAATGCAGCAGTAACTCATTAGAGTGTTAACTTTTGAAGATTTCATCCATCCGGAGAAAAGCCAGCATGGCGTGTGGAGTTCTGTAGCTCATACATTTCTCACTTCTTTCTGAACCCAAGATCCAGGTGACTGCTTGACCATATAGAATAGAGATGTTTTTTTCATCTTGTAGTTAGTTGAACCAAATCCTGCAACAAAGGCTCCTGCAGTTTTCAAAGCTGAGTAACAGTGCCTTAAGCCTGAGACTCTAATTTTCTCCACACTGAATAGTATACAAATATCTAAAAGATGGCTACTTAAAACCACTGGATTTCATGGTTCTCTGTCCTCAGGGAAATCTTTATTTTGTTTCACTCTGTTGAGCTGAACTTGGTAACTGGTCTTTTGTTTACCATTGCCAATAGGTGTAGCTTCTCTATGTTGATGAACACCATTAACACATTTCCCGGGCACAGGGAAGAGTTTCCATCATAAGAAAAGGACGTGTGCGGGACGCCTGGGTGGCTCAGTTCATTAAGCGCTGCCTTCGGCTCAGGTCATGATCCCAGTGTCCTGGGATCAAGTCCCATATGGGGCTCCTTGTTCTGTAGGGAGCCTGCTTCTCCCTCTGCCACTCTGTCTGTGCTCTCTCTCTCTCTCTCTCTCTGAGACAAATAAATAATAAAATCTTTAAAAAAAAAAAAAAAAAAAGAAAGAAAGAAAGAAAGAAAGAAAAGGACTTGTGCTTTCAAACCTGAAAAAGCTTTCATCTGGCCTTGGCTTTCTGAAGTCAGAAGCCTTACATAATGGACATGAGTATTTACACACGTAAGAGGCATCTGACAGCCTCAGGTGCCATCTGGAAAAGTGTCATCATATAGGAAGCTTAGATCTGAGCCCACATCACCATTCAGGTGCTTCCTGATTACTTTGTGGTTCAGTGTGGGAATGAGGCAAAGAATATGTGTCAAGGGTTTCAGAAGTCCTAGGAAAATACAGATTTCTTTGTAGGAGTAGCATTAAATACCAAATACGTTTTTGTGTTTATGAGCAAATTCATTTTTCACTGGAGCCTTGTTTGTTATTTTTCTCAACTTTAAATATGTCACAGTGAACTGATTTCAATACCTCCTTTAGGTGACCTGTTGCATTTAGATTTAAGTACTTGGAAACTCGGATGCCTGGGCTTTTCTAGCAAGTCATCTTGACTGCTGAAGATAGTTTTAGAATACGTGGAAATCAGTCTGAGGCGGAAAGGTAGTCTTTTATGGGAATGGCATTACAATTGGTCATGGCAAAATTTTATTTTCTTTTGTATTTGTCACTGACCAAATTGCAAAAAAAAATTTTTTTTTCTTTTGGTACTCATTAAGTTAATTAAACAGACCGCTGTCCATGTGGAAAGCATGCGGTGTTTAATGATGTGGGCCTCGAACTTGTGACTGGGGAATGCCAGGAACTTGGGGTTCTGGTGTCACTAAGGAAAATGACCCTGCCTCTGTGTGCCTTGGTTTCCGGTTTAGAAAGTTCTGCTGTTCATAAGGGCCCTGAAATACTAGGAGGAAAGGTGCTTTGCATGTGGAATTTTCCATGAAGTACAGTCCTAACTAAAAGCATGGGTTAAAGGTAGGTGAATGCTTTATAAAACATGTTTTACATATGTATGAACTATTTATAAGTTTATGTCTCACTTACTTATTTACTTAGATATGAAGTAGCCCCAGGCAATTTGAATTCTGATTTAAAATTTAGGTTTTGTCCATATAATTGCCTTCTTTCTCTTCAGGGCAAAGAATATAAAGGCTTGGGAAGTAGACATTGGAATTGATTTTAATTGAACGAGTTTACTAGAGAAAAAATTCTGTTGAAGTGAAAATGAGGGCTAGATTATTTTTGTCCTTCCTCTGTATCTACTAATAGGCAATTTTGGAGTAGTCCGTCAGTCTCTTAAAAGTCTAACTAAGGGTATCTGTCATGAAGTGAGCCATGACTTAACTCTTTGTGACAATTGCCTTGGATAAAAATCTCTATGGTGAGAACCCACAATTCCAGGAATACATTTGGAGGTGGAATCAATTATACAGATGATTCCCAAAAGGATATGAGCCTATTTCAGAATATCTCAGAAACTCTGAAGACCTCCTCCCAGCTTTGCCAGATATCAGTGAGCCACTGCTAGGAGTTGTTGTGTTTTGTATCTATCAGATCCCTTAGAATTCATACCTAGCTGCAGTTAGGCTGATCTGGAGATTAGGAATAGCCCGTCAGAATAGCATTTCTCTTTGGAGAGTGCCACTCTTTCTAGAAAAGATAAATAATGGCATTGCATGATTTGCAGCTCAAACGGTAGCACTCACTGTTGCTAAATTTAGGACTGTGTCATGTACAAATTTCTGGTATTTTACTTTGGTTCTTAATACGTGTGTGCGTGTGGTGTCATTTTGGCTAAAGGGGCTACATACGGGTGCTTTGGAACCCAGAAACAAACCAGTGAAACTGGAAGATGGGCACTGCTTAGCTGAGGGTCAGACCCAAGTATTGAGGTAAGTGAGTGTAAGAGTAAGTGAGGCTGTGCCATGCCCTGTTCCTCAGTTGGTGGGAGCGGACTTGTTGGGTTTCTGCTCCTCCAAGGGAAGAGAGCTTTTCTCCACATCTGATTATGCTACATGATTCTGTGGAATTCAGGTCTTGGGTCTGAGAAAGAAATGTGTTTTGATCATTTATTATGTAGTTTTGTGTAATTTGTATGATTCTTTTTTTACTTTTTTTACTTTGAGAGGCAAGTAGGAAAATGGAAAAGCAAAGAACCCAGGTGATCTGCAAATGAGATTAAGAGAAAAACCTCTAGGAAATCAAATAAGATCTGAAGATGTTAAGTTGCAGTTTTAGAACTTCAAATATTGAAACCTACTTATCGAACAACTTCGAAATTTTGTTTTTTCATTGCTGCTTGTCTTAACTTGATGTGTTGTAAAATTTTATAGTTGTGTGGAGTTATTCTGAAATCAAAACACGTTAACTAGAAAGGATCTGATCTTCCTGACCTTCCTTAGTACATTGCTGCTGAATCCAGTAACTTGCCATGAAAGTTCTAAGTCTCAGAATTTTCCATGCCCAGTATTGGCTTTAATGCATAATACATATTGGCTGGCTCGTGCACTGACTGGGGTAATACTTAATAAAAATAAACAAAAAACCTTGAAGCAAACCTTTTGGCCAGAGTACATTTGCAGAAAGTCTTCAGGGAAAGATAGAAAAGTATGATGGAAAGTGTTAGAACAGCTCTTCTTTTAGTGATTTAAAATTTTTGCTATTTTTCCGTGGATTGTTAAAACCTAATGTCTACTACTTTTTTTTTTTTTAAAGATTTTATTTATTTGACAGAGAGAGAGAGACGAGAGAGGGAACACAGCAGGGGATGTGGGAGAGGGAGAAGTGGGCTTCCTGCCAAGCAGGGAGCCCGATGCCAGGTACATGGATCCCAGTCTGAGCTGAAAGACAGACACTTAAGTACCCAGCCATCCAGGCACCCTTATTCTAAAAACTTATGATGTGTAAAATGTTCTGTATGTATAAAAACTGTGTAAAATATCTTTTGTTACGCATTCTTAAGGCTGGGATTATCTTTTACCATTACTTTAGGAGTGTTATTTAATTACTGTTTGAGAGTCAACAGAAGAATGAATGAGTAGGGTCAGTATTGCCATTTAGAGACTATTCTCCAAAAGCCAAAAATTAAATAGAATGTGGATTTTAAAGTTTCATCAAGCAGTAGCTTAGCAAATTAATAGCAAATTAATAACGTTTCAGTGATTTCTTTTGGCTTTCCATTTATTTGGATTAACATCTTTCAATAGAATTTTAAAGAGCTCTTTGTTATATTAACTACATATGTACTTATATATAATATATACTCATATACTATATAATTATTATATAGTTAATACAAGTGGCTTGTGAGATCTCTTTCTGAGATATTCTATTTCAAAGGATTATATATTGGGGCACCTGGGTGGCTCAGTGGTTTAAAGCCTCTGGCTTCAGCTCAGGTCATGATCCCAGGGTCCTGGGATCAAGCCCTGCATCGGGCTCTCTGCTCAGCAGGGATCCTGATTCCTCCTCTCTCTCTCTGCCTGCCTCTCTGCCTACTTGTGATCTCTGTCCAATAAATAAATAAAAATTTTTTAAAAAGATTATATGTTATATTATTTCATTATTATAGAGGAATAATTGACATATAAGAAATATGCAATATAGAGGGGCAGTGGGGTGGCTCAGTCGGTTAACCATCCGCCTTTGGCTCAGGTCATGATCCCAGGGTCCCAGGATGGAATTCCACGTCAGGCTTCTTGCTCAGTGGGGAGTCTGCTTCTCGCTCTCCCTCTGCCTACTACTCTGCCTGCTTGTACTGTCTTTCTCTGTGGCAAACAAACAAAATCTTAAAAAATTAAAAAAATATATGCAATACAGTATTATTAACTGTTGTCACCATGCTGTATATTACAGCTCCCATAACTTATTTATTTTCTAACCGGAAGTTGTACCCTTTGACCCCCTTCACTCATTTTACCCTCCTCAACCCTATACCCCACCCTCCCCCAAGCAAGCACCAGTCTGCTCTCTCTATGAGCTTAGTTTTTTTTGTTTGTTTGTTTGTTTTAGATTCTACATATAAGTGAGATCATATAGTATTTGTCTTTCTCTGTCTGCTTGTTTTACTTAGCATAATGCCCTCAAGGTCCATTCACATTGTCACAAGTGGAAAGATTTCTTTCTTTTTATGGCTTAATAGTATACCATTGTATATATGTACCACATTTTCTTTATTCATTTATCCACTGATGGACACTTAGGTTGTTTCCATATTTTGGGCTCTTGTAAATAATTTTTGCTATCGTAAATGGGGTGGAGGTTGCAGATGTCTTTTGGGATTAGTGTTTCCATTTTCTTCAGAATAAATACCCAGAAGTGGAATTGCTGGATCATATGGTAGTTCTATTTTTAATTTTTGGAGGAACTCCCATATTGTTTTCCGTAACAGTCAGTGGTTTCTTAACAACCTAAAGTAATTTATCAGAAAATTGAGTATTTTAACTTGACCCCCCCCCTTTTTAAAAATTTTTTAAATGAATTGTGGCTATTTCCCATGAGTAGAGCTGGGTCTAGGGTCTGATCATTTTGTTCCTATGGTGCTCAGGCAAATTTCTTTCTGAAACAGAAGGAATTTCCCATCCCCCTGTCTGGCTTCACACCTTGGGTGCAAATGCTAGCTCCATGGGCAAGACTCTGAAATGGTTCTTGTTTGGTGAATGGCTGCCAAAAGGGAGTCCAATCCTGAAGATTCCTTTCTTTATTTGGGGACTTAAGATGGCATGACTACTACTTGAGTTTCTGGAAATCCTGCTCTATGACATAAAAACTAACTTATCAAGGAGACCTCTTTTTGAGATGGTCTCACTACTAAAAAGAATAAATATTCTGAAGCACTGCAGGGATAATTTATTTTGTGGCTAAAATCTTCATATTTAAAGGAATGAATCCAAGTATCTTCTTTATTTCATCCATTCCCTCTGCAGGTGTCTACCGAGCACTTCTAATGTAGCAGGCAGTGTTGGGGGTGGGGCACAGCATACCTCACAGAGCTTCCACAAATAAGCTAAGCTAAACACATCAGGTGGAGATGTGAACTGTGAAGGAAATCCAAACAGGGATGGGAGGTAGGAAGAGTCCTAAGGGATAAGGGACCCGTATGAGGACCAAGGGTCTTGTGCTCCTTATGGTGAACTGATGGGACCCACCAGCAAGAAACAGCACAGTTCTTTACACATTGTGACTGACTGTGCTGCCAGAAGCACCACCAGCACTGTGGCTATCTCAGCCACACGGCATTTACCACACCTGTTAACAAGGGTGTGCATGGCATGAGTCAGACAGCTGGGTTTCCTTAGGTGGGCACATGTGGAGGACTTATTAATGACTAATGAAAACATAAAATGACTGTATTCATTGAGCAAATGTTTATGGAATGATCGTGTATCCAAGGCATTGTGGAGGACAGCAAGGTAAATCACAAATACCTTACCAGAAGAGCATATGACCTCACGTTCTTGTGTGTGGTAGGTCATCTACACGTTTGTGATTTAACATTTGAAGTGAACTCTGAAAGGTCCACAACATGCTGGTTTGTCACTTTGCCAAGGTGTGGTTTTTAGTCAGGTCTTGTGGGAGATAGGTATGCTGTGCTAACCTGAGAGTGTGTTAGTCAAGTGCACAGTGTCCACATTCCAGCAGAGCGTAGTTTCTATACATTGCTTAATGTGTAAAATGCCGTCAAAGTGAAATGTGCTTTCTTTGGGAAGGGCTGATCTCCGAAGGAAGCCAGTTTCAGGTGCTGTCGTGATAAAAGTACAGAGTAAGACATCATGCTTCTTAACCAGAAATGGAATCAGTTAGGGTCTCAAGGAAATACTTAGCATTTTCCAACCTTCATATGGGAATTCATATGCTGTACTAGCATTTGTCAGCTTGGACATGAACCCAGTATGAGGGCAGTATTTGGGTGAATCTTGATAAGGGCCCTAATGGCAGTGTGGACCCAGGAGGACTTACCTCCGTCTGGAGGCGACTGTCTTGGAGGAAGCTAAGCAAAGCCTCTTCAAGAGCTGCATCATCTGGGCCTTAATATGAGGTTTCAGTCATCTTTGTGTAAAGGTACTGGGCATTTATTATTTAGATGGCACCAAAGTTTACCATGTAAAAGTATATATACTACTATATATATATTTAATTCTGTGTGTGTATATTATATAATATGTATAGCAAAGGAGAGCTTAGAAGAGGAAGGAAAAGCCACATAATACAATGGCAGAGGCTGTTGGTTACCCACCAGAATTCCACGATTTCTTCTTCCTGAGCCCACAACAAGGATATATCTTCCAGCCTCCCTTGCACTTAGGTATAGCCTTATGACTGAGTTCTAGCCCACAGTGTGACCATGATGAAGATGTATGAGCCCGTCAGCCTCAATCCCTGTTTCAGCGGGAGGAAGAGGAACACCTCATCCTTTCCCCCAGTTCTGAGGTGTTTGAGCCATTATACGTTTTTGGGTCTATTTGAGCAGTGAGTTGTCTTCCCTAACTAATACAGCACTATGTGTGGTAAATGAGAGACACAAAGACGACAGTTTCAGTGCCTTAGTTCTGTTTCACTGGGGATATTGGACCCAGTTGTTTCCACCTGAATGGCAGAATCCACACTCTTGTATGATGGTGGTTATTGTGCTTGTAGGTTCCTGCTGTGAGTTTATTACTGCACCCACAATGCATTGCTTACAGATATCTGTGCCTTTTTGTACCCCTAATGGCTGAGGGCAGAGTTCAAGGAGTGCTAGCTGATCCCTGTTGTTCTTCCTTTCTTCTTCTCCTCAGATATTTTAGTGCCTGCCTTGTGCTAGGTGTTACAAGGCCTACCTAGAAAGGAAAGAAACATGAACTGTAACCTCAAAGAGCTAACAACTCTAGGTGACCAGATGTTTCAAATGGGACTATCAGGGCACCTGGGTTAAGCATCTGCCTCCAGCTCAGGTCATGACTCCAGGGTTGGGATCGAGCCTCACATGGGGCTCCCTACTCTGCAGGGAGCCTGCTTCTCCCTCTCCCTCTGCCTGCTGCTCCCCTGCTTGTGCTCTCTCACTCTCTCTCAAAACAAATAAAATCTTCAAAAAAAATACGAATTGTTGTTTAAAACAACAACAAAAACAAATGGGACTGTCAGCTGGAGGTAACAAAAAATGTAAGTCAACTTGCTTAAACAATAAGTGATTTTTTCAAGAGCTGAGAAGAACATAGGCTTTAAGTGTTGTTTCTCTATGATTCTTAATCCAGTAGGATTTACCCCTTAAATTTATTTTAGGTAGTCAGCCACAAAAGTCCAGCATGCAGTCCTACCTAGTATTGCCTTCCTTCTCCTCATGTCTGTAATTCTTACATGGAATGTTTAGCAGGTATTGCTGATTGTCCAGAGCAAGTTGAATGGATGCCCTTTTCCCCTTGAATTCCATTGAGCCAGGCCCACAGTGGAAGAGTTGTCAAAGTAGTTACTTTACCGAGTATTGTGAATGGTAGATAGTGAGAAAAGGGAATTAGTGTGTGTAACCTGAGAAAATCTTGTTCACTGTATTTTAGTTTCAACAGATTACATGGCTCACTTCATTTGGCCGATCACTGCATTTCAAGTTGGAATTGGAAGATCAGCTGTGTTCTTCTTTAGCCCATTAACAATCTCCCTCTTCAGTTTTCTCTATTTTTCCCATTTGTCCTTGTTACTGCTGGCTTGTCCTTGTTACTGTCTTCTGAGATGCTGTACTCCTTAGAGGTAAGTACCACACTTCAGCTATCTTTGTATTCTTTCCCCAAGTCCCTTACCCAAGAGCATAGCACAGTGTTTTATATATTATGTATATCTCAATAAATGTTTGATCAATTAATTCCTTAAATTTCTTACACTGGAAGAGCTTCTTGAGCTAGTTTCATGCTTGGTGAATAGCTCTTTCCATGGCTAACATCACTTCCTGCTGCCATTGTGTTGCTCTTAATTCTTGTGATGTTTCATCTTGTTTAACTTTGTGACACTGGCCTGGCTTTGGCCAGTAACAGAAGTCACTCAGCATGAGACTGAAGAGGGAAAGTGCTGGCATGGTAAATGCTTGTTGTGTGAGTGTAGCAGGGTGTGTCTTGACCTGGTCCAAAAAGTACTTATAGCGCTTTTGTCTGGTCGATGATACTGAACCACACGCCTATGGTTTCTTGACAACAGTCATCTCCTGTGATATGTAGTGTATGGCTCAACTTAACAAAAGAACAAGAGATTAATCTTTTTCTGCCTGATAGCTAGATTTGTATCTGAGGTCTTATTTGACTCACTGAAGGCTCTGGAAAATTCTTTGAAAAGAGACTCAGGTCACCTGGGTGGCTCAGTTAGTTAAGTGACTGCCTTTGGCTCAGGTCATGATCCCAGAGTCCCGGGATTGAGTCTGCTTCTCCTTCTGACCTTCTCCCTTCTCATGTTCTCTCTCACGGTCTCTCTCTCAAATAAATAAATAAAATCTTTAAAAAAAAAAGAAAGAAAGAAAGAAAAGAGACCCATACATATCCATAATTAGGCTTATTTCTCCTAATAAAATTAGAGCTGAAATCTTTCCCTTGGAGATTTCTTATATTCCCTCATAAAAGCACATGTTAATAGTGGTAACAGAATAGACAGGTGACTTAACAGGATTTAGAACACTGATGGCTAAGGAAGAAGATATTTTACAGGAAGAGTGCTCCACTCTTCTTTGTGATTGTGGACGTATATATTCCTTTGAACAACAGTAGGATTATATCAGTGTTTTCCTTCATTTTTAAAGTTAACAACTGGTCTTTCCTTCCACCATCTGAGAGGTGACTTTGAAAAAACTAGCCAGAACTTTTCTTTGAGCATGCTCTTCTCACTTCTTGTCAGTTTATAAATCTTTTGCCAAAAGTCAGTGAAATAGAGGATCATCTTCACACTTTGATTGGCCTTTACACTTAAGAATCTATATGAAAATTTTGGTGCTGACTTGTTACTTAACTTTGACTGCCTCTGTGAAGAACTGTTATTTCTTTAACAGGGCTTAGAAAACTGAAAGAACCCAACTGTAGAGATTTCCTTGTCATGAATTGAATTTAAAAATTTTTAAGTTTTTATGTTGGAAATATGGAGCTGATTATCTTCTCCCGAAATAGGCTGTGATGATTTATAGTGAAGGTGTTAAGTTTTTCTGCATTTCACTTCACTGGACTAAATTACATTATAGTGGCCCAAAAGTGTTGGCCCAGTTTCATCTGCTTACAGGATATAGTTTTGGAGAATATCCTCACCAAGTATCAGTATTTTGGGTTACAAGAAAAGCAGCTAGTCTGTAATGTGAATAGTTTACTGCTCTCTGTAACTTTGGTGGTGTGAGCCCACCTTTCATGGTAGCTTTAATGATACTGTTGCAAGTGGTAGCCTGGGAAAATAACTGAGGGACTCTACATATTTGTTTTAGACCCAGGAAGGTGGATCGTCAAATAGGGACTAATGATGAATAAGTTCAAGAATATGCTTTATTATGAAAGATAATACTACCTTCTGTCTATGTTATAGTCACTATGGTGGAAAAAGAACATAAATCATTATTCTAAAGGCCTACTTCCCTCACTTCCTGTCAACTGATATAGCATGTCCCACATTGACAAAAAATTACCAGGTATGCCAAAAGGCAAGAAAAAGTACAGTCTAGAGAAACAAAGTAACAAGCAAAAACCAAACTCTGATATAAGAGAGATTTTAAAATTATCAGACAAGGAATTTAAAAGAACTATGTTAAGGGCTCTAGTGGAAAAAGTGTAAAACCTGCAAAAACAGATGGGCAAATTAACAGATGGATTAAAACTCTTAAGAATCAAAATAAAATGCTAGAAATCAAAAACATAGTAAGGGAAATGAAGGATGCCTTTGATGGACTCATAAATAGACTTGACACTGCCAAAGAAGGAATCAGTGAACTTGAAGATCAATCAATAGAAACTTTCCAAACTGAACTGCAAAGAGAAAAAATAATAATAATTAAACAAACAGAACATCCAGAGTCTGTAGGACAGTATACAAAGTTGTAGCATATGTGTAGTTGGAATGCCAGAAGAGGAAGAGAGAAAAGAAAAGAAATACTTGAAGTAATAACAGTTGAAAATGTTGCAAAACTAATGACAGACACTGAACTACAGATCCAGGAGGCTTAGAGATAAATACCTGAGGGTTTTTCCCCTGTGCCAAATATGTGATTCCACTCCCATCCCCCCACCCCATACCAATTCTCTAGTTCTCTGATACCAACTGGTTAGCCAGTAATTAAATTGAATTCTGACACCAGTTCCTGGTGTTAGCTTAGACCTCACAGGTTAAGAGCTCAAACCCACAAGACTACCCCCACTTCAGATTGTGGCCACAAATAGGGTACTCAGGCCATCCACATTTCTGCCCAGCCAACTATATATTTGGAGGTTCCCATGACCCCTCCCACTACGTTGTATAATTTTCTGGAATAATTTACAAGAACTCGGGAAATAAAGTACTTATAATTTCCAGTTTATTATAAAGGCTACAACTCAGGATCAGCAAAATGAAGAGATGCACAGGGCAGACAGGGGCACCTACCACAAAACTTCCATGCCCTTTCCATGAGTGCCACCTTCCTAGCACCTCCACCCGCTCACTAATCCATTGTTTATGAGTTTTTATGGAAGTTTCATTACATAGACATGATTGACTAAATCACTGGCCACTGGTGATTCAACTTAGTTTCTAACCTTTCTCATCCCTAGAGGTGAGGGGGGTGGAGTGCTGAAAGTTACAACCTTCTGATCATGCCTTGGTCTTTCTGGCAACCAACCCAAATCCTGAACCTCTCTAGGGAACCACAAGAGTCACCTAATTAGCATAAGGTCAGGTGTTGTTGAAAGGGGCTTGTTATGAATTACAAGACAGTTCCATCACTCAGGAAATTCCAAGGATTTGTGGAGTTCGGTGCTAAGAACCAGGACAAAGATGAAATATATATTTCCCATTTTACCACAGTACTCCTCCCCACCCCCCCCAAACACAATTAGGCATAACTTATTCATACTGCAGAAAACCAAAGAAGAAAATCATGAGGGAAGTCAGAAGAGAAAAAGAATACCTTAACTATAGAGTATAGAGGAACAAGTAAAATAATTACGGTGGCTTGCTCATCAGAAACCATGCAAGCAAGAAGAGAGTGGCATAGAATCCTTAATTTATTGAAAGAAAAGAACTTTTTCATTATAACCAACAATATTTATTGAATATCTGTGCTTTCTTCTGGGATATAAAAAGGACTAAAACACGAATACTGCCCCAGAGGAGCTCACAAGTGGGCTAAGAAAGAAATTAATGGGATGTACGAGATACGGTATGTAGTGGATAAGAATAAAGTGTTATAGGAATCCAAAGGGTTTAGATAGGACTCATAGGTAGAATGCTCGAAGGACGGGATATGTTAAAAAAAAATTTTTTTTTTTAAAGATTTATTTATTTATTTGAGAGAGAGAGAGCAAGCATACAAGTGGGAGGGACATAGAGGAGGAGAAAGAATCTCAAGCAGACTCCACACTGGGCAAAGAGATCATGATGCAAGCCAAAAACCAAGAGTCAGAAGCTCAACCAGCTATACCTCCCAGCTGCCCAAGAGATGACATTTTTAGATTAGAAAGGATTCCTTCTTTCTCCACACCCTACCACTACCCAACAGGACTCCAGTTTAGTAACAGCAGATTGTTGCTAAAAGACTTGTAAGACACAGACAGTCTCCTAGGAGTAGTACCTAGGAGAGCTCGAAGCTGAGAGGGGAGACAAAAACAGTACACTAGAGGAATTTGAAGCCTCTGGTACAGCTGGTACAGCTAGAGAAAATCATAAACACAGCCCAACTTCTAGCAGAGAGAACCCTGTTCTATGATTGGATCTGTGTAGACAACAGTGACTTAGGTGTTAGGATAAACATGCCAATATGTTAGACTGTTTTAGGTACAACTTACAAATGTTTTTCCTGCTTATTAATGTTTGGGGATGTCACCACATAACCCTGATAGAATTGCTTTAAAGTTTATAGAATATATTTAACAATTTTTTTTGAACATTTCAGATAGGTTAGGCCCTGGCAGTTTATGGCCTGTGATTTGGTAAGGGTGTGAATCCAGAGGCAAAGGCTCTTGTTCTGTCTTCTAACAACAGACTTTTTGAATGTCTGTCTATCTACATCTGCCTGTGTGGATTAGATTCTTCCCACCAAGGACTTCAGTGATTAATGGCCTGGATAGAATGCCAGGAGACTTAAGGTCCCTATCTCAAAATAACATAGGAGCTTAATAATAATAATGATTCATTCATAAAGGATATTCTGATTGTATGATTTTAAGAGTTACTAATTATGAAGAGAACCAAGCTACCTTTCATATAGTATGGGTATGTATTCATAGTATAAGAACAAGGAGCATGCAGAACCAGGTGTATAGCATTTGTTGCTTTCTCCCATAGGCAGTAATGTTTTTTGCCAATTCTTAGAAGTGACCAAAGATGAACTTCTTATCTCTTGAATATTGAAGGCAGTCATTTCAAGGATCATTCTTTGAATTTTTAGCTAGGATAACATAATAGTACCACAAACCATAAAGAGGCAACTCTTCGAGGTCAGGGCCTTAGCGATATTTACATTCTTAGTATCTGCTCTGCCTGGAATAGATATTTATTAAATTTGAATTGTTCAGCACAGTTTTGTAGCCAAGCTACAAGCTTTGTCTATACATAGTTTTATCAAGAGGTCACGGTCTCTACCCCATTAGTAGTTATTCTTCACTAACATCCAACTTGATTGAAAGAGCTTCTGTTTTTCTTAGGCTAGTTGGAACTGAGAGATTTTTTACAGCGATCAAGAAGCAATTTTCCCTTTATTCCCAATATTCCTGCAGTCTTTAGATCAACCACTAAAAAAACACTTAAGGGCTTACTTCTCATCTCCAACTCCTGCATAAGAACATATTATTTTGACATTATTGAAAGAAATTCAGTTTTGCTTAGAAGAGCCTCCCCCACTTCCTTGACAACCTTATACAAGATTATCAGCCTCATTAATAACCTATGAAATGCACATTGTAATAACGTGCCATTTTCACTTATCAGATTGGCAAGGACTTTTAAGACTGATAATACCCAATATTGGACAGGGAAAAGGTAATCTCATACACTCAGGGTGGAGGATTAATTACCACTAATACAATACTATGGAGGGGTATTGCATGTTCCTATCAACATCCTAAATATGTATCAATTTCTAGGAATTTCTTCATAAGTATTTGCACTGATGCACAATGGATGTCTGTTGTTTTTTTTAACCATTGAAAAGTTGGAAAGAGTGTGAATATTCATTAATAGGATGGTGGTCAAATATGACATATTTGTATAAAGAAATAACATATTACATTAGAAGGTGCAGTACTTATAACAACTCAATATAATTGAAAATAATTATTTTTTTCTTTGTGTGAATTATATATTCATAGGAAGAAGTCTAGAATGTACGACATATGATTAATAGTTATCTCCTGAGGGTGGGTATATTAAAGGAACCTTTTATTTTCAACTCTGTGCATTTTTATGTTGCTTTTGTAATTAAAAGAATTGTAACTATTTAAAAATATATGTGTAATGCTTCTTAGGCATGGTACATTCCATTCTGGGTTGGGGATACAAAGATGCATCATAATGAGATTTGATACTCATCTCAAGGAGTTTATGGTCTAGTCAGTGAACACAGGAAAACAAATACATCCCATAACATCTTATGGGTACTCTGATAGAAGCTGCAAAATATTTAGTAGGATTAAGGGTTAGTTTGATTGGATGGAGAAGGAAGAATTGGGTATAAAAGGGAGAAAGAGAGTATCCATAGAGGGGGTTTGAGTTGAATTTTGAAAGATTTGCTGTTTAATCTGGAATCTGAGAGGTGAGTAGATGGCAGAGGGAACAAGGGAGAGTAAAGATGTGGGTGACGGTGTCAGATACGCATTTGTGAAGTACCAGCAGATGTACTGGCTGCAGCTGGTGAGCACTTGGAGAGGTGAGTGTTGTCACTGGGGTGGGTGGGTGGTGAGAATCATGCACATGGGCAAGAGGGGAAAGGATTCTGGCCTGTGAGTCAGGAAGTTGCTCCTTCTGGCTTCTGTCCCAGAGATGCTGTACGAGTTCAGACAAAGTCTCTTCTGCTCTCTGGGCCTCAGATTCCTAATCTGTTCATTGAGAGTGTTGGACTAGATCAGTGACCTCCTGTGCTTTAATTTTTTCCTCTTTTTCTTTAAAAATAGAACATTTTAGTTGAAGAAATCATATTTTACATTAGGAGCAAATAGAGCAGATAAAAGTGGAGCTGTGAGCTATTGTAGCTGGCAGGTGGGAAGCGATGATGAGGCCTCCCTCTGTGCATCTTCAGAGCGGCTTCCGTGGGGGGCCAGGAGGAGCACTAGTGGAAGACCCTGGCCAAGCAGGACACTAGAGCCATTTTCAGGTGTGAAGACTCTATGACTGCGTCACTAAGCTCTTTTGAAGTCCCTGCTTCCTTCCTCCTTAAATTTGTTTCCATCTTGGCCTAATTTCTTCTTACCTCTGGTTTGTCTGCACATCTGTGTTCAGTGTCCTTTCTCATCAGACCTAAGTGCTTCTCTCCTTCATGCCCATCTTCTTGCCATTTTTCTTCTTTCATAGCTCTGATTCCTTATTGATTTTTTTTTTCAATTTTCTTTAATTTCTGTGAACAGGCTCTCGTTTTCAGGACACAGTGGAAATGATAATAGGTAACACTTACTGAATCATCCACTGTGGGTACTATTCTAAACATTTTACATAAATTAATGTCATTTGCTCCTCATGACCAGCAGTAATTATGAGGCAGGTATTAATATCAATATTATTTTATATGTTATATAAAATATAAATTTATTTATTTTAAATATAGCTAATATTTTAAATAAATATTTAAATAGATTTTAACATTTTATTAATATTTATTTTAAATATTCTTAATAGATAATTTAAACATATTAAATTTATATTTTATATGAATATATGTGTATATATATCATTTTATTATTTTACAGACGAGGAGATCAAGGCAGGCACAAGGAGGCATATCACATGGTAAGGTCAAAGAGAAACAGTAGTCAGAACTGTGACTCACGCCACAGGCAAGCTGGCTTCAGAGCACTACCTCTGAATTATGGCCTAAACTTTTTTACTTTGTACTTTGACATTTTTAGCTGTCTGTTCTCTGAAAGGGTATATTCCCATTTGTTCCAGTGTCTTTGGTGTGTGCTGGGGCTGTCTCTGCTCCCTTTCTCTCCCCGTCCGTTCCCTCCCCTTTTCTGAAAAGAGAGAAACAAGGGAGCTCTATGTGATGCCAAGAATGAGACAGTTGAGATTTAACTGAAAACTCACAACAGAAGGGATTTGGGGACTTGTTTTAAATGGATTTCTTGGGATGTGACTAGGGAAACTCGGCTGAGAGATTCAGGTAGCACAAGCCCAATTGAGGCTGACAATTGCATGTTTACCAAGGAATTTGGTGGGAGTCAGGAAGGCAGGGAGAAAGGGGGCAGGACCAGGTATTTGATCTACTGTCAAAATCAAGAGAATATTCCCATTTTTTTAAAAAGATTTTATATATTTGACAGAGAGAGACACAGAGAGAGATGGAACACTAGCAGGGGGAGTGGGAGAAGGAGAAGCAGGCTCCCCATCAAGCAGGGAGCCCAATTTGGAGCTCGATCCCAGCACCCCGGGATCATGACCTGAGCCGAAGGCGGACACTTAACGACTGTGCCCCAAATAGTACCCCCGCCCTTTGTTTTTTATTGTTACTTTTATACCCTGTAAAGCTAAACCACTTCAAAGAATTTCTTCTTAGGGTGCCTGGGTGGCTCAGTGGGTTAAGCCTCTGCCTTTGGCTCAGGTCCTGATTTCAGGACCTTTGGCTCAAGCCCTGCTCAGCAGGGAAACTGCTTCCTCCTCTCTCTCTACCTGCCTCTCTGCCTACTTGTGATCTCTATCACATAAATAAATAAAATCTTTAAAAAAAAAAAGATTTCTTCTTTTGTGTTGCTGTGCTGCTTTAACCTCATGCCAGGGTAGTCCTAATATAATCACCTGAAAATAAATAAGGAGAAATCTGTGCCATCATTGACTTGTGCTAAAAATTTTTGTCACCAAGAGATCAAGAGGAAAAAATAGTAAATGATTAACAAATTTCTAAGGACTAAAACCTTTGAACTGCAAAATATTGCTATGTTTACTTAGCAGAAACAAGTCTGGTCACTAGCCAGGAAGCATTAAAAAACATTAACCTGGAAGTTTTTGGCTGATGTTTGATGTATTTCATTATAAATACATTTCAAGTATTGAAGATATGTTTTGAGAATTAAAATTCATATAGATATGGTACTGTGACCCATGAAGTTAAAAAACTGTAGGAAAACTTAGTTAGCTCTTTCTCTATTTGGAGGGGGAGAATGGGTTCCAAATATGGAAACACATCTCTAATTTATAGAGTAAATCTATACAGAGATCAATATAAAGATTTTTATCTTACCGAAGCACTTTCCTTTCTACTTACTGTGTTCTGAAAGTAATGTTCAGGTTTATAACATACTTGGTTTAAAGCAGTTTCTAAAATTTGGTGTGTGTGAGATTTTTGAAAGAAAGCAATATAGTAAGTTTACCGGGGTCTCAGTATACATTTTATTTTAGAATAGATGTTGGGAGCAGTGTAGGCCTTTCAAAAGGGGAGAATGTAAGCTGATAAACATCCAAGTGAGTTTAGTTGCTGTATTTCTAAGTTAGCTTTTTTTTTTTTTTTTTTTTTTTTTTTTTTTTTACCGGGGTCTCAGTATACATTTTATTTTAGAACAGATGTTGGGAGCAGTGTAGGCCTTTTAAAAGGGGAGAATATAAGCTGATAAACATCCAAGTGAGTTTAGTTGCTATATTTCTAAGTTAGCTTTTTTTTTTTTTTTTCTCTAAGTTAGCTTTATCTAGGTGGTTGGCTTATGGATAAATCCCAAAGATAGATTCCCAAGAAGCCTATTTTCCAAGAGCTACTTGAGAATGTGGATATCCCTAAAAGAAAAATAAATCTCTTTATCTGTTTTGTTAGGGAGTCCATGGAAGTTCAGGAAAATCTTTTCTATAAAATTTCTAAGTGCCAGAAATTGTGTCTAATGGCCCAGTACAAAATTCTGTCTTTTTAAAGAAGCATTTCCAGATCTCCATAGTGGGAATTAATGTGTACTTTCTCATTCATGATTCATGCATTCATTCAACAAACAATTACTAAACACTATGTGAAACTAAAACTGTGAACAAGTTAAACGTAGTGCTCATCTTCCCAGAAATCATGGCTTTGTGGGGAATACACAGTAAATACTCAGAGTTAATAGGCAGCATCATTACTGCTACACTGGGTACATGCAGATCTGGGAAGACTTTTTAGAGAAAATGCTTTCGAAGCTAAGCAGAAGTTAACTAGGTGAACCGAGAAGATTAGGGACACGATGTACAAAACTGGAGAAAGAGCCTCCTGAAGGGAGTGAAAGAGGCACAGTTGTTCTCAAATGGAAAGGAGCTCCGAAGAGGTGTAGCTTGGAGCATGAGGTGGGGAGGAAGTAATGGTCAGAAGGGAACCTGGAGAGAGAAATAGTAGCTCTAGAATCCTGAGACCCTCATCAAACCCACTTTCCTGATGGCAGGAGCAAGCCATTGAGGTGATGTTAGATGTTCTATAAAAATCACAGTAGTTATTATATACAGAATGTACCAGAGGGAGGCATGAGGTCATCATCATCCAAGGTCAAAGGGGTAAGTGACCCAATCCTAGAATACCATTTTTAGGGTTTATCTCCTGGGAAGCAAGTTCTGTCTCCATCAGGGTGCAGTCAGAAAATAGACACGATGTTAGTATTTCAGATTGGACACATAGGATTTTAGAAGGCTGAGTGAGTAGCAGAAGCAGAGGTAACCTAGAGATTAGTGTCTTCAGGAAGCAGCTGCCATCTCTAGGGCTTGGGAGAACAATGGCTAATTAACCAAATGCCGAAGCTCCAAGTGGAGACCACCATAGAACTGCTAGGGAGGTGCTTGGGCCTCAGGGGAGGCATAGCCTTATGGCTGGTATTAGTTAACAAGAAGGGTTCATGGTTAGAATGCTAAAAGCAAGGGGGAACTAGAGTGCTGCTGAGTCCAAAAGGAGCTGGAAGAGAGTTCTTCTCCCCACCTCTGCCTTCCAGTCTCCTGACAGTGGCTCCCATTAGCAGAATTTAACAAGAAGCCAGTTGCAAGGGAATCTGGGATGTGTGGTTGGCCAACTTCTAGCTCCAGCATCACAGAGCAGAATACAAAAGGGGTGGCTTTGGGCGGGAGGCCACTGATAGGTCATCTGCCCTAGGCATTTCAGGAAAGGAGCTCTAGCTTCACTGTAGGAAGTGGATTGCAGGGGACAGTCCTGGGTACCAGGTGATCAGTTCAGAGATTGCCATCCAGACGAGGTGATGGCAGCCTTCCTTAGGACCAGGACAAGAGAGAAAGAGAAGTGGGTAGATGTGGAGAGATTTAGAACCTAGAATTAGAATTTGGGGAGGAAAGAGGGAATAGGTCAGAGGAAATCAAGAAGGGGAAGAATTAAGGGAGAAGCTTGCATCTCTGATGCAGGTGTTTGGTGGTGCCCTTTACCAAGATAGGAACATAGAACTGAAACCATTTAGGGGAAGATGATCCACTCAGTTTGGGGCTTATTGAGTTCAAGGTGCCTGTGGCTCATCCAGGTAGAAATTCATCGCAAATATCTGGTCAGAAGATGTAGACATGGTATGTCTTCAGCCTATTGGTGGTTCTTGAGGTTTAAGAATGAATGAGGCTACTAAGGGAGACTGTAGAATTCAGAGAGAGGAGCACATTGGGTAGAACCCAGAGGAATAAATAGCCACCTTTCAGGAAAGAGCAAAAGTAGTGGAGAAGTTTGTGAAGGAGACTGAAAGCTGGTGGGAGAAGCTGGAAGAAAGCCAGAGTGCATCATGATTCCCTTTGAAGTGCTAAGCCCAGCGACAAAGCTGTGCACACGTGGTATAAAAGGGGAAACCTAACACAGCCTGGAGAGAAGCAGTGGGTGGTGAAGAGGAACCAAATTGGGAGGAAGCTGCCAGGTGCCTTGGGTACTACTGTGCCACTTGGGTGCTGGGAGTGGATGTAGAGGTCATGCGGTGAGGTGGGGGTGGTCTGCCAGCTCCCCAGCCAGAAGCCCTGTGCGAGGAGGAGGGCCCTTGAGGCTGTGCAGTCATGGAGAAAAGGCACTTCTGAGAGATCTACTTGTCTGTTACCAATGTTTGTCTTCTAGGCATTCTTCTTCTTCTTCTTCTTTTTTTTAGATGACATATTTAGTGTGGTTTGATATTATGGGAATCATAACCTTGAATTGGTTGATTTTCCCCTTACATAAAGTACAGAAGTCATTTTGCATTAATATGTCTTTTGACTGGATTTGTCTTGCCTTTAGGGGCAATAAAAGCTCAGTGAGGGGAGCGTCTAGCGCAGGCAAGGAAAGTTCTCTGTTTATTTAAAACTCTGAGCTTGCTGTCATTTTACTCTCCGCGCCCCTCAGAAACAACGAATTACACATTGGCGTTGATCTGACGGTGCTCTCCTGGTGACCTGGAGGGAACAGATTTGGGCAGGTATTAGGCCTAATATCTGAATAAAGAAAGCGAGACACATACTTGCAGATATTAATTATTTGCCAGTGTTCATTGCTTTTAGTTTTTTGTTAACAAGTTACAACAATTCATTTCATGTAGAGAAAATAGTTTTTCATAACCCTGTGTAGAAATTGGAAACAGTTAAACACAGTCACCTCAGGATGCTTCCTTCCCTCTCTCTCTTTCTGTCTCCCTCTCATGTGAGTGCTCTATCTGCACTATCCTTTACTCAATCTATAGATCCATTTTGTCTGTAACTTTTGCTTCTGTGTGATCTGTCTTCTCCTCTTAGCCTCTCTCTACATCATGACTGACCCTTAAAGCTTCAGCTCCCACTGCTGTTTGGGGCATGAGCTCAGTTTCCTTTCACAATCTGGTCAAGAGCCCTCCCCTGTTCTACCCAGCTTGGACTGGGGATGTGTACCCATATAGTTCATAAAAGCTGGAGACTGGCCAGCTCCCCTCCGAAGTATAAAGTGAGAAATGAGGAATCCTGTATTGGGACTTATCCAGTATATCCCTTCTGTGCCTGGCCCATAACTCATTTCCTATACACAATACCAAAGATTCTCTCTTCTAATGCAATCTGTTTCTCATACGTAAAAGCACACATTCACTTACTCTTTCCCCAGCAGGAAGCATCCCAGACCACAGCTGCTACACTGAAGAGCAGTCAAGAGGCCACTTAAGAAGCATCATCCAGTCTGAATCCACAGTTCTCAGTGATGTCCATTTCAATTTGAGCCCTCTCATCATCAGTTTAGCCTTTCCCCAATCTGTGGATTACATATTACACACAACACTGACATAGCCTATGTGTGGTAGTGAAAACTCCTAATGTCATGTTTTTAAAAGGCGGAGAAAAAATTGCCTCCTCTTAATCTAACTGTAAGAAAGCCACATCATATGTGGGTCACTGGCTCAGCCTACACTCTGTCTAGTAGAATAGACCCCAAATCTGGTGATGGGACACCTCCTTGCTGGCATTCTAGGCCAGATGCTTGGAACTAGGAAGGTTTCTTGGAGGAGCCCTTACTCCTAAATCCTTTGCTTGTCTTCTCTCCTCTTTTACCATGAAATGAGTTCCTTGATCTTCAACAACTACTTCCAAGTTGTCTGTTGGGTGTAGCTTCTGTTTTCTTCCTGTGCCTTTCCTTGTTAAAATCTGGTTTGGAGGGGGTTTTGTTTTTGTTGGGTTTTTTATTGTTATTGTTGTTGTTGTTGTTGTTTTTAATGAGTCCTTCAGTAGTTAATCATGTGACATAGAACAGAAATATCAGCTCAGTGGATGCATCTCAAACCAGAATTTTTTCAAAATTTTTTCCCTTCTACCCTTGTTAAGAATTTAGAGCACTCTAATTTTGTAATAGAGTAGGTATCTATGGGGCTTGGATTCTGTAATCAAGCTTGTTTATTTCTGAGCTTGCTTTCTTGGCTAATTTCCATGTGGGTTCTAAGTTAATTGCATAGGGGGAAAAAACCCCTAAAATTTAGTTTTCTGCTCTGTATTGACATGACTTTAGCATTTGCATTTAATCATTTGCACTTCTTCTATCTCTGTGAGTACAGTGAGCTGTCTTTATATTTACATACCACTGAGAACTATAAGATAAATTAGGAGTAGAATTAGAATAGAGGAAATCAGCATAGTCATTTCGTAAATAACTAAGCATCAAGGAGTGCTGTAGACATCAACCAATACCATCTAACTTCAAAATAAAGCATTGAAGTGTTGGTTGGTTGTTGTTTTTTTTTTTGTTGTTTTTTGTTTTTTAACATAGGCTATTTGTTTAGTCTTAATTTAGCTAGGAAAAGTTCCTAATTCCCAACTCTGCCCTCTTTCTCTTTAGTGTGTCCCAGCTTTTGCTGTATTGGGTTGAGCTTACCCAATGAGAAACCATTCCATGAGCCATCACAGTGACACAACCATCCAGAGCTAGGGATGCTTAGGAGAGCAGTAGTCACTGGGCCACGTAAAGGTCCAGCGCTGCTTCTAGCATGGTCTCCTCACCATGCCCGCCCTGCCATAGCTCCATGTGCAACGATTATCTTGAGTTCCAGTGCAGACGTGGAACATGGTAGATAGTCATTGAAATGCCTGGTTGAAAGGATGAAAACATGAATAGGTGACATTTCAGTTCTTATGTTTCTGTGGAACATTGATTCTTGAAGGTTATATATAGAGATTAAATAGGACATCAAGGAAAGAAAACTACTAAGCTGCTGTTTTAAGAATGCCAAAAGAGGGGGCACCTGGGTGGCTCAGTTGGTTGAGCATCTGCCTTTGACTCAGATCGTGATACCATTGACTCAGATCGTGATCTTAGGGTCCTGGGATTGAGCCCTGTGTTTGGGCTCCCTGCTCAGCAGAGAGTCTGCTTCTCCCTCTGCCACTCCCCTTGCTTGTGCTTGCTCTCTTCTCTCAAATAAATGAAGAAAATCTTAAAAAAAAAAAAAAAAAGAACACCAGAAGAGTAGATGAATATGTGTCTTTGCCCTTGTGTTCCATTTTCTTAGGATAAGTTCTTAGGAGTAGAATTGCTTTTGTGCCTATTTCCAGAACTTCAGTAAGTTTAACTGGAGTGGCCTCCAGAAGGCTGTTCAGTTGGCTGTGTATGAGACTGGTCGAGTCCCCTCCCTCCCCAGCTTACCTTACTTTGTACTTGTGCCTGTAGAGCCTGTTCCGTGGTATTTCCTTGGAGCAGTTGGCTTGGCAGGGGTCGAGGTGTATGTGTGAGAATATAAAATGTTTATTAAAACTTCTGAGATGACTATGCGGTAAGAATATTTGGCTTATTTTTGTTTGTTTTGATGCCCTTGGTTTAATTCCTCAAAATTCATGTGATGCTTTCTCGATCTCTGTTTTACTCTCCCTTTGAACAGGACCTTTTTTTTTTTTAACTATGCTCTTCCTTTTTTATACATTTTTACAACTTTCCCAAGCATGCTAATAAATTTATATAGTATTATTATATGCTAATAAATCTACACCAAATTCTTTATAGTCAATAACCAGAGAGGAATAAATTAATGACAAGGCCAGATATAAGAAAAAACAAGAGCATTTTAGATGAAGATCAATTGACATTATTAAGTCTTAGTTTGGACAAAAAAAAAAAAAAATGGGAGTAGAGTAGACTGATAAATTTGGGGATTATAGAGATGGTGATAGCTTGGGGTGGGGGTTGTGCAGACTGAGTGTTGCCAGATCCAGTTTTCAAGAGAAACTGGAAGATTGTTTTACCTCAAATATATATTTGTTAAATGTGCATGGGCCAGGAAAACTCACTTTTGCAAACTACCCATTTATAACCTCAGGGTCTATCCAGACATCCCGCTTCTGTTAACAGGTGAGGGGTTGAACATTTTAAAACTAGTTTTTCTTTCATCTCCCACCCCACCCCCTTACCCTGCACCTCCCCATCCCCCACCAACCGTGGACAGTTGAGTTTATATTGTCTCGGACACCTTTTTCCTGTGGCAGCTTTCCTGTGACCACTTCTTTTTCCCCATGCTCATACCCCATGCTCGTACCCAGAGTTTCCTCTTGCTGTTCAACGAAGATACAGGGTCTTTTCAGAAATGTGTCCCTGCGGCATCCTCCACACTCACCTCAGGTCAGGTGTGTTTGTCTCCTAGCTGCAGCAGTCCAGGCCATAGCCCTCGTGCAGATCACAGGTGGAAGCTGAGGCATATGTGCTAGGTCATTCACTCAGAGCCAGCAGCTTCTGTGGCTTTCTGTGGCAGCAGATCGCCCTGTGTAATCCATGCAGGAAGACCTAATTAAATTCTTTAATTACATTTTGAGGGTAAGCTTAACAGAGTTAAGTATCTCCTGATCACCAGCCTCTGAAGGATTAAAGTACCTCCCCCTTCTGAGGCTGTGGAATGGCGGTTTTACCTTCCCATGTAGTCCGTTGCCTGCCTGTGTTCCTTGTCTCTCTTGACTCTTTCTACTGCGAATATATTTCATTTGCCTGTAATCTCCATGTCTTGTGTGGATCCCAGGTCATAGTAATTATTCACTGAATGTGTGTTGAATGAAGGAAGGCAGGGACTGTCCCTAGGTAGAGTTTCTTTGTCACCTGTGATGACACAGGACAATATGTGCCAGAACAGAAATATTTATCAGAATCAGATAAACATCTGCTTAGAAGGTTTGAAGAGCTTTGCCTCCACAGTGTTTGATCTCCTTGTCCAATGGCTGATGGTGAATGATAGTGACTACTATTCTTTATCCCTTGGTTTACTTGCTGAACCCCCAGGACTTGTCTAAATTGATTTTCTTTTCAACTGTCACATTGGTCTGTTTGCTTATTGATTGTCCTTACCCACTAGAATGGAAGCTCCATGAGGGGAAGGATGGTGTTGACCGTGCTCCCCTTGGTGTCTGGGACAGTACTGCAAATTGAGTAAGTGAGGAATCCTGTGTCTTATCCCAGCTCTGCTCTTTGTGTCTTTTCTTGCTCTTTTCTTTTTACGTCTACAGAGTTCCTCATCTCTCCCAAGTCACAATACTTCCGTCCATCTTGGGGCATAAATTGGCTCTGTCATTAATTTCTTGCATAAGCTGGCAGGCAGTTCCGAATGGCAGGAGGGGCACAGTGGACCCAGGACAGGATTGCAGGAGGAAAACTCCTCTCCTTCCTGGCTAAGTCCAGCAGAGTCATCAAGGTAGGTCCCATCTCTGAGCTTTGTTCGCTTTACCTGTCGAGGAGAGACAGGACCTCTCTGCTTCCTTCACAAGGTGGGAAGGTATCATTTGAGGGGAGGTTTGCAGGATGCACTGTGACGTGCATATGCTTTTGCAGATCTAAACTGACATGCTTACATGCTTGTCTGCCTTTCAAGGACCAGGACACCTGGGTGGGAGCAGGCTGACCCAGAGAACTGACTTTCTAACCTCCTCCTTCAACACGACAGTCTTGCGAGGTGGGTGATGCTATCCCATTTTAAAGATGAAGATAACAAGGAGCACCTGGATCTCTGTCATGGAAGCATCCAACTCTTGATTTCAGCTCAGGTGGTGATCTCAGGGTCCTGATATCAAACCCGGTGTGGGGCTCCACACTCAACATGAAATCTGCTTGAGATTCTCTCCCTCTACTCATGTTCTCTCTCTCTCTCTAAAATAAATGAACAAATAAAATAAAATAAAATTTTAAAGATGAAGATAACAATTCTTAGAGATACAGGATTTTACTCATAATTATTCACAAAGTAAAGGCAAAGGTAGAGTTCAGACATAGATCATCTGATGGCAAATATAGCCTTTGTTTTTTAAAGACTTTATTTATTTATTTGGCAGAGAAAGAGAGGAGGAAGCAGGCTCCCTGATGAGCAGAGAGCCCGATGTGGGGCTCGATCTCAGAACCCTGGGATCATGACCTGAGCTGAAGGCAGAGGCTTTAACCCACTGAGCCACCCAGGTGCCCCAAATCTAGCCTTCTTTTCACCATCCAGCATCTGTAAGGTCAGGGCATGGGTCAAATGGCCATTAAACTTTGGCCCTGGTCGTGGATGGTGAGCCTGATCACGTGTGTTTTGAATATCTCTGTAACTTGCTAATGTGTGACACCATAAAATTTTTACTACAGTTAATCCAAGTTAGTATTAGAGTCATAGTCAATTGGTAGATTTTTCTTCCCTGTCAAACACAGCACAACTAGTTAGGTCAGAAGTTAGTTATTATTTGGAACGTGCAGATTCAAAAAGGGGTTAATGCTGACAAAGGAGCTGATTGAATGGGGTAGAGTCTACATTTGCATATGGACGTTGAGACTGCCTGAGATTTGCAGGCTCTCCTCTGGCATCCGGGTGTCCAGAGCAGGATGCCTGCCTGCCTACCCATTCCTCCCACATGAGGTTTTACCATTGATTGGGTGCTGGATCCTCACCAAGGAGATCTATGTTATTGCTTCCAGGGAGTCTCGAGTGAACCTGTAAAGACTCTTCAGTTACCCAACAGGACCTTGTGCAGCTGCATGTGGAAATCAGGATAATTCTGGCATTTCTGAGAGCATTTTAATAGAGCACTGATTACAGATTGCAGGCACCTGGTGGTGTTTTTGTACTCAGGCTGAAGGGTGCAGTTCCACAGACCGGAACTGGGCTTGACAGATTCCTGTTTTCCTATTCTGTTGTCTCCCAGGGCCTGGAACAGGTACTAAGAAACTCTTTTAACAGCAGTTGATCTAGGCTCTTGGCATGGTTAGCTCGTGTTTTCAGGAGACCACCACAACCTGAGCATTAATTCCCAGGCTGACAATGGACATGTGACTTTGCCCAGGCCATGTTTTCCTTCCAGTGGCTCAAAGCACTGAGACTGGAGGAGGGGCTCCTGTGAGTTGGGGTCAGCACAGAGCCCTGCAGGTTGGGTCTTGGCCAAAACTATTCTGTGCTTCTTGGACTATCTGGAGCTGCTTCACTTGGGCTGGCCATCATTGCTTTTGGCCTTGGCAGCCAAATGAGAAAGCATAAACTGTGAAAAGTCAAGAGAATAAAAGGTGATAGCCAGAAGTTGAGGTTTTGAAATCAATGGGTAGAGAGCTATTCTAGTACAATCCTTAATTTCTTGCCAATTCATAAGAAAAAGAATGAATCTGAGAAGAATCCTCACTGCGATATATCAGGTTTTCTCTCTCTCTCTCTCCACCTCCCTTGTGACATTCCATGTGCTCTCATTTTCCACAAACTTGGGACGGCTCTAATAACTTTGCTGGAAGAGCACTGTAGCCAAGCGGAAAGCAGTGGCCAGCCCTAGTCTTGGCCTCGCTGTGATTTGGGAATTTCCCTTTGGACTTCAGCTTTCTTATGATTTAAGGGAGAGAATTGGTGTGCTAGGCCACCATCAACTTCAGCAATGACTCATCTGGAATTCTCCTTTGCCAGCCTGTCAGTTTGGTGAAGGCCATGGCATTGCTGCTAGGGAAGCCACTCAGTTTCCTTGAAGCACTGGCCATAATAGATAGAAGGCACAGAGATAGTGTGAGGAAGGAGGCAGCAAGGAGAGTCCAGGTTGTGCTTCTGAGATGCCAGAGGAGGGTAATACAGCAGAGGAAGTGGAAAGAGGTTTCCCTTGAAAAGAGCAGAAACCTTTGAAATACGTGCCTTTCATATTTAAACCTTTTCCGGTTTGGGAAATAGCCTACAAGGTTCATAAAACTGCCTTATGGCAGCCATCCAAGACCCTCGCAGGAGTGGACTCCTATTGTATGTTGCTGGTCTCCCAAGGAGGGAAATGAGCAGCTGTGACGAGACTTTGGTGGACATTGTCCTGTTTACAGAGACAGACCTATTGTAGACTCTCTGTTGCCGTTTTACCAGCTCCCCAGGTTTTTATTTGTGGAATCAAAACAAGCTCTATTCTAACTAGATTACGTGATCCTCTCTGCCAGCTACACAGCATGACATGCATAGCCGAGATGAACAGATATCCAGAAAGAATGACTTCAGACTACAGCCTGATTCATTATCTTTGTAGGGGCTGGGCAGAGATGATAACACTGTTTTGTCCACCAGAAAGCAGGGCTGATCAGAGGTTAAACTGTGAAGGAGATGAATTTATTTTGATTTACCTAGAATGCATTTCTGCCTCACTTTTCCCGACCCTTCTCATTTCTTCAATGAGATAGTGAGGAAGAGCCAAGACTCATGGAATCAGCGCTTCCTAAGTTCAGGTCCCTGCTCTGCCCTTTTAAAGCTGTGTGAATTAGAGCAACTTACTTAACTACTCTGAGCCTTAGTTTCCTTTTCTGTAAAATGGAATCTTGCCCTCCACCCCAGTACAAACATGTTAGTGAGGATTTTCAAATTCCAAAGTCCCATATCTAAGTGTTGGTATCTCAATTCAGAATTGGAGGCAGCTGATGGGGAAAATTTTTGGAGGTTCAGTGGGAATGTTTCCAGCACTGGTCACATTATACTGCACAGGCATATAATCATGAAGTGGGCCATCGGGGAGACCGATTAAAGTTAAAATTACAGTCCTTGGCGGATCCTCGTGAGCTGAAAGAGTTTGATGACCTTCTTGAAAATCTTCTATGTGAAACTGAGACATTGAATTCAGGACAGAACGCCTTACCTTTTAAATTGACATGATAAATATGTACAGTGGGTACAGATGGGTTACATTTCTTCTGTTCTCCGTTACTGTGAAGGATTTCATGTCAGAGTGAAACACTGATAAAATAGCAATTACAGAAAGCTTATGGACGCTCTCAAGAAATTCTGAAGTGATGATTTTCTTCAAATCAGGGATTTTAGTAGGAAATACTGTTTTAAAATTAATGTTGGATGTGGAGAGTATCTTTGAGGAGATTTCCTCAGAGTTTTAGAAAATATTATGTAAACATTTCAGCCATATTTTAGGTTTTTATACGTCACTTAAAAAATGGAGGGTCTTTTTATAAGGCTTGTTATCTTTTTAGTGTTTCGTTCCAGGTCTGTTCTAAAATAGAAGTAGCTGGATCAAAAGAATTTATAATTTACCTGAGATTTGAGTCAACAAATATCTGATAGTAAAGGCTCAACTTGTATTTACTGGAGAGTGTATTCATTTGTTTCTTTGTTTTGAATGGTTGATTTGTTTGGTCTTTTTTTTTTTTTTTAAATCTTAATCCATATAACTTCTGTATAAACTTGAGTGTGAATCAAGCCCCTCCTGGAAAAGGAAAACAGTTGAACTATGACCTAAGTCATTGTTAAATGACAGAATTTCAGCTGAATGAATCTAAAGATCCAGTTGGCTTGATTCAGTGATCGTGAATTAGCCAGCATCCCATCTAGCTATAGAAAGATCCATCCACATGCCTGGGTGGCTCGGTTAGCTGAGTGGCCAGCTCTTGATTTTAGCTCAGGTCCTGAGCTCATGGTCCTAGGATTGAGCTCCCTAGTTGGGCTCACGCTCAGTGGGGAGTTTGTTTCAGGATTGTCTCCCTTTGCCCCTCTACCACTCCCCCTACTCACATTGTCTCTGTCTCTCTCTCTCAAATAAATAAGTTATTTAAAAAAGAAAGAAAGTAGTCCCATCAAGCTGTCAGGCAGAAAGAACGCTAAAAGAGGAAATCATTAGCAAAAAATGCATTGTTCCGGGGCTCCTGGGTGGCTCAGTGGGTTAATCATCTGCCTTCGCTCAGGTCACGATCTTGGGGTCCTGGGATCCAGTCCTGCATCAGACTCTCCACTCAGCGGGGAGCCTGCTTCCCCCCCGCCATGCCTGCCTCTCTGCCTACTTGTGATCTCTCTCTGTCAAATAAATAAAATCTTAAAAAAAAAGAAAAGAAAAGAAAAAGAATATGTTGTTTCAGGCAGATAGTTCCGTGAAGAGCCAGGGGTGCCGACCAGGTAATTTCTGGTTGCCTTGTTAAGGTTACATTCCTGGGGGATTAAGACAGCAGTTAGGTTAGATACTAAGTTTTGGTTTCCTGACTGGGGGTTTAGCACAAGTGACTCTGTTGGGGGGCTGCTGTCCCTTTTAAGATCTTCCACTTTCTTTCATGGATGGGCTTAGTGTTTGCCTTGGTCTTCTATGTTCAGTGCAAGTAAAAGAAACCTACTAATTTAGCAAGCAGTGCAGAACATAGCACATGATTAAAATGTTTATTTTCACGTTGTCTATCCTCATGCGGCTTTGTCCCTATTTGGATGGAATAGATTTGTCAATTGCCAGTGTGGTCTGCTATAAACAATGCTCTCCAGGCCAGTATATTTTTTCTTAGCTTGCCAACTAGCTGTTGGACACCACGGGAATGAGTGCTCAAAAACCGAGACATGTTGACAATTTGAGCTCCTTTTGCTCGTTTCCTTTCCCAGCCCTTTGTTCTTTCTTTGATACGATTAAATGCGTTGTAGATTGACAGTCCTGTCATCATCCAGTGAGTGCATCCCAGCCCACTCTTCCCTGGTGCTTTATTTCTACCCGTTACTGTGGTGTCGGCATATAGGGAATGAAGAACCAATTTAAACTAGCCCTTGGGGTTTAAATTTGTGAGTGTTGTGGTTCTCATATAGACTGAATCCCTCAGAGTGGGTGATACTTGTGAACTTTTCACAACACCTTGAAAAATCCTCCAAATGGCATGTTTCTGGCAGGGGTGGTGCTTGGTGGTGGTGGTTTTGGCTTTATTATTTGTTAAAGTTGGGATAGAGTGATTGACAAGAAGGTTAACAAGTCCACCCACAATCTAAATAAACTTGTGTAAACCCAGGTCTTGGGGTCTGGGTGTAGAGCAGGGTTTGTTTTCTGAATATTAAACCAGCAAGAATAATGCGCTCACTGAACATATAAACACGGAAAGAGGAGATGAATCTAGTCTAGATTTATAACTGAAGCAGACGTGAGTCACTGGCTTTGAAGGAGCCTGTGAACATGATGTCTCCTGGAACACAAGAAGGTTAGTATATACAGGAAAAGAAAGCCAACCAAGTCTCATAGTATTTGGTAGGCTGATGGCGGGGGGGAAAAAATCTTCCTCTTCCCTTTTCTTAAGGCGTTAAACTGTATTTTAGGGCTTTTAAAGGTTTTGTACACTTGAAAAATGTAAGGAAGCCATGACCGAGGCTTCTGTGTATGGTTGTGCTGTTTGTGCACTGCTCCAAAGATGTGTGTGCAGAGGAGCAAATGCAAGCTGACGTGTGGCTGGTATTCTGTTCACCAGGCCACGGGCCCTAGCATGGTGCTGCACTGTCTCAGAGGAAAAGGGCCATTTTCTTGTCACAGAAATGCCTTCTGGGCCTTGTCAACCTTCATGGCATTTGCTCCTTTTCCTCACAGCTCTTTGGAAGTGGGAATTTACCCAGTCTCACCTTTGGGATTCCCAGCACCATGTCTGGACTGGAGCCAAAAAGAAAGTCAAACGAATAATTAGGTCTCAATAAAATATATTTTTGTATGTCTTCCAATTTGAGGAGAAAGCATTACCTCATAAACAAAATGTTTAAAGGAACACTCTAGTCAGATTATGGTGGAATAAGAAAACTCCCCTGCAGAATTAATTTCTGACCTATTTCCTGGTTTCAAAAAAGAGATATTCATATTAACATTTTGGCAAGCTTCTTTCTAGACATTTTTTATGCATATAAATACACACCTATAATTCATGAGCTCATTTTTGTTTTGTAACTTCTATGTTTTCATTCTGTTCTGGTCATTTTTCTTCAGATCTTTGCCATGAATTTTGAGAACTGTGTAATATTCTGTTCGGTGGTGGCTATACTATATTTAACCAATGAAGATTGGCTATTATGGATATTTAGATTGTTTATAATGTTTTGCTCTTAAAAATGAACCTGAAGTAAGCATTCATTTATAATACACGCAGATATACATGCTTATGTCATTTTCCCTAGTAGTAGAGTTGCTGGCTCAAGGAGTTATAACTCAATTATTAATTTCTGCGAGAAAAATTTGTATAACTTCCTCATAATCCCTGGACCAATAGGAGTAGGTTAAAAAAATAGCATAGTTTACCATTCATAAAAACACATGACTAAAAGTCCTAATTTACAATCTTACAGCAAACTTTGGGAGATACATTTAGTGGCTATCTTGATCCCACACTTGGAATTGAGTGTGGAAATGTTTTGTAAATCATGTAATGCCACGCAAACCTCAGTGACTCATTACTAGGGCTTCAGAGAGCATCTGCCATGTACTCTCAAAAAATGTTTATGGAGTCTTATTTTATAAATAATTCACTAAATACAGAGGGGAAACCCCAAAGACATTGGTTCTGAACTGGTGGTATAGCAGAATAAATAAGGAGATCATCGAGAAAACAAGTCCAAGCCCTTGCACCCTAGAGCCCTCTGTGAGCAGGTCCTGGGCACTTCAGATGACATTGATGTACGGTCTTTGTTCAGAATTTGCCCTTTGTGGTATTTCTGTGTCTATCTACAAGTATTTTTCTAACAGAATAGAGGATTTTTAAGGAAGATTTTATTTATTTATTTGACAGAGATCACAAGTAGGCAGAGAGGCAGGCAGGGGGAGGGGAGGAAGCAGGCTCCCTGCTGAGACAGGACTCTGGGATCTTGACCTGAGCTGAAGGCAGAGGCTTTAACCCACTGAGCCACCCAGGCGCCCCAGAATAGAGGATATTTTAAACTTTTATTCCTACCATTTTTATTTTCCTATTTGGAATTTCTACGTCCTTCCAGGATACTTTTTAGGGGATTTTATGGTTTTTGGGTTTTTTTTTTCTTTTCTGTGGAGTTTTTTGGTTTTGTTGTTATTGTCGTTGTTGTTTTTGGGGAGTTGGTATGACTTACTGATTTAGTTCTGATCTTTGTCAGAGTTCATAATATGTTGTTTCTTAGTCTTCCATTCCCATATAGTTTCACACCACACAGCCCATTCCACAGACCTTGTTTCTGTCATGAAAAAATGAAGAGTGATGGACATACATTAATTGCAATTTCCCGCTTTGAATGTTATCACAAGATTAAAGTTAACTCTTTTAGTGGTATATCAGACTCCATCTTTATATTCCACTAATGCAAATTTTAGTTTAGAGTAGTAATTGAACTACATGGAAAAATTGCCTGGAGGACTGAAATTTTGTCCAATTTGTTTAAATTTTCTGCATGTTTACAAGCGAAAGAGCGAAATTTTCATTTTGAACTATCTTATCAAGGAGTGAAGTTGTCTAAGTAGAAATTTTGCATATTTAGAGTCAGTAACTCTTACCTGAGTAAACTTTTATAAAGGAGCTAACTTGACCTCCAATTATCTCATTCATATAGACTGAATCCTTAAGATTTTTAAATCTTAATCCATATAACTTCTGTATAAACTTGAGTGTGAATCAAGCCCCTCCTGGAAAAGGAATTATCTCATTGGTCTTGATATATGAAACCATAAAAAAATAGATTTTCACTGCATAACACACTGTGTGTTTACTAACTACCAAGTGAAGTTTTTGGATTTGGGAACAAATTGAACATTTTTAGATTATTTTTAGGTTTAATAATTGTGTGATAACATCTGACTTGTAACATTTAGTGTTCATATACTGTGGAGTTTATAGAAAGCAATTTAACATTTCTCCACTTCGGTTTCAGTACTTATAATGTTGACCCATTTCTTGTTGAGGTAATTGTGTTTTTCTGTCAAGACCCGAAGCATAGAGAAGAAACAAATACAGTTAAGTGTGAATCATGTTTATCCTTTAGAATCTTACACTAGGCAGTGTTGAGGGACATTTGGGAACAAGATGGGAGCAGTGCTGGGGCTCTTTTAGGAGGCACTAGGATCACTCAGGCTAGTGATGATGAGACTTCTAACCAGAGGATGTGAGAATGAGAGGGAACTGGGGGAGTCCAGAAAGATTACATCAAATCCACGGGATTTGGTGTTCGGTTACTTATTATGGCGGGGAGTGGGATATTGTGGTTGGAGGGTTTGAAGGAAAATGCAGAGTCTAGGTTAACTCTCAGTGGAAATGCTCCATTGGCAGCTAGGTAAGTGAATTCAAAGCCAGGAAGGCAGAGGGAGCTGGATGCATGATTACTGTCATCAGATTGAAGTTGTGTGTGTAGCATTTCAAACATGAAGTGGCGGTGAGGAGGAGAACCTTAGTTCTCGTATTTCTTTTTTTACTTTCTTTTCTTTTAAGATTTTATTTATTTATTTGACAGAGAGAGAGAGACCACAAGTAAGCAGAGAGGCAGGCAGAGAGAGAGGGAGGAAGCAGGCTCCCTGCTGAGCAGAGAGCCTGATGTAGGCTCTATCTCAGGATCCTGAGATCATGACCTGAGCCGAAGGTGGAGGCTTAATCCACTGAGCCACCCAGGCACCACCCAGGCACCCCAATTTCTAAGTTATTGGAAGTCACCTCACCAGAGTTCCTATGTACTAGAGAAAACCAGCTGATTCTCTCCCAAAGTCTCCCAGGCAGGCATCGCTCTCATTGGAGAATCCTGAAACTTGGTATCAGCTTGCTTTGAGTGCACCCACCTTAGAGTCAAGTCATATTCACTGGTTAAAGAAGGTGATGTCTAAAGCCAGGGATTCTGGTTCCTCGTTGGCATTGGGAACCTAACTGCTGTCCAGTGCAGAATACTTGTATATTGGCATAGCCAGTGCAAAAAATGTGATCGGAAGATTGCATGCTACACATGGCACCCAGACAGGGACATTGCTAAGGTTAGAGCAGTCAGTTTGCCTTGATAATATTAAGCTAAATAGATGACTGTATTTCACCAAAGGTGCTCTTGCAACTCAGGTGAGAAATATTTGAAGCCTGTAGGCTATACCCCCAGTCTGCATGATAGCTACAAAGGGCAACTATGAATAAGGGCATCTGCAGTTTTTACTTGCTGGAGCCCCTAGCATCCATCCTTATCTCCTGACCACAGAGGACAAGTGCCCATTCCTCTCCTGGAAGGAAAGAACATCTTCCATCTGTTCCCTTTACTTATGTACTTCATCTGCTGAATCCTGAGATCATAGGATTTTCAAGTTCCTTCTTTGAAAGATAATCCCATTTCCTGGTTACTTGTGGGGGTGGAGGGCCCCCACCACAGTAGCCACATACTAACAAAAGTGGATATGGATTAGGTGGCTTACAGCAAGAAGAAGATAGATAGAAATGCCCTGGGAAATATTAAACTAACTGAGATTAGTTTCTACAATTACCCCTTAAGGCAGCCAGATGCTTTGACTTGCAAATCATATTGTAGGTTGGTTTCTTGGATGGAAAAGCTTTGTAATTATAGCCTATAGAAGCTGTAGACAAGGAAGAGAAAAAACTTCCATGGGGTTGTGGGGAAGGAAAACTAATATTCTTTCTACCCTTCTGAGTTTTTAGCTGAGACCCCTATAATAAAAGACAATAATAAGAGAACAACTTAGCACAGGTGCCTCATGGCTACCTGGGAGAGCACGTATCCTCATGGATACCATGGATACCAGGAAAGAACGAGGAACTCTCTGAAAATCCTTGGAATTCAGGGTTAAAGACCATCCCAATAAGGAAAGGGGAACAGGGATGTAGGACTCTTAGGGGATTCGAGTAAATGATTTTTAGGAAAGATTGAGGGCACCCTTAGAAGAACAAATGGGGAATGTGATAGTCTGTGAGAAAATCTGTCCTGGGTGTGGTGTCCTCTTCTAGTCTCCTCTCCTGTGACAAGCGTCCATCTTCTCTGGTTGATGAAACTCTAGGGTAGGGAATTTACTGAGTTCCTTTTAGAGGATCTGTCTTCAAGCAGATGAGGGGAATTCAGACAAAGTCTCTGCTCACATTCATTTTTTCCAGATGCCTTCAGTTCAAAATTATCAAAATACTGAAGCGGCATTATTTTGGGGTGACCTATATTGGTGTGGCACATCCTGCTACCTTCAGCACAATGTAGATTAGAGTACCTTTGGTCAGTGGCATACCAGTAATGCTGTATTCATCTTGTTTCCTTATAGTAGGGTTCCCAGCCTTGGGCTGGACATTGATTTACCAACAAGAGGTAGGTTTTGATAAAGTCGCTTGCTTGAATCAAGAGAGAAAATCCTGTACATCTCTTCCTGTATTCTTTCCCAAGAATACATTCCTTTCTATCCCCTAGTTCCTCATTAGATGGTTGGCTTCAAATTAGGTGTCAGGGTGGCTGCATGAGAACCAGTTAGAGAATTGTTTAAAACACAAATTCGGGGTGCCTGGGTGGCTCAGGAGGTTAAAGCTTCTGCCTTCGGCTCAGGTCATGATCTCAGGGTCCTGGAATCGAGCCCCGCATCGGGCTCTCTGCTCATCAGGGGGCCCGCTTCCCTTCCTCTCTCTCTTCCTGCCTCTCTGCCTACTTGTGATCTCTGTCAAATGAATAAAAAAAAACCTTAAAAAAAAAAAAACAAAAACCGTACACACACAAATTCCTGGGAGGTTGGGTGAGCCTGGTGATGGGTATAATGAATGGAGCACTGGGTGTGTTGTATAAACAATGAATTCTGGAATAGTGAAAAGAAATTTAAAAAATAAGTAAAAATCAACAAAAAAACCCCCACACAAATTTCACTGTACAGTCCCGTTCCCAGGATGGTGTTAAAAACATATACACGAGTGCAGTCGCATAGGGCTGCTAATATTATTGTCCTGGGCAAAAACTTCTGACAATTTCCCATAGAATGCATTTAGTAATCTCCTACTAGTGAGTTTCCTGAGGGTGAAGTCTATAAATTCCTCATCCTGAAAACAATACAGAGCCTTTCATAAAATAGACCAGGGATCCATATTTAGAGAGTTTCATACCATGAATGAGGAAGAAGCTTTGGTAAAGTTGAGTTTCTCTTTTTCAAATCCCTTCTGGTATGGATGGCTACATTTACTCAGTTTCTGCAAGCTCAGAGGGTCTTTTATTTTTCATACTCTAGTAGAATTAATTAAAATTTTCCATTTTTAAGAGTTTATTATGATTCATGCACTAGAATAAGAGATTTGCATACACTATTCCATTTAATTCTTTCAATAGTTCCATGAGGTGGGTGAACATCTCTCCAAGTTGCAGATAGTAAACCAAGGGTCTGGAATTTTAAGAGATTTCACCCAATCTCATGTAGCTCTTCAGTATTGGCGCTGGAATTTGAATCCGGGTTTGTTTTGATTCCAAAACCTGTGCTCAGTGAAGTTACTGGCTTTATTTTTCCTGTTTTCTCGTCATGCTTTGTTTGTTATTTTTGTGCTTGGCTATTAAATATCAGTATATGGGGGGGCATCTGGGTTTCACAGTTGGTTAAGCATCCAACTTTTGGTTTTGGCTCAGGTTGTGGTCTCAGGGTCCTGAGATTGAGCCCCCTGTCAGGCTCCATACTTCCTGCAGAATTTACCTGAAATTCTGTCTCATTCTCTCTCTGCCTCCCTCCCAATGCACTCGCACATGTGAACGTGTGTGCACTCTCTCTCTAAAATAAATACGTAAATCTGAAAAACAAAAAATAGTAAGAGGTCATTTCCATTTCTTAACAGTTTCTCAAAAGAAGAGGAGAATTTTCTAAGAGTTTGGTAGAACATGCGTGCTCCTTCTTTTTTTCCCCCTGGCAAATTTTACACAATCACAATCAAATGACAGCTTTTTATTTCTTTAACCACAATTTTAGAAAAATGTGAATCTAGGATAGAAAAGCAAAAGCCATACCACGGTTAGAAAGGCACTGGTCAGAGAATGCCTGGTGAGTGTGGGGATATGACGTGTTGCTTATAGAATGCTGGAAACTGCTGTGCTCCTGCTGGCTTGCTTTCTCACATGTCCCCAAAGGGTGAGAAGTGTGAGAGAGGCCTTGTTTTGCTCTCCTTTTAAAAATGTCCCTAAAAATTATAACACCCTCACCCTGCCTAGGAAAGTCACCGGATAAATCCTAGTGGGGAGAGTTCTGTTTGCTAACTTCTGGAAAATCACAGGGTGTCAGTTAGTGGTGAGCACACTGAAAGCCGGGCCCCCGACAGTGTTGTCATAATGTTCTCAGCCAGTATGAAGAACCTGGGAGTGATGATAAAATGTCACGATCAGAGCGCAAATAGATCTGGCTGTAGAACTCTATAACACGCAGCGGAGATATTGGGAGATATAATAAAAAACAGCACTTTGTATTCTTTATTCTAGGTGCTACTAAGAAAACCTGTTCTATTACAGAATTGAAACCAGGAGAAATTTTTTTTAATTTTTATTTATTTATTTTTTAGCCAGAGGAATGCTCTTTTTAAATATATATCTTTCCTATGACAAAGTTCCTAATGGATAGCTATGTTGGGATCATTTGTGAATCTTGCATTAGGAGGGATGATCTTCTGGTTTTCCCTCCTAAAGCAAAACCATTGATGTAGTGGCTTAAGCCTCTGCCTTCAGCTCAGGTTGTGATCCCAGGGTCCTGGGATCGAGCCCCACATCAGGCTCTCTGCTTCGTGGGGAGCCTGCTTCCTCCTCTCTCTCAGCCTGCCTCTCTGCCTACTTGTGATCTCTGTCTGTCAAATAAATAAATAAAATCTTAAAAAAACAAAAAAAACAAAAAACCAAAAGCAAACCTTTGATGTAGTCAGCAGTCAACTCCTGGAGAACAGGGACCGTGTCCTAAATAATTCTTGTATCTCTAATACTGAGCCTAGAAATGGCACATAGTAGGTGTTTGCCAGTGGCTCAATTTTGCAGCAGGCTGCCCAGCTCTTTGAGCTGCTGTTACCATGTAGAGCTGTGCTACTGATCCATTTGCAGGCTTTCTGAATATTCTGTATGATCCGCATAGCCAACCCACACACCTGTCTGCCCCTCTAGTTCTGATTTGTTAGTTAAACAAATGGTGGTTACCAATGAAGACACAGACTGTGACCAGGATGATGGGGCAGAAAACGTTTACTTGAGTCGCTGCTGAGGTTTTTGAATGAGAAGGTTAAAATTCAGACTGATCTTGAATATAATAGACACGAAGAAGCAGAATTAAGACCATTAGGGAGGTATAACTTCTGAAAAACTAAATATAACATGGGGACTGGATGTATGTGAGTTTGGTAGTGGAGAGAGGAGGGACTCATTGTGAGTCAGAAACATACTGCTTTATCTTCTTAATTATTGGGCACACATTGCCAGTTATCCACAAGAGCATGACATGTGGGAACTGCTGGGAAACATTTCCAAAATACTTAGCCTTAGTCAGATATTTTTTTTAGAATTCTGTGTCCACTCTGGCTGAAGAAAAATGTGGAGAACTTGTCAAGGGTCTGGAGCATGGGAGCTATATGCGGAGGAGCGTTGGAAAATAGGACCCACTGAAAAAAGGCTAATAAATAAGGATTAATTATTTAGCGTGATCCAGAGCAGCTAATGGGTGATTAAATTAATGGTCTTCTGTTGCATGTAGGGTTATTATGTAGAAGATGATATAATTATTTCCACTGTGAATAGAATTAGGGAAATGGATTTACATTAGAGTTAACGGAGATTTTGAAGGAGCGTAAAGAACTTCGTGACTTTAAGGATCGTTGGGTAGTGGAAAGACTTCTCAACTGGAAATGTGAAACCATGTTTCTTACGGCATAGGAGGCATAGGAACGGGGCAGGGAGTGGGTACTGCTCGCCAGTTACAGTTAGGTACAAATGGGATAAAGATTGACGAACTTTCTAGGTAACATTTTGAGCTGTTTATCTCCGTAGTATTTGGCATTTTCAGTGATTCCCTCAGCATTCCTTTCTTTTTTTATATTTTTCACAGCACAAATGGGAAGACCTTACTTTTCATGATTCTGCAGTGCATTTCAAGCAAGGGAGCGAGTTTAAACAACAAATTGGAAATTACTTCACCTGCAAATCAACTTGCTGCTTACTCTGATAGGAGCCTTACCATATTGTCAGTTCAACTTGCCTTTTCTTTTTTCTTCTTTAGAAAACTCACTGTGTGCCCTCCTCAGTTGTTCTACAATGAGTGCCAAGTCTGCCATCAGCAAGGAAATTTTTGCACCTCTTGACGAAAGAATGCTGGGAGCTGTCCAAGTCAAGAGGAGGACAAAGAAGAAGATTCCTTTCTTGGCAACCGGGGGTCAAGGAGAATATTTAACATATATCTGCCTATCAGGTAATGAAAACCAGACAGTGATATTATTAAAACAGCTTCATTTTAAAACATTTAATTCTCAGGTGTCCAAGAGGATCATATACCCAGCTTTTGTATACATCTGCTCTCCCAACTCCTGTTTCCAGTTTCTCTGTTTTCTTCTCTGGTCCTTATTTACTAGTGGCACCTCTACTTTTGAGGATGCTTTGTATGGGAAAGATTAATGAAGTTCAATTTTAAGTGTATTTTCCAGTTCATTGCTAAGGGTTTGACAGACACATTTGTTCGTCCAGACTTTCCTTCAGGAAGACATTGACAGAAAGTTGGTTCTCCTCTAGGATTTCTTGTCTTAGAATAAGTCCTTGTATTTGGGTAATTGTCATTACTAGCAGCCTGAGTTTCATTGGCTTTCTTTTTCTTAACAGTTGCCAGTACTCAGTAATAGTTTGTCTCAAGATAAATATCGACACCTTATGGAATGTGAGAAAGTAGACTCCGCTCCCAAATCATTGCTTTGCCTGACAGCTGTTCCTTGTCAGGAAGAGGCATCTGTTCTATTAAGCTTAGAATTTTGTTGGATTATTTTTTCTCCTTCTGCTTATGATTATAGATGTGTGGGATTTACTGTGAGTTCATACCAAGTTTTTGAGATAAAATTTGGAGAAGTTTTCCATGGAGTTGTGGTGATACTAATCTGAATACTTACCTGGGGCACTTGTAACAAATCGAATAATATGTCTTGTAACTGGCCAATAGAAGAATTAAGCTTACCTTAATTCATCTTTCCTTCCTTCAGTTGTGGCTTGGGAATAAAACTTAATTTTTTGCACCCATTTTTAAATTAAAAAAAAAAAAGCGTCTGATCTTTATCAGAATTCAGTGTGTAGATAGGTTTGTTCCAGAAAGAATATGTAAAGATTTAAAAAAAAAAAAAGAAGACTATATAAAGATAATGATAAGACTGTATTTTAGTTTATTTCCTTTTTAAGATTTATTTCTTTATTTGACAGAGGGAGAGAGCACAAGCAGGGGGAGCAGCAGAGGGAGGGGGAGAAGCAGGCTCCTCACTGAGCAGGGGGCCTGACAGGGGGTTTGATTCCAGGGTCCTGAGATCATGACCTGAGCCGAAGGCATATGCTTAACCAACTGAGCCATCCAGGTGCCCCTGTATCTCAATTTATAATAAAATGACAACATAACCTTTTGGTAAGAATGTTTCTTCAGTGGTTAGGAGAAAGCTTTCATTTAAATGAGTGTGAGAGAATTGACCTTGCAATATTGGTCTTCCTTTCTGAATTCCAAATAAGGATTAGATTAGTAAAATTGGGTTATAATTGGACGACATTTGCATTTCCTTAGCATGCTGGGCAGTGCTTGGCATATAATAGGCCCTTGGTTAGTATCTACCAACTAAGTGAAAGAAAGAAGTAGCCTTTTCTGATTACCTTCCTAGTATTTTGTTAATGAGATTCAGGTCTTCAAAACATCTTCGTAGTCTTAAATTTCAAATCTAGAGTTTTGCTTGCACTGATAATGAATAGATGCAGTACAGTAAATTCGTGTGTATGTTTGGGCTGAGCCGAACATGAGCTGAGTAGGGACCCATAGTGATTGTAATTTTATTAATTTCTATTCAGTCTGTGTTTCATGGAGATTTCTTGAAGATGGGTAGTTGAAGAAAAGATGGATGATCTAAGAGTCCCTAGAGTGTTGCCTGGTACGTACCTCTCTAACTGGAAAAGCCGGCCGTCTGTTTGCATGTGAGGCATATGCTGCTGTCAGCCTATTTCTGATCATGAAGTCTGCAAGAGGGAAACGGGGACTCTGCCTGCCTGTCTCAAGAAACAGCAGAACCATATCCCCCTGCCACGGGAGATCCTGACTTGGACTCCTCCAGTAACGGCATTTCTCTTGCTGATTACCCAGACTTTACATTTAAATTCGAAGCTATGAGACTTGCTTTTTCAGAATTCAGTTCTGACAGAGGAAAATAGTTTATCCTGATAGCCTTTCTCCTTTTCATGGATCTGAATTGGGAGATGATAGTTGGTAAAGTAGATCTCACGTATAAGCAGGTGGTTTAATGGAAGCTGCGTCAGGAGAAGACAAGGCCAACTTTGACTCCCAAGGTTTTCGCAGTTTGATTTTTCTTCTCATTGAGAAGGGAACAGTCCTCTTTATCTTCTCGCTTACGTGAAGCTTAGAGGCGTATCGCTCACATCTCTGATGGGGTGATGTTTTAATCGACAAGTAATTAATTACTCAGATATTTATTAAGTACTTTTTATGTGCCAAGCGCTCTAGGCTCGGGCGTATATACGGTTAGGAGAAAAACCCACGAAGCTGACTTTGTTTGAGGGGAAAGGAGCAGCAGGCATTAATCAACTAGTCACTAAAATAAATATGGTATTAACTGCAAAAAGGCTAAAAAGGAAAAAAAAAAAATGCAGTAATGGGAATGTATATGTGAGGAGAATTTGGCCCAGCTCGAAGAAGCCAGAGCTGCGAGCAAAGTAGTCTCCCTGGTTCTGAAAAGAGAGGGTGTATGTGCCGCAAACATTCCCGGCAGAGGGAAGGGCAGCCTCCTTAAAAGACTATGCTGGGTTTTGAGTTGCTCCTTTTCTCCTTCTCGGTTTAAGGATGACTTCTTTGTAGATCCACTCACATAGGCAGGTGCAAAGTGGAAGCAGAGCCCTGGAATGGGAGCGTCCTTCCTGCTATTAGTGTGAACCACCAAGCTTTCTGGGAGGTCAGGCTCTTCTGCTCTTGCAGTTTGCCTAATGAAAACCAGCTCTCCATTCTGAACGGGCAGAATGTGCTCAAATTAGGGCAACGTCTGCAAGTAGTATGTAACCACTTTTCAAACAGCAGAAAGAGTTAAATTTTTTTAAGGGAAGACTATCACAGCTTTCAAAGCTTGCCAACATACGCATGTAAGCCTGGGTGTTTTATATATCCCGTGTCGTACTGATTTTTGTATGTGTGAACTTGACCCACCCCTCACCCCCCAGTGTCTGGCAGAATTTAAAATCTGTAAGGTTGAGGCCTGTGATCCCAAGAGTTATTATTTTTGGAGAGAATTGCATATCCTCTGGAGGAATCCAGAAAGATGATAGAGCAGGGAAAATAAGATGATCTTTCTTGGGACGCCTGGGTGGCTCAGTTGGTTAAGCGGCTGCTTTCAGCTCAGGTCATGATCCCAGTGTCCTGGGATCAAGTCCCACATCGGGCTCCTTGCTTGGCGGGGAGCCGGCTTCTCCCTCTGCCTCTGCCTGCCTCTCTGTCTGCCTGTGCTCACTCTCGCTTCTCTCTCTCTGACAAATAAATAACCTTATCTCTCATCTGCTCTGTGAGGAAGATAGAAGCTAACCCTCACCTTTATACAAATGAGAAGTTCTCCCAGGTGTCCTTTTTGAGCCCTCAGACAGAAGCAGGTATGTATCATGTAAACCTGTGTATGCATTGATTGGATCTAAATGTCAGTGCCTCCTAAGGGCCTTATGGCACCTGGCACATTGCCAAGTACACACACACTATCCACTGTGCTTAAACAGAAGATGCTATTTAAATTTGCAGCTTACTATTTATCTGATTATATACTTTAGACTTTGAAACTTAGGACTGTTAACTCAAAGTATAAAGGGAGCCCCACCTACAATAATTTCTACAGTTGACTGCTCCCTCCGTGATATTTGGCTCTGTAAAACTAAACTGGAAATGTGCTCAGAAGTTAAAAATCAGTTTATTATTAGAGGCCAGTTATCTACTGAACATTCCATAATTTTATACTATGTGTTTTCCTGATCCTGTTTTAATTCAGTATATGAAGTGTCTAATGCTAGCTTTCACATTCATGAGAGGAGTAAAATCTTTCCTTGGCTTTTATTCATTGTCCCCATAAAAAGAAGCATTAAGAAATTTTAATTTTTGTGATTAAATACATTCTTTTACACGTTTTGTTGAAACCAAATCTTAATCATTCGAAAATGATTTTAGATGGTTAGAGAGCAAAATTTTTTTATTTAAAAAAAGTTCTGAATGGTCTTTGATGAAATAATTTATGTAAATGAATCCCTGCTGAAGGTAATGATGTGGGATGGGAGCCTAGAACCTGGCAGTACTGCTCTTTATCTCAGTGGCTGCCAATCCTAGGTATTCCTTAGAATCACCCTGAGAACTTTCCAAAATCCAGATCTAGGTGTGCTACTACTGCAGCCCCAGGGACTGTGTTTGGAAAGTTATTATGCTGAATATTCTGAAGCTGAGGTTGAAAAGCTTCACTATGTTGGGGAGTTAACACTCTGGGGTGTCTTCTCGGTCCGTCTGACATAACGATACATTCTCAGTACTATATTCTATTCAAAAAATACTTGTTGGTCTCTTTTGTGTTGACTGGCCATGGTCCAAGCTCTGAATTTTTCTGGGCTTCACTTTATTCAGCTGACAAGTTCAGCGGTTTCTTTGGGTTCTGAGTTTGAGGATTCTGAACCTCTTGGAAGTTTTATGCCAGATCTTATTCTTATTCCACACATGTCATGGGGGGAGAAGTTCAGGCTGTTAAGTAATAGGAAATGGACACTTAAAGCATTTATGAGGGGTTGAGAGCATTCTTTGTAGGCTGTTATTGGAATTGGAGTAAGCAAAGTTAATTGTCAGTGATCTGGCATAGAAAGAAGTTTTCTTTTTTAAAAAATATATTTATTTGTTTATTTATTTATTTTAGAAAAAGTGAGTGGTGGGAGGGCAGGGAGAGAGAGAGAGAGAATCTCAAGCACACTGAGGCTCTGCACTCAGTGTGGAGACACAGGGCTCAATCCCACAACCCTGAGATCATGACCTGAACTGAAATCAAGAGTCTGATGTTTACCCAACTGAATCACTCAGGGGCTCCTAGAAAGAAATTCTTTTTTATCCACTTTCTAATTCTGATTGGACCTTTTGCAAGGTCTCTAAATATTAGAAGAGCAAGAAAAGAGAAGAATACAAGACAAATGAAATTTGATGTTGCTAGGAATGGTTTATTTAGGAATGGTGAATTAACTTTCCAAAAGTTCTTATCCAGGAAGATGAAAAAATCCACACCAAACTCAGAGGTATGCAAATGTATTCACAGGGAAAGAAGAAATATAAAACAACTATAATAATGATATGTATTTATTTTTCTTTATTTATAGAAGTAGTCCATATTATTGGAACTATGAATCTTTCAGGAAATTATGTAGAAAAAGATAAAAACCCTTTGTTTATATTATTTGTCATAATTCCAGTTAATCCTTGCAACATTCCTATCTGTGAGGTGGTTTGTTTTTCATTTCACAGGTGAAGGGGACAGTGCTCATCAAAGGTCATGACATCCCAGAGTCGCCATTTTGGGAAGGACAAACTGGGAAATCCAGCCAGTCCTTATTACCCGACTGCCCGTGCTCGCACTGCCACAGTGCCTCATTTCTTCTGACTTAAGTCATGAAGGGGGTGTGGTATAGAGAGGGCCATGTTTTAACAAGTAGATTCCTCCCTAACCCTTCAAAACTGATAAGACATTGAACAGTTTTGACTTACACTGTATCTTACCATTTCTGAGGTCATTGACTAATAGACTCTCCTATGTTTGTAATGTGCATCAGAGTAAGCCTTTTTGCTCTTTATTAGAGAGATGCGGCTTATAAATCCAGCCTTAAAACTTTAAGCCACTCTAGAAGACGATGCAATAAAAAGTTATTTCTACTGCCTTGATTATAATTCTTTTTAGATCCTCTCTTATTTTATAAAAATGCAGTATCCTGTTACACTTAGATGAAGAATTTGGCTCTTTTGTGTATGTGGATAGACACATTTGATGTAAACATTTGTAACAACAATAATGCTTGGTTAGGTGGAGGTAAAAGAAGAGAGAGTGTTTTCTGAAATGTCTTCTGGCCTAGTAGATCCAGTCACCAGGCGTCATTCATAAATGACCTTCAGTGTAGCTCCTGCCACGCCCCTCTCACTGGATTCATTGCGCAATACAGTTAGGTTGGCACCGAGCCCACCTTCGAATTAGTGATAGTAATACTAGTAGTAGTAATAGTATTTACTGAGTTCCTATATGAGGCATGGTTCCTTCTGCTTTATATATATTAACTCATTTAGTCCTTACAGCAGTATTAGGGGGCAGATAACAGTACTGTCCTCACTTTGTAGAAGAGGAAACCGAACATACCAGACTAAATTAATTATCTTGCTCAAGATCATCAGCATAGGAGTTACCAAACAGGGATTTGAACTGAGGTAGTTTGATTGTAGGTCTGTATCCCCTTAACCACTGTGCTCCCCTCCCACAGAAGAATTTTATGAGCAAGAATTTACCAAACTAAATCTCTTTCTGTCCCTCCTTACACAACTTGAGAGAGAATCATGTCTTGGTATCACTCTGACTTCCTACCCGTTTAGGCCTTGGTTGGTTTCAGCTGGATGGTGACCATCCTGTGCACCAATAACTGTTAAGAGAGCATATCAGAATGATAATGGATGTGTTTGACTCTTAGAGAAAATTCGGAGAGGCTCCTGACAGGAACACTGCCGTGTGTGAACTTGTTTTGTTCAGTTATGTAACAGAAAAAAAGTGGATGTCTGAACATTTTTTTTTAGAGCCTCTTTGGTGGTTCTAGAGCTCTTCCTGTGAAAACCGGTGGTAATAATATTTATGTCTCCTAAAGCCTTGTGAATAGGACATTCCAAAAATGGATAACTAAGCCCTTAACAGGTATTATCTCATGTAATCCTCACAACGGTCTTGTGATGTGGCTTCTGCAGACAAACCAGCCAAGGCTTCAAGTGGGTGAGTGCATGAGGGCGCAAGGGCCCTGCCGCTGGAGAGCAGCGGGGCAGGACGGGGCGGACGCACGGCTGTGCCCATCTTCATCCCCGGTGCGCAGCTTTTTCATTTGTTTTCCAGGACAGGGCTCGGTCTGAGAAACAAAACTCTCCCCTTCCTTAAAAACAGTGTGGCCGCGTTCCTTGAGCAGAGCGTTTTAATCTCTGAAGGTTTAGAGGATATGCTGTCAACCACTTGAGCTTTTCTAGTGGTTTAGCACGCCAACGGAGTTTTCTTTTTCCATTCTCTCATGTATGCGCTCCAGTACTAAAGCCAGATGGAAACAAGGGAAAACTCTTGACAGAGGCTGGTGCCAAAACATTTCATTTAAAAAGGAAACTCCATCTGTGTGCTCTTCTACCGCACAGTCCACTGTTAAGAGCAGCCATCTCACAGCGGATTCGCTTATGTTTGCTTTGATTAACGTTGACTTGATGGCAAAGGTAAGAGCAAGTGTTGGATAGGGCGATCGCAGACTGAGGCAGCTCTCCTCCTGGAACTTGGCCAGCAAGCCGCTTTGTACCTGGCAGCAGCCGCCGACCAGGAGGTCAGGGTCTAAATCCATGCACCTGCACTCTTCGGTGGTGGTGGTCGTCTAAGTTGCCACGTGTAGGAATTGGTGCTCGTGGCGGATTCCGTTTGTCAGTCGTGTCGTCAGAGGCGCTCAAGGATGCTGGCGGTCACTGCTGCTCCCTGCTTGCTTCTAGCCCAGCTGTACAGAACACAGGCTTCAGGGTGAGACTGACTTAGGGGGAAGTCCTGGCTATAGTAACTCTTTGAGACTCAGTTTTCTCATCTGTAAAATGGAAATAATATCTCTATCCCCCAAGGATTTCTTAAAGATGAACTCAACTCTGTGTGTAAATAAGGCCTGATACGTAAGAGGCCTCTAGCTTTATGAGCAACGTTATTATCTTGTCACTAAATGGGACACCCACTGGTTCCTGGCATACAAAAGTAATTCATCTGCAGGTTTTTTTTTTTTAGAAAACACGTTAATATACGTCTGTGAGAGGTTTCTGTGACACACAGAAGACAGAAACACAGGAAAGCCCAGGTTTGTCTTGGCAGTTTCCCCCTTCCCCTTCCATACTTTTTTTTTTTCCCCTTCCCTTTGAAGCTTGCTTTCCCCTCCCCTCTTTGTCCCATCCGTGCCAGGGAGCTCACGGTCATTCTGGCTCTCAATTTCTAAACCAAGCTCCTCTTAATTCTCTATGTTCCATAATGATTCTGCACCAGCCCCCGTCAAACTAGAAATGGAGTGGGTGTGGTGGTGGGGGGGAATGCAGATCACATTTATGTTTCTGAAAGCCTGAAGACTTCCTGTCTGATTTCATGGGTGTTTGTGCCTTACTGGGTACACTGGAGGCTGAAGTTGTTGTGTTTAGGCCTCTTTATCCAATTTCGTGGGGAGTTAGAACTGGCTTGGTTGGTGGAGTTCCTGTCCCTGAAATGGGAGATGTTATTTTCCTACACCTATCTTCATGGGATCAAAAGAAAAAATGGAAACAAAATAAATCAAAACATTCTCTGGGGTCAGTCAAGTGCACTTTAAGCAAACAGCAGAAGTGGGAGAGGCTGGTACAAACGCCTGTGGACCCAGCTTTTCAGCCCAGATCAGGTTCTTATTTGCCCAATTCTTTCCTGTTACCCTTCCTTTAAAGAGAGAACAAATATGAATGATATTCATCTCCCAGAATCCATCCCAGTTACAGTCGTGCTGCACCATATGCAGAATCTTCCACAAGAAACTATCAATAACCCCAAGGACAGTGAGTTTTCCAGGTTGTCCAGTACCGTGAAGAATAAATGACCAGTTGGTCACCGTGCTCCGAGCTTGAGCACATCTGTCGTATTTGTAATAGCACTTAGCCCTGCTGGATGTTTGTCAGTTTGCTTTCTGTTTATGTCTCCAGACTGCCAGCCCCTGGAGGGTCAGAACCGGGCTGTAGACGCCTCTCTGTCCCCGGTGGAATGGTTGAAGTGCCTGGCGGGGGACGGGAGGGAATCAGGCAATATTCCATTCTTCTGAGACTGCACCATGGACACACTTTCTGGGGCGGAGCTCCAGGCTGCGAACTCACACATTCGCTCGGCATTCTACCAACAGGAGCTGCTGTGGCCCTTTTTGGTTTTTTCTTGCTTTTGTTCACGCTAAGATGCTGCCAGTTGATCTTGTTTCCTCTTGGAATTCATCAGGTTACTGAGCAGTTATTATTCTGCCTATCGGCCCAGTTACTAGGCAGAAAAGCATGGATTTCCCTGATTTATTCAGGCTTTTACAATCATCCAAAATGAGCAATTTATAAATGCTTCCATTGTAACATACGGTGGGGAAGCTGTTATCTCAATTTGTGAAGTACCTGACTGTTTCTCCTGAAGAAATTCATATTAGGGAGGAATAAATGACCATTTAATAGCATTGAATATATAAAAACTTTTCCTGAATACTCTTTCCTCATAGGAATTGATTTCAGTTCTATATTTCCTTAAAAAGGGCTTTCAGGGGAAAATGGAAACTCTGGTTTATTGAAACTCTCTCTGAGAATATTCATACTGCCCTCCCCACACACATACAATTTAACTCAAATTGTTTTTCATCCACCACACGTGGATCCCACGTGGCTTAGGTTATAGACCCCGTGCCCAACTGCGTTTTGATGTCTGTATTCAGATTCACAAATTATGCTGCTCTCAGAAGTCTACAGGGTTGGGTGGGGAGCCCACCTGGCAGGCGGGTCGGAGATGGCAAGCCTTGATGCCTTGAGACCTGAATGCTCATTTTCGTAAAAGGAAGCAATAGAGTTGAGAATGGCCCTCTCTGGTTTCCAGCTAAGACAAGCAAGTAGCAGTTATGTAAGTGTGTTTCTCTGGTCAGAATCCTTTCCATCTTGCAGGTAAGTAGGAATCAGCTGTGTTTGGGGACCCATGACTGTTTAAGTATATTTCTCCCAGTATATGTACATGTGTCATCAGTAACATAGAAAGTGTCACTGACAGAAAGAACGAACAACAGTAGGAAAAATCATGTAAAAGTCTGATTTGGCTTTTCACTTTCTTGTTTTTTAGTACTCTTCCCCTATCTAATAGTCTGTTTTGTCCTCTCTTTTTCATTTAACATAGTAACAATATTTTTTATTATCTACTCTTTGTAAAGATAATTTTAATGGATTTTTGAGTACCACAGAGCATTTATCCATTTATCTGCTGTTGGATATTGTTTTTTTTTTTTCAATGTTCACAGTGAGAAATCAGGAACTTGGTCTCCCCCGACCCCGCCCTTTTGTTGTTGTTGTTAATACCCATCTTACAGGTGAGAACATTGAGAACCATACAGGTTACTTGTTAAAGGAAACGTGCACACTTGCCAGTGAATGGTGGGTGAGAGGGGAACGTCAGCTCCGTGCTCTCTGGGCAGGGCTCTTCCGTGGACCAGTGGGAGCTTATTTCAAAACCCATGTCTGGGGACGCCTGGGTGGCTCAGTGGGTTAAGCCACTGCTTTCAGCTCAGGTCATGATCCCAAGGGTCCTGGGATCGAGTCCCACATCGGGCTCCTTGCTCAGCAGGGAGCCTGCCTCTCTCTCCGCCTCTACCTGCCTCTCTGCCTGCTTGCGTGCTTTCTCTCTCTCTCTTTCTGACAAATAAATAAAATCTTTTTTAAAAAACAAAACAAACAAACAAGCAAAGAAAACCATGTCTGCCGGAAGTGTTTAGAAGTAAAATATCATATTACGCTTCGTGTGCTTCATGGCCAGTTAACCATCCCCATCATTCTTAACAACATTCTAGATCAAGTTCTCCTTGAGGTACCACGTTCTAGATCAAGTTCTCTTTGACATATATGTGATGCCTGCTTCTGTAAGGGTTAGGGCAGTATTTCATTTCCCTATGCATTTGCAGATGTGTGTGTGTGCGCGCAGAAAAAAAGAGGAAGGGGATCTATGTCTTACCTAGAGTCAGCCCTTATGCTCCTCAAAAAAGAGGAAGTTCTTCATCTTTTCAGTCTGTTCACCTACAGATTCGTTAGACGTCTTCTATTATATTGTTGTCAGATGAGGAATGGGGAAAGTGGTAAATGTCAACCAAACATATGCATACTGTTTTTCTAGGTCAGTGCATTTAATTAGTGATTCACATCTGGCATTTTATCAGATCCAACATTTGGACCTACTGAGCAAATAGGCTGAGGGAAATTAACTTCTTAGGAAGTTCCTTTTAGAACTCTGGAATTTTACATCTAGAAGAATCTTCAGTCATTCCCAAATCAAACACCAATGTTCATGTGAGAACATGAGGCCCACAGCGGGTGGATGGGTTGCTTGATGTCCTAGAGCAGCTACGGTAGGGCAAAGGAAGGAAAACAACATGTTCAAATCTTCTTGCCAGTTTGGTTTTTGACCTTGGGACCAACTCTGATTGAAGAGGGTTAGATGAGAGAGATGGGATTAGTGGTTAAGCTGAATTTGAGGCTAGACCTCCATGCTCTTCCTTTTCATGTGTCTCTGTAGGAGCAACTTGTACCACTCACTCCTGGGAAGAGCTTGGCTGCTAATCATGCAAGTGACTATGTCTCTCCTAGTGTTTGAATGTTCCAAGAAACTGGGCATGAGCTCCGCTGTATAGGCTCAGTGTTTACTCATATGCCCCTTCTCTGCTACTTCCTATGGGCATGCAGATCCATAAAGTGGAGAGTGCCTAGTGAGAGTGTTTGAGGGGAAAGGCCAAAGTGCCATTGTCTCTAAATACACTGTGCTACCTGATCTACTGTGTTAAGAGACAAAAACAATAGAATTCTTATTGAAAATGTAATTGTTTTCTAATTTATATATTCATGCATGCTTTATAATCACCATAATATTCTAGACCAGTAGTCCAAGTGTTTAATTTACAAATATGTGTATATTGGCAGTTAATACTCATAAATTTTTTATGGAGAGGATGCATAGTTAAAAATGGTTGGCAAGCTCTAGCTAGAGTCCTAGGGGATGGAAACCTTTGCTACAGTAATAATAACTTCTCACCAATGGACTATAATCTGTTCTACAATCTCTGGCTTTTAGAGGTGGTTGCCCAAAGTTGGGAGCATACAACTGCCCTTGGGAATTGACCTCAGCCCACACTCCTTGCTCCCACCCACCCCTCAAGATACCGTGGCTTTCTGCAAGGTCAAGAGCTAGCCAGCTGCTATGTGAACTAAATGTCCTAACAGCCAAGGGGCCTGTCACAGTGCTTAGCACTTGGTAGTTTCAAGTGATGAGCTCTCCTTTTTGGAACCTGAAATCTGGTTGAAATAGTTGTTTCAGTTTTAATATTAGGTTTGATTTGGACTGGATGTAAACATCAGTGACTTGCTTTTAGTCCACTATTATCAGGTCAGGTCTTGTTTATTTAGTTCTGAAGCTTCTTGGCCTTTTGTACTGTTTAAAACAGGGAAACTTACATTTCCTTTCTGGACCTGACATTTATTGATTCATCCAGGGGAGTCTAATTCTTTGCTGACATAGCAAAGTCCCTGGTTCCCCTATGAGCAGTTCTATTGAAGCTAGTGCATTTCCTTTTTTTGTACATAAGTACTTTTCTTTGTCAGGGGTTGTATTTCATATGTCAGAGTCCTATAGACCATTTACTTATACCTTGGCTATGTCAACCTTTTTTGGGAATGAAATTTTTTGAACTTAAATTCAAATGCTGTACTAGGTCTACAAAAAAAAAAAAACAAACATTCAAAAGGGCCACATTTTACATAAAGATAAAACAGAAGTCCCAATACACCCTTTTCCATGGAATTTGGAGCTATTAAAAAAGGTCACTTTTGTTTTCAGAAATAACCTAACTCTGAGATTGGACTTGATTTTCTGTATGTGTTGCAGAGATTATCTTTATCCCTTTCTGCATTGCTCTGCACTTCCCATGTCCTGTTCAACTACTATTAAGTACTAATCTCCTTGGGTCTCTTGCAACCCGTCATGGTTGGGCACTGTTCCCTCATTCTGAAATCATTTTCTCTTCTACCAAAACAATGAAAAACACAGTTCCTCCAGGGTGACTGATCAGTTAGGAGAGAAATGATATTGTTTACGAAAACTTTTCAAGACTGATACGTAATTTGAATATCTTCCCTGAGGACATTTACAATTGCAGAAAGTGGCATCCCCTCTAAAGCCAGTGGTGGTGGTGATAGTACACTGGGAGAATTTATTTAGCAACTACTACCACCCAGTATACCCTTCTCAGATCATTGGATCCAGAGTTGAGACACACGCTGTGATAAATGGTAAACATTTGTGTATCCTGTTTTGATCATTACGCTATAGTACCCTGTGGTCTTTATTTGCTTGTGTATCCGTAGGAAGCCTTCATTTGTTCAGCATTGATACTTAAGGACTCTTGCTTGGAAACTTTGTATGGTGACAGTTATTACCTTGAATTTTAGAGGTCAGCGTATTAAATGGACTTTGGGTTCATGTAATTAGCTGATGTTGGGTTTTGTGTTTTTACAAGGAGTGTTACAGGAAAAAATACAACCTGACACTGGGGAAACCTGCATCACTCATTTTCATAAATCAACGTACTAACCGAGGGCACTTCGGGTCATCAGTGCCTCCTTCATTTTCAAAAAGTGTGTTTGTGGTGTTTTCTTAAATCACCGTTAGCCAGCCCTTCCAGATAAAATTCACTGGCTTTAAGACTGTGACATGTTAGGGATCTTATTGCCAAGATTTTTCTACATAATATTTCAAACTCGCTTCCTTCCAAAATCTAATTTTATTTTGAGTTACAGTACAACTCTGTGAATGTTGAAATTGGAAGAAGAAAGACAGCTTCTTCCCCATAAAATGAGTTCTCTGAGTCTGGACTGGAAACACTTTGCAGGTCATAAGCAAGGAGAGAGCTTTGTGGAAATGAGTTTAAATTTCCCTGCGACCAGTTTAATTTTTGCCTAGAGGTAAGCATAGGATGGTAGTACTTGAAGTCTTTTGAGGATACAGCACTTGGCATTATACAATATGGTTAGTGTCATAAATACTTTGGTCTGTGCAGTCTTAAACCTGAGATTTGGATTGGAATGATTTACTTAGATTGGTGACTTGGATTACTCTAATTTTAGCCTAATCTCATGAGCCCACTTAGAACTTTCCAGTTTTGCTTTTAGGAGAGATGCTTTGGAGAACATCATTTTCCTAAATATCTAATGGGTCTTAAAAAGATGAGAGTTCTGCATGTGTGCTGAGAGGTCAGGTACACCGTGTTGGTGAGAAGCTGCAGAAGCCCTTCTGACACGCGGCTGTCTTCTGTCATGCATAGAGTAACACCTGGGGGAAGACCTAGGCCCACAAATGGCTAATCAAGTGAGAGTTCTGTGTGTGTCATCTGTGCATCTTCCATTTCCAGCATCAAAGCTATCAGAAGCAACTCAGCATAAGGGCAAAGGCTTTGGAGACAGAAAAAATGTGGGTTTGAGTCTGGGTTCTCCTGACTAGAGGTGGAAGCTGTGTAAGCTAGAGCATCTCTTGGCCTTTGTGAGCCTCAGTTTTCTCACTTGTGCGAAATGATGATTACAAATATCTGTCTTGGAGAACTATCATGAGGGTGTGAGAAGATGTGCGGAAATAGCCTTGCTTGGCCCCAGAATATAATGAATGCTTAATAATCGCTAGATTCCTCATCCTCCTCTGACATTTGGAAGCCTCCTTCTATTGGTGACAAGGAGTGAGAGTCATCAGTTGACTGTCAGAGACCAAGCTGGAAAAGGCAAGAAAGCAACTGGTGACTTTCAAACAGGAATCGAAATTTTCTGGAGGGGCCAAAGATGACGTCCAGTCCAAGGAGCTCAACACATCTTAGGAACCTGATTACAAGTTTCGGCGCTGCCATATTGGCGTGTATGAAACTATCCCTTCTAGTGATGGAGATTCCCTAACTTTTCTGAAGAGCAAAAGAGCAATAAGCTAATGGAGTTTCAACTGAAAGACAGAAGGCTAGGTATTTAATGTCATTAAATGCCAAAAGGTTTGGGTGTGGAGAAAAGCAGGACTGGCGTCAGACACAGCTCTCTTTGGATCCCAGCCATATCCCTTTCTAGCTGTGGCCACAGTAGGTAGCTGCCCTCCGTGAACCCCTTTCCTCACCCACACAACAGGGGCAACTCCTACCTCACGGGCTCGGTGTGGAAATTAAATAAAGCCACCCCGTAAAGAGCCTGGCATACCATAGGCCTCAGCGAATGCTGGCTGATAGTTACGCAGCGAGCTGGTCTGAATATGCTCTGTCCGTGCCATACTCAGATTGCTTAAGAGCCCAGAGAATATTCTGAATGCTTAAGCAGCGGTACATTCAGGGAAAGAATACAGTGGGAACCACATCTGATGGCTTTATGGTAGCACACAAAGTGCCACAGCCCAGACCTCAGCATGAACAGCTAGACCTGTTAAGAGCTAAGTTCCAGCATTTTCTTTTGAAGGCCCGATCGGTCAGTGTACTAAAAAACACAGCACACGAACACTCGCCCGGTGGCTAGTGTGAGCGTTTGTTTTGTTTTTAAAGCGATATCCTGTCAACTTTTATTTTCTTCTTAAAATATCTTTGTTTGGTTGGAGAGCTTTGGCTTCCAGTAGGCACCAGGCAGCTTTCACAGGTCTGTTCCCAGCTCCCAAAGAGCTTGGATTCCGAGCAGTCCGATAACACACTTTAAGGATACAAAAGAAACTTTAGAAAACCAATTTCTGCTGTATCATTTTATTTTCTTCACATTCATTTTTATGCAAACTAATGCCATTCATTTCGGATTTTCCTCCACACGTAAAAGCTGTAAGAGCCAAAGCCTGCATCTGAGGCCTTAGTCTGTAGCATTTTAACTGTGTCCCTCACTAGGTATCTGTCCCTTCATCCCCGCAGGCAGTGGCAGAGCCCTCTGTTGCCAGTAGGCCGGCCTCTGTAACTTGGCCATGAACGCCTTCCTGAGATCTTAGTCTTTTTTGCGTAAGTCCAGTCTTCTCTAGGGTGCAGTGATTTGCTTTTCTTAATTCCGAGGACCCACATGACCAAACACCTAGTAGGCAGTGTCTTCATGTTCAATTACCCAGTTATTTGCCAGCTGGAAATGAAAATCTCTTGTGCTCTTGGTTATGCCTGTGGGTCAGCAGCCCATAGCTGCATGATAGAGTGGGAAATAGCGCTCGGGCTCTGGGGTCAGATGGACTTGGGTGTGGGTCTTGCCCTGATACTAGCTATGTGGTTTTTCCCCTCTGTGCCTCGGTTTCTTCAGCGTTAAAGCAGAGTTCGGGGTGGCGGTAGTATCTAGAGATGATACGTGTGAAGCACGTGGCCTATTTCCTAGCACGGAGTAGGTGCTGGGGCATGGGAGCTGCTGTTTCTCTGCTTGTCGTCTCCTGCTGGCTCACCCCACTGGTTTAAAGCCCCGGCACCAACTCTGTGGAGGAGGGCTTGCTTAGAGCAGCAGGGCAAGGTCCTCAGACCCCCTGTGGGTTGCGGGGTGCCGTGCCTTGGGGAGTACCATCCCTCCCTCCCCACCCTCATCAGAAGCCTGCTGCCCAGGTTGCTTCCACTGAGGTCCTGAACTCGTTTCACTTGGCCACTTGGGTCTGAATGACCCTCACATTTCCTGGGGATGAGAATTCTGTGCTACCGGTTCACCCTGCAGTTATGCCCAAAGTGGCCAGGGCACAGACATTCCAGCCTGTTCATCTTTATCAGCAAAGGAGGCAGCCGGGACCCCAGGGATCGGTCGGATCAAAAAGAAGGTGATCAGCCCGAAACCTGCTCCTTCCACCAGTGTGGTGAAGGTGAGGAGCCATAGCAGGTTCAGCAGCTGCTGTGACCGCTGGAGCAGAAGAATTCGGATGCATGGCTTGTGGAAGCTTTGGCATCAGGCTTGGGACTCCCTGGTCAGGTGGGACAGTGGCCACAAGGAGGTTGATCACTTGAACATCTGTCTACAAGGTATCCCCCTAAGGATGTTATCCTACCTTCCTGCCACGTTCAGCATAATTTCTGCAAGCCAGTAGCAGAGCATAAAGGAGCTTTCGGATGGAAACAACAGTACAAATAGCTAACATTATTGGAACACTACTTATATCCTGGTTACCGAACTAAACAGCTTACATGCACGTTCTCATTTCTTCCCTTTCTGCCAACCCTCCCAGAGAGACATGGGTGCTTGCTAACCCCTTTCCTCAGATGAGGAAAGTGAGGAGTTCAGGGGTTTCACCAACTTGCTAAATGTCACAGGGCCAGTAAATCCTAGCGCAGGGACACAAGCCCATTCCTCTGTCTCTAGAGCCTGAACGCTTAACCTCCAGGCATGGACAGAAGGGCTTCCTGAAGCCACTTCTTTCTGTGTAGGGCCTTGTCCCTGTCCTCAGAGAATACTCCTCTGTCACCAGAAGCGAAGGGGACATTACTGATCATTTAGTTTAGTACCGCTGTTGTGCTGCCTTATAGCAACCTCACTGTGTAGGAAAGATGGTCTGTGCTCTCCCTGGTGGTAGATTGCCGTGGGAACCATACGTCATTGGCCTCTTGCTGTCTGGATCTTGTACGTACCCAATTCTGTGACTGTGGTCACACCAGGGGGCAACTCACACGCAGGTCTTCGTGCTTCTTTAACTTAGCACAAGGCAGTGACGAGCAAAGGGGACACGAGGGTCTCTTTGTAGAGGTGGGAGTCTTTGCATCATTTGTCCCAGCAGAGAATGCAGTATTCTCTGCTCCCCAGAGCCCCGGCTGCACTGCCTCAGGGGAATTTTTGCTTTTTTATTAAGCATGTGGGGCTCTGTTTGGATGAGCCTGCTCTCCCCCTCCATCATGCAGCGCAGTTCACGATTTCTTCAGCCACTGCTCCTGTCTTGCTTAACCAAATCCTTTTTAAGATAAAATAGGAGGGGCACCTGGGTGGCTCAGTGGGTTAAAGCCTCTGCTTTCGGCTCAGGTCATGATCCCAGGGTCCTGGGATCGAGCCCCACATCGGGCTCTCTGCTCAGCAGGGAGCCTGCTTCCTCCTCTCTCTCTGCCTCTCTGCCTACTTGTGATCTCTGTCAAATAAATTAAAAAAAAAAAAAAAAAAAAAAGATAAAATAGGAATAAAGCAACCCTACCCCTTAGGACCTGCCCTCCTTAGAATGCAATAACTTTATGTCCCCTCTTGTCGCTTTAGCTAAAGAGCTGCAATAATCTTTCAGGCCTGGGTTTCATAACCCCTCACACGCGTGCCAGAGATGATAGGTGGGCTGTTTTCCATAGAAAAGTACTGGTCACTTTAATCTCTGATGGTGAGTGACCTGCTCCCTGTCCCCTTTCTTCTTGTGAGTTGGCAGCCCTGGCAGGGGTCATCAGCCCACCCCGGGAGCTCTACTCTCCTTCCACCCCCTGTGACTGCCACCACTACTCTGACCAGGAACAGCAAATAGTACTTAATTACTCCATATCTGCACATCCTAGGCTTTTCTCCGTCCGTTTTGAAGAAGATGATGACCTCTGCCATTATATCAGCCACTCTAAGCCTTATGGCCTCCACTGAGCTAGAGTTAGACTCATCCATTCAGTAAATATTTATTGAGATCTTACATGGATAGAAACATACCAGCTTTTGTGGCATTTAGATGGAGAGAGGCACAAATTAAATAATCAGCTATGAAATACTGAGCTGATTTCTCTGAAGGAGAACACAAAGCAGAGCTTAATGTTTTTTTGCAGGAAGTGAGAAACTCAGATGTGCTGGTTTGAAAGAGTATACTAGGGCTGTTGGGAAGGGGGTGGGAATAACAGGGCCTACAGGCAAACATTGTTCCCTGGGGCAGAAGGGAGCAGGCCAGTTTGAGAAACAGAAAGCCCGTGTGATGATGGCAAAACAAACAAAGGGAGGGTGAGGGACATCGGGGTGGGCCAAAGATACTTCGAAGTCTTTATGCCGGGAAGTCTTGATGCCGGGAACGTGTGAATTTATGTGGGAAAAGGGTCTTTGCAGATGGAATTAAATGAAGCATTTTTGAGACGAGATTACCCTAGATTATCCCAGTGGGGCTTAAATAACTTCGCACATGTCTTTATGAGAGCAGCCAAGGGAGAGCAGACACACAGAGGAGAAGACTGTCTGAAGACAGACAGAGATTGGGTGGTGTGGCCACCAGTCAAGGAATGTTGGCAGCCACCAGGAGCTGGGAGAGGCAAGGAACAGATTTTCCCCAAGAGCCTCTGGCTAGAGCATGGCCTACAAACATAGCGGTTGTAGACCCGTGGCCTCCAGAACTGTGAGAAAATAAATTTGGGCCATTTTAACCCCCCACCCCCACTCCCATTTGTGGTAACTTGTTATGACAGCCACAGACCATTTCCTTCTAACATTCCTTGTTAGTGGCACTTAAGAGTTTTGAGATTCAGACAAGGCCCATTCCTTTATTCTCAAAGGAATGCTATAAGACGTACAGAAGACGTTATTCCTGCCTTCATGCTGTCAGAAATTTAAAAGAAGTTCAAGCAGGAATGTGTTTGTATATTGAACACTTGGCATATGCTCACAAATATATGAAGAAATAAAGTGTGTTTGAAAGAATGTCTTTTTTAACTCTTAGAAGCCTCATAATAGGGTTTCTTCCTCTGAGCTGGAAGACACTATGGTGACATCTTTTCTGCTTTTGCTTGTTGGAAAAAAATATGTTGAGAGCATGAAGTAAACCAAGAGGGAAAATTTACCTTTTTCTGCCTATGCTTAGTGGTACTTCCTTGGTTTCTAATGTAATTTTTACCCCTTGAATAACAGTACTTTAAAATCGCTCAACCTAGGATTTTTTTCTAGTGATAAAAGAGAATTTTAATTATGGGGTTGGGGTTAAGTTGTCATGATTCAGAACATTAAACTCTGCTTGGAGAGCATGAACAGTCACAATTCTGCCACTTAGGAAATTCAATTTTGTCTAGAATAACTCAAAAAGAAATGCAAAATGACATTTGGTTTAATATCCTTCAGATTTTTATTTGGTTGTACAAAATATTAGAAATGAACTTTATGGAAGTTTAGAAAGGGTTTGTGGGAAAAAATCAATACTAATAACAGGTGTATATAATACATGATAACTATTTTTATACTGACATGTATTAATTATGTGTTACTTAAATAGGCCACTTGGCCTAGAAGCTTGAGATAAGCTTATTTGTCTTATGGGATTTTTCAAGTATTTATTGTTTTTTAATTCTTTCTATGGAAAATTACAAATATGCCACAGTAGAGAGAATTGCATACTGAATGCCATGGACCCATTGTCTGGTTTTAATAATTAACTCACCTGGCTAGTCATATTGCCTTTATTTCCCATCTACTTCCTCTCGCTCAGTTATTTTTATGCAAATCCTCTCATTTCATCCTTGAATATTTCCATATGTATATATTTAAAAGATAGACACTTTTAAAAAGCACAAAATACCCATCACAGCAACAAATTCCTTAATATCATCAGATCAAGTCAGTGTTCAGCTTTCCCATTTGCCCCATGTATATTTATCTCTCATATGTAAAAATTCAAATAGTGTAAAAATTTGAATAAAGTGTAAAATATGCATATATGTAAGGTAGTATTCATGACATCTCATACATATACATGTGTTTATGTACAATTCTAATTAGAACTCAGATAATGCCTAGATAGCATAATTTTTTTAAATTTATTTTCAGTTAACATATAATGTATTATTGGTTTCAGAAGTAGAAGTCAGTGATTCATCAGTCTTCTATAATACTCAGTGCTTATTACATCACATGTCCTCCTTAATGTCCATCACCCAGTTAACCCCATCCCCCCACCCACCTCCCCTCCAGCAACCCTCAGTTTGTTTCCTATGATTAAGAGTCTTTTGTGGTTTGTCTCCCTCTCTGATTTCGTCTTGTTTTATTTTTTCATCTCTTCCCCTATAATACTCTGTTTTATTTCTCAGATTCCACACATGAATGAGATCATTTGATAATTTTCTCTGATTTGACTTATTTCACTTAGCATAACACCCTCTAGTTCCATCTACATCATAGCAAAAGATTTTTTTTTTTAAGATTTTATTTATTTATTTATTTATTTGACAGATCACAAGTAGGCAGAGAGGCAGGCAGAGAGAGAGAGGAGGAAGCAGGTTCCCCACTGAGCAGAGAGCGATGTGGGGCTCCATCCCAGGACCCTGAGATCATGACCAGAACTGAAGGCAGAGGCTTTAACCCACTGAGCCACCCAGGTGCCCCAAGATTTCTTTTTTTTTTGATGCCTGACTAGTATTTCGTTGTGTATATATACCACATCTTCTTTAGCCATTCATCTGTTGATGGATATCTGAGCTCTTTCCATAGTTTGGCTATTGTGGACATTGCTACTACGAACATTGGGATGCAGGTTCCTTTGAATCACTACATTTGTATCTTTGGGGTAAATCTCACTAGTGAAATCCTGGGTCCTAGGATAACTATATTTTCAGCTTTTTGCGGAAACTCCATACTGTTTTCCAGAGTGGCTGCACCAGCTTGCATTCCCACAAACATGTAAGAGAGTTCCCTTTTATCCACATCTTTGCCAACATTTGTTGTTTCCTGACTTACTGATTTTAGCCAGTCTGACTGGTGTGTGGTGAGATGGTATATCTTATTGTGATTTTTACTTGTATTTCCCTGATGCCGAATGATGTTGAGCATTTTCTCATGTGTCTGTTGGCCATTTGGGTGTCTTCTTTGGAGAAATGTCTGTTCATGTCTTCTGCCCATTTCTTGATGGGATCATCTGTTCTTTGGGTATTGAGTTTGACAAGTTCTTATAGATTTTGTTGTATACTATACCTTTATTTGATATGTCACTTGCAAATACCTTCTCCATCAGGGATATTGGTCTATAATTCTCCTTTTTGGTGTGGTCTTTGATTTTGGGATCAATTAAATGCTGACTTCTATTTTTTTTAAACAGCTTCAGAAAAATAGGACTTAATTTTTCTTTAAATATTTGATAGAATTACACTGGGAAGCCATCCAGCCCTGGACTCTTGTTTGTTGGGAGATTTTTGATTACTGCTTCAGTTTTTTTGCTGGTTATAGGACTTTTCAAATTTTTGGTTTCTTCCTGTTTCCGTTTTGATAGTTTGTATGTCTCTAGAAATGCATCCATTTCTTCCAGATTGCCTAATTTGTTCTTGGCATATAGTTGCTTATAATATGTTCTTATAATTGTTTGTATTTCTTTGGTGTTGGTTGTGATCTCTCCTCTTTCATTCATGATTTTAATTATTTGGGTCCTTTCTCTTTACTTTTTGGTAAGTCTGGCCACAGGTTTATCAATCTTATTAACTTAAAAGAACCGCCTTCTAGTTTCATCCATCTGTTCTACTATTCTTTTGGTTTCTATTTCATTGATTTCTGCTTTAATCTTTATGATTTCTCTTCTTCTGCTGGGTGTAGGCTTTATTTGCTGTTCTTTCTCCAGCTCCTTTAGGTGTAGGGTTAGGTTGTGTACTTGAGACCTTCCTTGTTTCTTGAGAAAGGCATGTGTTACTATATCCTTCCCTCTTAGGACCACCTTTGCTGCATCCCAGAGGTTTTGATCAGTTGTATTTTCATTTTCATTTGTTTCCATGAATTTTTTTAAGTTCTTCTTTAATTTCCTGGTTGACCCATTCATTCTTTAGTAGAATGTTCTTTAGACTCCATGTATTTGAGCTGTTACCAGATTTTCTCTTATGATTGAGCTCCATTGTGATCTGAAAATATGCAGGTAATGATCCCAGTCTTTTGGTACTGGTTGAGACCTGATTTTTGATCCAGGATGTGATCTCTTCTGGAGAATGTTCCATGTGTACTCGAGAAGAATGTGTGTTCTGTTGCTTTAGGGTAGAATGATCTGAATATATCTGTGAAGTCCATCTGGTCCAGTATGTCATTCAAAGCCCTTGTTTCGTGGTTGATCTTCTGCTTAGATGATCTGTCCATTGCAGTGAGGGGGGTGTTAAAGACCCCTACTAGTGATGTATTATTATCAGTATGTTTCTTTAGCTTTGTTATTAATTGATTTCTGTAATTGACTGCTCCCATGTTAGGGCATAAATATTTGCAGTTGTTAGATCTTGTTGGATAGACCCTTTAACTATAATATAGTGTCATTCTTCATCTTTTATTACAATCTTTGATTTAAAGTCTAATTTGCCTGATACAAAGATTGCCACCCCAGCTTTCTTTAGATGTCCATTAACATAATGAATGGTTTTCTATCCCCTCACTTTAAATCTGGAGGGGTCTAAAATGAGTCTCTTGCAGACAGCATATCGATGGGTCTTCCTTTTTTATCCAATCTGGTACTCTGTGTCTTCTGATTGGAGCATTTAGCCCATTTACATTAAGAGTAACTATTGAAAAATATGAATTTATTGCTATGTTTGCCTGTTAAATCACTGTTTCTGTATATTGTCTCTGTTCCTTTCTGGTCTATTCTACTTTTGGCCTCTACCCTCACTTAAAGGATCCCTTTTAATATTTCTTATATGCCTGGTTTGGTAATCACAAATTCCTTTTGCTTCTGTTTTTCCTGGAAGCTTTTTATCACTCCTTCTATTTTGAATGATATTCTAGCTGGATAAAGTATTTTTTTAAATTTTTATTATTTTTTATTAACATATAATGTATTATTAGTCTTGGGGTGAATAAAGTATTCTTGATTGCACACTTTTCTCATTTAGTGCCCTGAATATATCATGCCATTCCTTTCTGGCCTGCCAGGTTTCTGTAGATAGGTCTGCTTCCATAGACAGCACAACTGATTGCTAATCTCTTTATTTCTTTGTATTTACATACAGAAAAGTATACAGATTATGTGTACAGCCCTGTTAATTTTCACAATAGGAACACTTCTGTGTAACCAGCAACCAGATCAAGAAACTGAGTATTAACCAACTCCTGACAAGCTCCTGCTTCTTTCCCACAATACTACCTGCCCCAAGGATAACCATTATTTTGATTTCTAGTACCATGGTTTAGATTTGCCTGTCTTTGAAGTTTATGCAAATGGAATCTTAGAGTATGTACTCTAAGTTTATACAAATAGTATCTTAGAGTATGCACTGTTTGTACAAATGGAATCTTAGAGTATGTACTGTTTAGTGCTTGGATTCTTTGTCTCGATATTGTTTGTGAGACTGATTCACCCACATTGTTGCTGTAGTTTGTCAGTCTCATTACTGAATAGGATTCTGTTATAAAAATTGTTCTACAATTATTCTATTTTTTAGTCAACATCTGGACTTTTTCCAGGTTTTGGTTATTACAAATAGTGCTGCTAGGAACATTTTTGTACATGTCTTTTGGTGACTATACCTACATATTGCTGAGACTATATCTCTTCGGCTTCAGTATGTAATGCCAAATAGATATCTGAGAGGTAGTACCAATTTACACTTTCACCAGCAATGTATAGAGTGACAAGTGCTCTACACATGTGGTCATTATTAATTGTAAATTACTTAGTGGGTAGGGAATGTTGCTGAATGAATTTTTGTGGTTGAAAATTCATGGTTGTAAGAAATTCATTTCTTCTGATTCTTCTATAGAGAGAGTTTAGAAAACATAATGCTGTTTATTAATCTGAAATTTTAAGGCAGTGGATTTTGGCCAGAGTAAAGACAGTTTTCTCATTCATTCTGCATCTGAGAAATATTTCCCATTTGTATAGTAGCCAACTCTTTATTTATAACCATCTTCTGTGTATGGATATCTCTCTTACTGTGATGAACACAGAGAACTGTTTGCCATGATTCCCTTGGGAAGAACTCTTAGAAATCTGGAGCAGTAACATTAAGGTGACTCTCAGTCTATTTTTTTCAAAGCCAACTGGTGCTTAACCCAAGTACCCACTCCCATCTTTTTTTAGTTGTCTGTTGGTCTTCTGTGGAATCTTCTATGGCCTCTGCATTTCTCTGAAACTGTGAAGATTAAAGACAACTTTAAACCTGGAAGAGATACTCACTACTAAGCTTAGAGAAAAATCCTACCTTCTGGCGCATACATTTTATACTTCTCTGAACATTTTTAAGTACAAGATATTAGATGTCACCAAATGGCATTGTGTGGTAAGGTGTCCAGCTATAACCAGCTTTTGCCTGTAGCTAAAATATGTTCCCTCTAATGCTTACTCTATGCTCTTTCCTTTTGAATTTATCCAAATTCAAATAGTGTCATGCTTTTTCCCATATGGTTACTTTTTGTTCTTTCCTCATCTTTCCAGTTGATCTTTGTGTACTCTCCTTCCCCAAAGATGTCATCAGCTCTGCACATTTGATCTCAAGACACACACCAAGGTATCAGGAGGAAATCAGGATCAGTTTTAGGATGCCTTACTACATCTTGTTCTCTACTTTATGCTGTAGAATGCATTTCTGTAACATAGGAAAGACCCATCTCCTTCAGGACTTGGGAGTCTGTGTGATGTTTTTGAGTAATAACCAAATTGTGTTAACTCTGTCTTAGTTGTTAGGTGTGATGGAATCAACAACATTGTTTTTTTTTTATTACACTCAGAGACTGGGCATTCTTTTTCTCTGTATAACCTTTTATTAATTTCTGAAAGTCTTGTTGAGGATTTACTTTATACCTTATTGGTCTCTGGTTAACCTAGGAGAGCCCTTACTGAGGTGACAAAGAGGAAAAACTAGTAGTTAAGCATCACTAGACGTGCCTTCTAGGAGCTGATGATCAGAAGACAGTTCTCACTTGTTTTTATTTTTGTTTTTTCTATTCGAAGAGAGTTCCCTAAGCTCAGAAAAATCGGCCACGTGGGAATAACATCAAGTGGTCCATTTCAGGGGCAGTAACATAGAGTCTGTTACTGAATGTGAGCCGCTTCAATGCCATAGGGCTTCTGAATGCCTGCCTCACAGCCTGAGCTGCAGGCACTACTTCCCTGAGAGTCTTTGTGTAAAGCATCTGATCCCCAGACTTTGAGAGGTAGGTGCAAAGTTTCTTTAAAGGGCATGAAGTCCAGGCTTGCCATAATCATGATAGTTCCCTGCAGAAGTTCTTTGGGTGCAGGTGTAGGACTACACTATTGCTCACGAGTCTCAACAAAGCCCTACCTTTTTATCTTGCCCTACCATGGGTTCAAATGGATCTTCACAAATATTAGGGCATTTTTCAAAGAGTCCTTTTCGAACATTTCTGAGATCTGACTCTTTCTCAGTCCCACTTTCCAGGTTTGTAGTGCTTTGTGTCTTCTGTGTTAAGACTAGGGCAAAGGATAGTGACTACGGAGACTTACTTTTCATATGAAACTGTTTGTTTTCAGATTGGAAAGTGATCTGACCTGAGAACCTATTAGTCATTAGCGAAAATCTGAGTGATCTTTTGGAAGGCAGAAATCAATCTGTATACAAACATGAGTTTATAAAACAAGTTAGTACCTCTGAAAGTGGATCCTTATAAATCAAAAGTGCATCTTGGGGAGTGGCATGTAAGGAGAGAGTATTCAATTTCACAAAGCCTGTTTGGAGGTAGTGATATCATCCTCTAATCGGGTAATGTGTGCATTTGGACCTTTCTTTGGTCATTAAACTTAGCTATAATATGCATTCTTATCCAGTCACTGCCTATTTACTATTATGGTTGATAGCCCACTCCCAAGTCTTCATAGTCAGTTTTCAAACACACACACACACACCTCGTAGAAAGAATGCTTAGTGTCTAAGAATAGAAGTTTTGTTTGTGGAAACATCGCTGTTTTGTATAGCTGGTATATGAATGTATTCTTCCTCCTATTCCTGGCTTCTTCCCACTGTAGTTGGCAGTGACTTCTCTTGTTGGTAATTGGTCTCAGTGTGTCATTCTTGGGCATGTGCATACCGTGCTCCTTGGCATTCTATTGGAATTGTTCTGGATTTTCTCATTTACTTTTCCATCACTGTTTCTGTCACTTTGCCATGCTCCTCAGTCCTGATTTTCTTCAAAGACCTGTCTGTGTTTCCTTCTGTGAGCTGTTGCCCTCATGGCTGTTGCTCCTGTCTGAGCATAGCTACAGTTTCTTGTTTAAATTAGTTTGGTCCCAGAAAGTCAGAAAACGGTGAATTCTTTTGCTTTCCCTTATATGTGGAGGTGCTATGTATTATTAATATTACTTTCTCTTTTGTTTTCTATGCCAAAGACCTGTTTCACCTTGTTCATCAAGACTCGATTATTTGGGGGACACTTTTACTAAATAGATGGGGCCACTTTTGATTTGTTGATAAGCACTTGAATTTAATAGTAGTCTGCTGTGACTTTTGTATTCTCTTAGGTTGTTACTTCTGAGCAATTTCTCAGTCAGTCATATTACATAACTTCTAATCGTAAGTTACAAGGCTCTAATCTCTTGATCCAACTGCTGGAAGTCCTGGCCCCATTCATCTTGATCTTGTTGCCTCCTTTCAGAGGCTTGTTCCTTCACGTGTCCTCTATATCCCATATCCTTTTACTTTGTCAGAGACTATCATACGTTTCTTTCTTCTTCATTTATCTTCTCTCCATCCAGCTGTAGGAAATTCTTCTGATAAGTATACCTACATGCGTTCATAACTCCCATTTAAAAATAATCCTTTTAGGACTCCAGACCCCCTACCAACCTCTCTTCTTAGCCTGCCATCCCTGGAGAGATGTCTGCACTTGTTTTGGGCTCTTACTAATCCCTCCTTTATCCTTGAGCCCACTTCAGCCTGGCCAAGACTCGCCCCACTTGACTCTTGTCCTGAGAAGATTATGGGAATCCCCTATGCTACCTAATCCAATGGACATCTTTTCCCTCCTCTTCACCCCACTTCTCAAGAGCATTTAACATAGTCACCTATTCTTTGTCTGAAAATCATTTCTCTCTTGGCATCAAACATACCATACTCTCTCTTAGCTACCCTCCCTCCCCATTACTTACTTACATTTTAGTCGCTATTGCAGATCTCTTGTACCTTAAATCTTAAATTTGGAGACTCTTGGACTCTGTCCTGGAAGACTTTTTTCTTTTATATTTTCTCTCTTTCTCTACATTCTTGGTGCTCTCATCAATAAGTTTCAGGGACTGTTATTTCTAATACTATTATATTTATGTTTTAGGGTATTTGTGACAAAATAAGAATTCACATAAACTAGCTAGAATACAGAAAATATGCCATAAAGGGTGCTACTGGTATATATTTTTTCATCTTTCTCTCATAAATGTTAATAAAGTATATAGGCTCAATTATTTATAAAAAGAAAGAATAGTTGAATTTGCTTTCTTTGGTTTTGGACTTTCAGTGTGTTGCTTTTCTGTTCGGTATCAATTGCTATATACTTCCTCGAAGAAGGCATATATCTCAGTCCATAAGATATTGGGACAAACATTTTAAGATCTTTTTCTTTGACCCACCCACTTTTTATTGGTCTACTCTGTTGATGTCACCCATCTTGATTGTTCCCAAATCCAGTGTGTGTCCAGGGAAATTACCTAGTTTCTAACGCTTAAGGGAAAATTATTAAATTATGTTTCTAATTAAGCTGCTTTGGAGAAGGATTCAGTGAATTAGAATATGTTTATAACATATGCTGAGTGAAATAAATCAAGCAGAGAGAGTCAATTATCATATGGTTTCACTTATTTGTGGAGCATAACAAATAGCATGGAGGACAAGGGGAGTTAGAGAGGAGAAGGGAGTTGGGGGAAATTGGAAGGGGAGGTGAACCATGAAAGACTATGGACTCTGAGAAACAATCTGAGGCGTTTGAAGCGGCGAGGGGTGGGAGGTTGGGGAACCAGGTGGTGGGTATTAGAGAGGGCACAGATTGCATGGAGCACTGGGTTTGGTGCAAAAACAATGAATACTGTTATGCTGAAAAGAAATTAATTAATTAACTAATTAAAAAAAAAAAGAAAGCCTGTAGAATAATACCTGACACCCAGTCAATATTTGGTAAATGTCAACTATTATTGTTATTATATTTTTTAATTCTTTTTATTTTGCAACATAGGAAACCCCTTCACAGAAGGATGCATTCATCTGTTTATGGATATGGTGGCCACAATGATCTGCCTTTCCCCCTCTGTAGGGAGGTGTTTTCAGGTGTTAACCAGAGTCTGACCAGTTCAGGACAATGTGAGGTACTCAGAAGTTAGCAGATGTCTAGGCTCCACTACAGTAGACTTACCAGACAAACTAGGAGTGGGAACCAAAACTATGCTTTTTAAAACAAATTTCCCTGGTTTATTCTTATACATGTACTCATTTGAGAATTTTTCTTGTACCCAAATGAATTGTGAGCCCCTTGGAGGTACAATAACTTTCAAGACAGTGTCATGCAGTTGTTCTCTAATCGTTTGTGGAATTGTAGACCTAAAAGAACATTGTCCATTGCCCTTGTGTTGACAATAGGAAATAGAAGCCTAGCAAGAAGAATCTCCTTCTCCAAAGTCAGATTATTTGCTAGTGATGGAATCAGGGCTGAGATTCAGGCTTCCTGACGCCCAGCTCTGTTCCCTTTTCACATTCCACACAAGCTCCCCATGCCCACATAATAGCACAGAAGGTTTTCCAGTCTGCTTTCCATAAAGCAGTGGAGAGGACTGTCGCAGGGGAAAACAGATGGAGGAGAAGAGGAAGGTTAAAGGAGACAAAGCGTGATCTAAAGGAGGGGAAAAAAGAGAACTCAAGAAGACTATTGAGATTTTGTGAGAAGAGGGCCATCACGTTTGATGACAAGAGCGTTTTGGGAAACAAGATTGAGGTAGTTATAAAAACAGGAGAGTGAAGGAAGGAAAAACGAGGATAAGACTGTAATGGGTATGCCTTTATGTTTCCTGTACTAAATGTTCATAGCCTAGTGTAGTGATAAGAGCCCCAGACTGGATACCCTCGTTTAACTCTTCAGAGTCTTCAACAAGATCTCAAAGATCCTTCTAGTTCCAGCATTTCCAGCTTATCTCTGACCGTGACAGAAATGCCTAGTGCATTGCTGTCCATCTAAGGCACCCTTGGTGTTCACTGGGGAAAACAATATAGGCTTCCAAGGAAACCTTCCCCGACATTCTGAGCTCTCCCCTCACATGCCCATGGCGGTGTGATGGTCATGCCATCATGATGCGTTTAAAAATAACTTGAATTAGAGCTTTTTCCTTGGAGGTTTTTAAAAGCAAGAAAGAATAACAACTGTGTTTATCTACCTCTGCTTGCCCACCCTGGTCAAAGGTCGTTGGTTGTTTGCTGCTCCAGGTGGTGGTCAGTATGGCCAAGTGTGAGGAAGTGATGAGATCTTCTGTGTGATGGCAGAACTCCATAGGGTTCCTCCCAGTTTTGCTGTTAATCATCTTCAAATACAGTAAACATGAATCGTCAGGCTGCATTCACTCATTAGTTGCTTGAATTGGCAGGTTTTTTGTTGCACACTCTGAACCTCATCTTGGGGAAGAAGCTATATTTGACTAGCTAAAGAAAGATAGAGGAAGGCGGGGGGGGGGGATAAAACCCTAATTTCTGTTTAGAATTTGTTTGGAGGGAAAATGAAGCATTTAAGGAATTCAGGTTGCTTAACATAAACAAACAAACATCAAATGAATTCTGTGAGGGTATCAATAAGTAACTGTTTTGAATGTGCAGATCACAGATTTTTTAAAATATGTGTGCATTGCAATCCATGGTACTTTAGAATCAAAGCTATAACACCTACTGTTCACAATATTTAGTTGTTGAAAAGATATAGATATTTTACTAACCAGTGAAACCAATTTGTATCTCTTTCTGAATATAATAATCTAATTATATGGCAATACATTTTATTACATGTATTCAGCTAAGGATTAAAGAAAAACTAGTTTTTATTATCCAGAGCAAAAAACTTTCAAATGTCCTTCTTTACTTACAGAACTAAACCTGGCAGTTTTCTCGAGTTTACCTTTCTAATAGAGAATGTAGAATTTAATGACTGAATATGGTAAGGTACATAAAACTGAAAGACATGAAAATGTAAGGTTTTGATGGGTACAGGTGGCTCAGTTGGTTAAGTGTCTGACTCTTGAAGACTCTTGATTTCAGCTCAGGTCGTGATCTTGGGGTCATGAGATCAAGCCCTGCGTTGGGCTCCACACTGGGTATGGAGCCTGCCTAAGATTCTTTCCTTCTCTCTCTGCCTCTTGCCCCCATCTCTTTCCCTCTCTTAAAAAAAAAAAAAGTTAAGGTTTTGATTCTGATAGAATATTTAGAATGAATCACTTTCAGTATTCTGTTCAGCTACACATAATGAAAAACCTAATAAAACATGGCTTCAAAAAGTCAGGAATATGCATTTTTTGCATAGGAGTCCATGTGGATGTTGTTGCTTCTCTGCCTCTCCGCTCTGCCTGCCTTTCCTCGCTCTGATTGCCTTGTGGTTGCAAGAGGGGTGGGCCTCCTGTAGGGCCATACCTGCCTTTCCCGAAGGAAGAGGGACCAAGTCAGGAGCAAAGGGAGCAGGCCAGTTTCCAGTGAGATCTCCCAGAAACCCAGGTGATTTCCAGGTGTGTTTCATTAGCCAGGACTCAGGGTGAAGACACAGTGCTACCCTTAAACAAAATCAGGGTTCTAGAAAGAAGAGCACAGGGACAGGGTAAGCTATTAACCTTGTCAGCCCCCAAAGAAGGAACATATGCATTTTCTGAAGGGGCTTTCACCTTAAAAGAACTGATTGTATTATAGAGGGCACGGCTTGCATGGAGCACTGGGTGTGGTGAAAAAATAATGAATAATGTTTTTCTGAAAATAAATAAATTGAAAAAAAAATAAAAAATAAAAAGAACTGATTGTAATTGAGTTAAGATTCTCCTTGGACCCCTCTTTCAATTGTTTTCCTTCTGGGCTGTCACTTTTATCTTTCCCAGTAAGTGCTGCTCTTTGGAGTTTGCTGCTACATAGCAATCAGTTTGAAAACAATTAATATGCACTTAGGGATTGGTTTGTGGAGTTGGGAAGAGGCCAGGAGGGCACAGGTCAACCCATTCTCTCTCATGGAGACACATGCCATGTGTGAGTAATTGACTTGTCCTTTTGGTGCATGGTCTTCACAGCACTGCCTGCTCTCAAATCAGAGGCGGTTGTGTTCAGAACGTGAAGAATAAAAATTTATATGGCACTGCGTGTGGTGAGTGCCACCGCACCCATGGGGGAGTCTTTCACACATTCACCTCCTCCTTCCCACCTTCACCTCCTGCATGTGAACATTTCCAGATAGTCGCCAAGCTCACCGCTCTACCTCCTCTGGATGGCACTGGCAAGGTGCATTTGGTTATCCAGTTGGCTTTGAAATACGGTTCTGTTGATCCCCCCCTAAAAATGAGGCTCGGATGTACCACTTAAACATGCGTTGGTCTCCTTTTTACTTTTAAAGACCTCCACAGGTGGGATCAAGACCTAGTTGAAAGAAAGACAATTTCTGCTTTTCTTCTCTTGATTCTCTTTACCTCCATTTCCTTTTAGGAATTCTGTCAAATTCCATCCTGCAGTTTTATTGAATCACTGCTCTTTACAAGTTGACTGTGTTCCCAACACCAGATTTTCATTCTCCTTTCTTCTCAGCACTTAGTCGCTCTATAGTCTGAAGTTTCTCAAGCACAGGGAGAGTTGAAGTAAACCCTTCAGCCAGACAGTGCTGTCAAGGAGGAACGTGTGTGGATGCGTGTCATGGCAGCCTGTTGGCTTTCAGCCAGTAGCTCTTGTACTTGTCCTCATGGGTGCTCACAAGCTGGTGGGAGCACCCCCTGATTCACTAATTTGTACCAGTCTCTGGGATGCTTTCACCCTGGTGGTTCCTGAGTTAAGTACATACAATGGCATTCTCTCAAGCAGAAAGCCCAGGAAGAGGAAGAACAGAGGCAGAGAAGGGCAGACACCTAGGAATATGGGGGGTGCACCAGGTGGAGGGCATCTGGCCTAACCCTGAAAGGAGAGGGAGAACAGATTGCTGGGCTATGTATTCATGGCAGTGAACCTTAATATATCTAACAGATACAGGGTCTGCTCTCTCTTGGCACCAGGAAAAAGTTAAAGGTCTCCTTAGAACCATTAATGGTTTTTCCTTATTTCTTTATTATTCATAATACCCCCCCAACTCATATATAGCCTCTCTTTTCCCACCCCCACCTATAACCTTCATGACCATGGCAGCTATACTGATTAATGTGATAAACTTTTATATTATTGGATCTTCTTCTGATTGCATTCTTTCTTCATCCAGCCAAATTTGATGGGTCCTCTCAACTTCCCCTCACGTACTCTCTGTCTCAGATGCTTTCTTGAGACCCCCACTCCAACTAGATGCCTTTCCTCTGTCTTCCCTTTGTGTCCTTGTACGTCCTTATTATGGCTCTCCTCATGCTGTCCTACAGTTTATGTTTGCTTGTCTTCTTTCCTACTGGATGGCAGGACATTGAGGTCAGTGGCCATATGTTATTCAGCTTCATAAACGGTGTCTAACATGGTGTCTGACAGAATATAGTTGCTCAGTCCTATTAGCGGAATTAATGGATAAAACCCAAAGAAACTGGCTCTGTTGTCAGATTTTATGGCTGCATTTTTTTTTTCTTTCATCTCTCCAATTGACATAATAGACCCTACTTGCCAAGTCCAGGTACAATGATTTAGTTTGAAATTCTGGTCGGGGGGTGGGGGTGGGGTGCAGTGGAATGGGGGAAGTTGCTACGGCAAAAAAAGAGGAAGATTGATTTCAGAAAAGGTTTGCATGCAGGTCACCAGGTCTCTCTGACATGCACCAGCATAAAAAGAGACCTGCAGTTCTTATCAGTCTGCAGTCAGCCTGTTGACTAAAAGGTCAAAAAAGAGGAACCCAGCATCAAGCCAGCAGAGCACTAATGAAAAGCAGCTGATGTTAGATTCAGGATAAAGGGGAGATGAGCATCATCTTAACCACTGACTGTACCTATACTTCATGGCTCTCTCAGCCCTGGAAATACTTTCTGGCTGAATGCCTTCCATAGGAATGTTGATTTTACACAGCCCACGAGTCTGTGCTGTGATTTATTTGCCTGGTCCCCTTCAGCAGCCACATTTCCCACTAGGGTTACCCATGCCTACATGAAGAATGGGAATCTGGGGACTCAAACCACCCTTCTCCATTTCTTCTAAACACCGGATCCTGTCATTATATCTAATACTAGGAACCACCCCAGTAAATGTCCTCCTTTTTACCCCAGCTGGGGGTTTTGCTGTAGGTACCAATTAGACAGATAGATCACTCCCAGAGTTAGGCTGTAGGGTTTCCATCACTACAAACATGGCTTTATCAGATATATAAAAACATGGCTTTATCAGATATATCAAAAAGAAAATGGTATTTGTGGATTCGAAGGCAGGAGGTCAGTAATGATAAGGCTTTTTAAGATACTGGACAAACAGATAACAGAACCTCACTTTCTAAGGAATGTGGATAGGGCCTCAGTTTTCTTTCTTTTTTTTTTTTTAAATACTTTATTTTATTTATTTGACAGAGAGAGATCACAAGTAGGTAGAGAGGCAGGCAGAGAGAGAGAGAGGAGGAAGCAGGCTCCCTGCTGAGCAGAGAGCCCGATGCGGGACTCGATCCCAGGACCCTGAGATCATGACCTGAGCCGAAGGCAGCGGCTTAACCCACTGAGCCACCCAGGCGCCCCGGGCCTCAGTTTTCTGTATTCCATGAAGGCTTAGAGATGTGCTGTCTAGTACAGCAACCACTATGTATGTATCTAGAACACACTTGTCATGGAAATTAGTCCCAATTAAGTTGTGTTGTAAGTCTAAAATATATACCAGATTTTGAAGATTCAGTATAAAGAAATGTAAAATGACTCAACAGCCTTTTTATTTATAATAGGTTGGGTTAAATAAAATGTCATTAATATCATCTGGGGTTTTTTTTTTCTTTATAAACTAGCTCTTAGAAAGTGAATGGTGTCCACATTTTATTTCTGTTGGACAATGCCGGCCCAGTGTTGCAGGGTCTTGATACAGTGTACATGCAGTATATGTTGTAAGAATTTAATGAACATATCTTGATGGCTTTTACTTAGGGATAATGATCATCCCTAACAGCAGAACAGAAAATCACTAATTTTCGTGTCTCAGATTAGCCCAACAAAGCTGTAACTCCAAGGATAGAAAAGCTTGCCTTGTGTAACCTCTTCCAATTGTACCTTTTGCTAAAATCTCTCATTTATCTTTGTTGCTTCGAGAGGAACCCATTGCCTTTCAGTTGCCTAACTGAGCATCTAGAGTTGGAATCAAGAGTTCCCAAACTAGAATAGAAGTCAGGAAGATACTCAGACACCATGAGCCAGAATTACATCTGTCCACAGGGTCTGCTAATGCTGAATCTCTGTTGCCTTAGCCACCAGGTCACTACAAGGGGATGTAAATATTACTAAGTATATGCAGCAAAACATCTTGAGATTTTCTTCAATCTAAACCAGTTATACCTTTTTAGACAAAGGCAAATAAATGCAACATGGTTAATTTTTTTTCACGTAATGTTGAGATATAATTTAATTTCTGCTTTTCAATCTCTTGAACGGACATTTTTTTTTTTTTTAATTCTGGATTTATAACCCTTCCTAGCTGCCCAGAGCTGACCACTTACGTGCTCTTTTTCCACCTGGACATCAATATTTCCCTTTGGTATTTCACCAACATGGCTCATTTGAACATGTTGAACAAAGTGTTTTGTGTAGAAACATCTTAGACAACTTCTTAAACCAGCCAGTGACTGCTCTACTAGGAACATCTGGCCAATGGGAGTGGGACTTGATGTTTAGGGTGTAAACTTACCCTTGTGTAAACTTACACCCTTGTGTAAACTTTAGGGTGGCGGTCAGCACCGAGATCCTTCTGCCCTGTTTCCAGGAAGGCTAGGACAAGTCATTGTCCCCATGAGAATAAACAGTATAAACAAAGTAAACAATATTTAAAAATTCATTGACATTTCCTCTAATGGAGTTTCACACAGGTATAATGAGCTACCATTATATATTTTGTTTTCCTTTTCTTATTGAATTTTGAAAGAATAACTGGGAATCTGTAAAGAGATCTGGTATAGATAATGACTTTTACATGCCTTAGAAATGATTGGAGGAGCAGTAAGTATCTAACATAAAACAAAGGAGGTGTTGGGGTTAGGTGGTGGTGGTGTTATTGTTTAAGCAGGGATAAAGTAAGAATGTAGTTAAGAATTACAATCAACATCAAAGAAGAGAGAAGTGGAATGTTTTGAAAACCTAAATCTTTGCATGACTGAGGGAGCTGTTACTGGAATACTAGGAGATAAGCAAGCCTTACCTTAGGTGGACAAGGCGTAATACCCGATGCCGCAGCTCGCCTGCAGCTTGCCTGTTTACACATTTATGGTTAATATTATCCTTGTATTTAAAAAAAAAAAAGGAGGGGGACCTGGGTGGCTCAGGCAGTTAAGCATCTGTCTTCTGCTTAGGTCGTGAGAGCCCCGCATGGGGCTCCTTACTCAGCAGGGAGCCTCCTTCTCCCTCTCCCTTTGCCTGCTGTTCCTCCTGCTGCTTCTCTCTCTGTGTCAAATAAATAAATAAAATCTTTTTTTTTTAAAAAGCAGGGGGAGTTAAGAAAGGGGAGAGAGGGTTGAGATTGCCCAGCATATTCTGTGTTTTCAGTTCAAATGGCCAAATACAAGTATCTTGTCCTTTTTCCTATATGAAATTTTATGTAATTTCCATTGTCTTATACAATGTGTGCACCATGATAAACAAAATTGTTTTCTTCCCCACATAAAGCCAGGCAGAATTTTTGTGTATAATTTTGTGCCTAATTAACACATTACTGCATTTGTAGAGTATTAAGTGATTTCTGTTTGGCAGTTCTAAAATTCCTCCAATCCATAAGGTCCAGAATCCTGGGAGCAGAATGATTACCCAAATCTCCGAAAACCTGAATGTGCATAGGCAAGTTTCTTTTATCTCAGCCAAATGCTGTGCACATATCCATGCAATAGCACGCATGCACACACGCACACAACAAAGCTTACTGTCAAACAGTATTATTTAAAGACAAAACTTACAGCCAAGAAAATAATTGCTTAAGATTCTTTTATTGTGTTTCTTTGGTGCACATGTTGAGAACATATCAGCTGTGATCTGAAACAGTAATATAAATTACTTTATTCCAAATATTTCTGAGATGTAGGTTTTTTTCACATTTTACTACCTCTGAAGTTGGGATGTCTCTTAGAATCTGTGACATCTTTAGATATGTTTAGTTATCAGTCAGGCAGGAGTCATGACATAATTGTGATTGCTGTGCAGAGTGGGCATAACTGCTCATATTGTCATCATTTCAGTTAAGATAGATTGAGTATAATTGCCCCATCAGCCTTCAGAGGATTACGATGTTCAGCATATATATAAAGGCATGGGAACAGAGCAAAGTGATATATAAATCTAAGTCTAAAAGAGCTCTTTGAGTAAGTATGAAATAAAAGTTTGCAATCAAAAAGCATTGTATCATGGTTCATTTAGTAGCTTCTTTATTTAATTGATGTTATGTTAATAATAGTACATCTTAATCATCAATAGTGACTTGGATATGATGAAAACCAATATATAAGATCAAGACCCTTGCGAAGTGAACATGGATTTTTTTTTCCTTTATATTCTTCCCATTGGTATATTTTCCACTTCTCTACCTTACTAGAAACGAATGATGTCTGCTGCCTGAAGGTGACATTGCTGCTTAGCATCCAAAGAGGATGCCATTCTGGTTTTGGTGCTGGTGTATTCCCTTAGTGCCCTAAGTAACAATCCATCCTTGTTTTTTGCCCTTGATCCACATACGTGTGTGTGTGAGAGAGAAAGAGAGAGAGAACAAAAGTGTTGAAAAGACAGATGGCCAGTTTTCGAGGAGGGTCTGGGACTAACAGAACAATATAAGCCACTAGACTCTCATATGGCCCTCAGTTTTGATGGTGAGCAAACAACGATCTCTGTCCAGCAGAGCTGATCATTTACAGACATAAAAACTAAGTTAAGTTCAAAGACATCTGGTCCTAGCCAACCTAAAGCTACATTTTTAAACTAAGGAAGCCTCATGTTGTTTTGTGGTTCTCCACACATTCTCCTGTTTCTCCCATTTTGGAACTTTGGACTCAATGTCTCCTATGGATGTAGATGTGAGTACTTGTCTGGTCTTTGCTTTTTATCTGTTATCCATGGTTGTGTTGTTTTGTTTTGTTGACATTTTATCTTCAGTTCATTCTCAACTTTATTTTCTACCTTTTCTACATCTGCTTCCTTTTTCTCCATTGCCCAGAATTCATTTATTTCCTTGATGTGGAGATCCCCAATTTATAAATGTTGCCCAGCAAAATCCATCTCCCGTGAAGAGGCTCTCCACAATACTTTATGGTAAAATGGTTTATTGCTATGCATGGAGGGTGCCTAATGATCCTACATTTACCCTTTCTACTTTTTCATAGTTGCTAAATGATTTTAATTCAGTGCTGTATTGAAATGTCAATTTTCACAAAATACAGCTCTAGGTTGCACAAAATTTCCCTCTAGGAAAACGAGTCTACTAGAGAGATTTTCCATCCTCCTCTCCCATCCATCCCTTTGTCCTTCTCACCATACTCCGGAAATATAGCAGTGCTCCCTAAATAATGAGTAAATGAATAAATGAATGAGCCTATCTTTAAAGATGTATTCTTTCAAAAAAAAATAAATAAAAATAAAGATGTATCTTTTCTTTTCAAAGAAAGCATTTTAACTCTACCAGGAAAAGTTTTATGGCAGCACTGAGGGATGAAGGAGAAAACTGGTAAATAACTCTTAACACTTAACGTTTTCATCCAGGGAGTCTTGAACAATGGCTTGCTTGGGATGCATAATATACTTGAAAAGATGATACTAATTTTTACACATCACGGTGATTTCTTTTCATTACCTTAATTAAAATAGCAATGTAATAACCATTTAAAAATTTTTGTTTGAGAGAACCAAAATCCTTAATCCTATTACTGTACTTTTCAGCCCGTGTCCGTGTTGTTTGACACAGCCATAATTTTAATAAACCAGCCACTCTTTATATCTGAGTAGGATATCTCAAGAAATGTTTTCTTTAGCATTACTGGTTAATGGTGATAGAAGCTACTCTGGGTATGATCACCAGAATAATGAAGCAATGTATTTAGTTACAGAGAATGAAGCACTTTCTCCCTAACTCCCCCTACCGGGTGACCATGAATGTTTTTTTTTCAAGTATGCTATGTGCAGGTAAAATTTTGTTTATAAAATTTAAGATACAACTAGCCCAGTGCCACAGTCTCAAAAATGTGTGGTAAAGATTTCATCATAAAGGATAGGATTTATTTTTCTAAGGAAATGTGGCTTTTCTTCAAAAACTAAAAGTTCAGTGGACAGACTAAAAATTCATTAAAATGCTTTCCACATTTTTTTTAGGAGAACGTAGATACAGTGAAATCTGCGAGAAGCCCAGGATGCGTTCTCTGTCTACAATTTGTCTTGGTCATGCCCTTAGAATGGTGTGATTAGCCATTTAGTGGAATGTGACGCAGCTTAAGGTGGGTTTGGTTCTAAGAGCAGATTCATTTTGTACTAAGAGAAACACAGCAGGTCTTGGAGAAATCTAACAAAATATTTCCGTACCTATGGCCTGGGGAATATCTGTAAGCTCAAGTGCCTATAAAAGTTTCAGACCTCCACCTAGAAGACACAGCCATGTCCTTTTGTGTAGTAATCAAGTGCTGCTTTGTTATTAGGAAGCTGTGTCATTTCTCGATTCTCTAAAAGGCTGTTTGGTATGATCCTGCTGCCATTTCTGCCCAATTCCACTTTTCAAAGGGCTGGGATCTGAAGGGAGGAAGGGGAAAGCTAAGTGGAATATTGCTTTCCTGAGAGTAGTCATTCCAGTTTCTTGAATGCTACCCAACGTGGTAGAAGTAGAGGTCATTTGCTCATCCTTTGTAGAACATTATTTCTCCTCTGAAGCTTTTTAAAGCTGGTACAGTCTATAAAATTTTGTTGCAGATATTAATAGCTAATTTGAAGAAATTCCACTTGTGCTGTGTATTCTTCTGGTCCTGAAAATCTAAATGGGAGACCAGACAAATGTTTATTAGCTTCCTTGGAAGTTCAACAATAAAATTTCCTGAAACTGCTGACGTGGGCACAAATGCTTCTTCCAACTGCCAGCTACTACGTTAAATCTCTGCAGTCTCAAATAAAAGACAAAATAATTTGCTCTCCCAGAAGGGGAATGGTTTGGTCTGTATGCTGTCCCAAGCATACAGAGACAGTCTGAAATCCAGCCTTTTGCCAGAGTGTTTCACACCTTGAAGTGATTTATGGGGGAATGGCCTCAGGTGTGTGTAGTAAGGGTGGTTGGGGGCGGGGGGTGGGGTGGTATATAGGAGATGGGACAGTCCTTTGCCATGGCCCCTGTTACCTGGCTCTGTGGAACTAAAAGACCAAAAGGTCTCTGAGCACTCTGATTTTGGAGCAACATTTTCTGAAATGCCTGGGATTTTTCAAAGAGAATCATTTTCTACAAACTTAGAGATTTTACTCAGATAACCAGCATGTACTTGAAGAGGAAATCTGTGGAGAGTGGATCTTTGGGGAGGCTGTGTTCACCCTCTTTGTGAGCGTACCCTTCTGCTGTGTTTCCGTGCAAGGCTTGAAAACCTGCAGGGTGTGTTTCCCTTTGTTGTTCTGCTGAACTTTTACCTAATATCTTCTCACATCTGTTGGCCTTGTGGAATGTCACACTTTTTTTTTTCTTTTTGAATCTATTGCCTGTGTTGGGTTTTAATGGAAATTTCCAACCCCAGGGAACTACTTGGATTCATATTCAGAGTGCTTTTATTTTTCAGTAAATTTAAAGAGCAGGAGCAAATGTATTTTCTTCTTAATACCTATGTACCAGAATACTAGAAATGTTTAAGTACCTGGGAGTGCATGGTCTCTGGTACCTTTGGAGTGAATGACTCCAAATAAACAGTGATCAGATATGACAGCTACAAGGCTGACTGGGAAGCTCGGAGCTGGTGATTGCATGTTTTTGCTGTAATCACTAAGATGCTAAATTATTTCAGCTATACGTTTCTCATTTCTATATATAGGTTTATCAGTATCTGAAGTGATTGCTGAAGAACTGAAAAGTGGTGTCAGAAGCTGGGTGGGAGACCCAATTCTAATTTGTTTTCACAGTGTGAGATTGTTAATACACTAATAAGCTAGTTGGAGAAGAAATAATGAGCTTATGAGCTAGAGACACTGTTAAAATTTTAAATGAACAACTTAGCATATGGCTGTGATGAGAATAAAAACAGAAATTGGGAAGAAAAAAAAATCCACAAAATAAAATCTAAGGATGCCTAGTTTGTTTAGAAACATGGAGAGGGAACAGGATTAATGAGGAGTGAATTGGAAACTATATTCCAGAACATTCTCTCCCAGCTTTCCAGCTCTTTCCATCCTAATGCTTGCTGGGGCCTGAATTCTCTTGTTTCTCCCCTATGTGGTTGTACACAGTTTGAAATTTTCTACTTGTTAATGGTGTGCATTTGTATAGATGTGGCCTGGTTTTCTAAGGAAGGTGAGAAGTCTATAGGGCTCTGACAGACCCATCCAATTAGGGATCCATTATTTGAAATTCAGGAGGACCATTTTGCAAGAGAGAGGGCATCTCAGGGCACCTCTGATTTCAATTTTCTGCTCTCTCATCCCTCCCTCCACTCAATTGTGTCTGTGTGCAGAGGTGTTAACAACAAACCCACCTTAATTTAAAGGCTGTCTATGCAGTAAACTAAGATTAATGAGAATTAAACCCCTGAATGATTGTGTGCTCTCCAGAACCAGAGAAAAAAGACTTTTTGTTAAAGTCGCAAGTATAAAGATTTGGGAATATTTCATTTTAAATGTTAACACAACCCACTGAAGGGAGAGAAACTATAATAAGGAAAAATAAGCACCAAACATATCTGGTTGACATTTCTGCTAATGTCACCCGAAGGAAGACTACTGCAATCCATCCCTTGGACCAAGAGGGACTGTGGGTCTGCCGCAGCACAAAAACAGGGAAAGGACAATGTCAGAAGTGATTTAGGAAATAAACTCTTCCTTGAAGATATCTTCAGAGAAAAGGTTATTGCAGAGTATGATAGTTACAAAAACTCTCTCAGCAAATCAAGATTTGAATGATATCACTCCTAGGGTTTTTAAAGGATTTTGAGCATAAAACACTCTGCTTTTGGCAATTACAGATAAAATGAAAAATATTCCTGCTTGTTCCACCCGACTCCATTTCAGAAGGATGTCAACACAGACCAGAGGCCAAGGAGGAAACAGCCTCGGCGGCTGAGAACCAAAGATGAGCATTGGAGGGAAGGTGGATGATTCAGCCAGGAGGGTGGGTCCAGAAGGACCCTCTGGAGGGTGGGCCAGGGTATGCGGCTGGGCGTGGAAGTGTGGAAGCCCATGAGGAAGGCCCCATCACTCACAACACATCAGTCCTGCACTCGCAAACATTCTTCTTTAATCATGAGTCACAAGTGCCTAATTCTTCATGTGGTACCTGAATATCACACTCTTAGCAAGAACAGAACCCTAGAAGCTCATCCGTTAGGAATTCCTTACATCCCCAGCTTTCAGTTACAGTACTCTGCACACAAGGTTTTACTTATTTCCACTAAAAAGCTTTGAATTTTACCTGATTATTTTTTAACTAAGGAGCCAGCCTAAGCTATGAGCAATTGGAAACTTTATTTAAAAAAAATATATATATATATATATATAAATATAGATATAGATATATATAAAAGGGCTAACACACAGTACTCATTCCCTCTGCTCCTGCTGGTACTCCAGAGTGCTGGGACTGTGTTAACTCTTTTGATTCCCACCACGCCCCTGTGATGAGAGTTCACATTTTTACCTTCCTTTAACAGACAAGGAGCCAGGTAGGGAAGGGTGAAGTAACCTGACCAACGTACGCACCTCGCTAGTTGGCTCGGAGCTAGAACATGTACTGAGCACCCTGGCTTCCCAGTCTGTCTTAAACCACGAGGCGTCCTATTCTTTTTTTTTAAGATTATTTATTTATTTATGTGACAGAGATCTCAAGTTGGGGGAGAGGCAAGCAAAGAGAGAGAGAGAGAGAGGAGGAAGCAGGCTCCCCGCTGAGCAGAGAGCCCGATGCGGGGATCATGACGTGAGCCGAAGGCAGAGGCTTTAACCCACTGTGCTACCCAGGCGCCCCAAGGCATCCTATTCTAAGTGACAAATGATGAGGCTTTGCGTTGGAAATAGTTTTTATTAAATCATAGCTTATTTATTTATTTATTTATAAATGTACTCTCCAGCTAGGGGTAGAACTCTTACTGAGGGGCACCTGGGTGGCTCAGTTTTGGCCCAGGTCATGGTCTCAGGGTCATGAGATTGAACCCCACATCAGGCTCTATGCTCAATGTGGAGCCTGCTTGAGATTCTCTCTCTCCCTCTCCTTCTGCATTTCACCCTGCTCATACTCTCTAAGATAGATAAATCTTTAAAAAAAGAAGAAGAAATTTTACAGAGCACAGCAAAATTTTAGGAGTTCCTTAGCCTAGATGTTTTTCTCCATAATCACAGTGAGTAAAACATATAAAATCTCAGTTCTAACTTACCTAGCATACATTGTTCCTTGCCCCAAATAAAATGTCCTGAGCTAGACTAACCTGTGGCATTTCTATGTCGTGGAAAGAGTATCCATGTGACTAGTCAGTGAAATATTTTGAACCCAAGGACACCTAGAGAAGCAATTTTAGAAAGTGTGTTTAATCCCTCCGTTAGTCTACATCTGTCCTCATTTTCACCACCTACTCGTGATTCCCATTGTGTTTTGCTCGCTTTAGCAAAAATTTTTCCCTCCTCTTTTCATCAGGACTTTGCAGACTGGTGGGAAATCAAATAAATGCTTGCTTATTTGTTTATAAAAAGAAGAAAAATGGAAAGAAATAAGCACAAAGGGTCCTTGCCAAAAATTAAATAAAACGACAGGCACAGCTAGAAATATTTGAGAATGTGTCAGAGCCCTTCCTACGTAAATATTTCCATCGTAACAGTACTGTTCTGTCTTTGTTTTACATCCAAGCCACTCTGAAACACTTGTCCCTTACCAGTTTCGTAGCTAATACATTTCAGGGGACTTCTGGCATGGGGGAAGTGAGCTGCTGTTTTCTTGGTGTTGTAAGGTAGCTTCCCAACAAATTAAAACATTTTTTTTTTAGTTGGATTCATCTCCCTTTCCCTCTTTAATGTAGGAGACAGATGGAGATTATAAAATGTATTTCTGGGAGGTATTTGCAGACTATAAGATAATTTAAAAACCTGTTGTGCAAGCTTATTCAGTATTTCTAAAGTCAATTAAGCAATTACTACTGTTTTGTTTGATCCATATGTAAGTGCTTGTTAATCTTTCAAACTGGCAGTTTCAGAGAAATGACTCAAAAATCCGGTGGAGTTGAGAAGTGTCAGACTGGAGAAATGCCAAGTCTCTTCTGCTAGTGTCTCCTCTGGGACAGGACCATTCCTGGCCTAAACCAATGGCTTCCTTTCCCTCGTGGAGTTTCGCATGTATGGAGACAAATCCCAGAGTAGCTGTGACATCACCTTATGGTGTGATTTCTGGCCATTGTTACTCTCATTTTGCCTCCGTCATTGCTTGTGCCTGGAAGGGAATCAGTTTTATTGTCAGTAGTAATGGCAGGAAACATCCTGATCTTTGGGGTATGTAGGATCTTTGTGGCTAAACACATCTTATAAATAATTAAATGAAATGCATTTAGGGGAATTTACCATTTTGTGAAGTTCTCTTGGGAATTCACTTTTAAGGTGAAGTCTCACTGCCGTGTAATTCCATGCCTTTATATGTGACTTGATAGAACATTTCTGACTCTGAATAGTTTTTCAGATTGAGTATAATACCCTGAATGCAAAACTGAAACCTCCTAATTGTATGAGCCAAAGCGTATCTTGGCACAATATCATATTTCCCTTTTCATCATAGCTGTTCTTAGCTCTAACTTTTCTGGGGAAATGTATAAAATCAAAGGAATTCAGTAGGTATAGCTTTTTTGTGATAATCCCCTGAACTTTCCTCTGCAGAATCATTTCTTCCTATCAGTGTGTACCACTACCTCATCACTTGTCATAATCTGACATTTTAAACTCAGCCATGTTCCTGGCTGGTCCCCACCAAGTGTGAGTGCTCCCAGGACCTAGGGACTGTGGCTTGTCATTCAGGTATCCCCTAGCACCAGCATGAGAGTGAGTGAATGTCATAAGAAGTAAACACATGCTTGACTTAACTGTATTCTTTGAAGGAATATACAGGTGAAGAGACAGTTACTGAGAATGTAGAAACCCTGACTAGGGCATGGAGTTAATGAATAAGAATTGAAAGTGGGTCATGACCATTACCACATATATTTTTTCTATTACTCCCTTGGAGTTTAAGATTTTATCTATTTTTTTTTTAAAGTTTATTCACTTCTTTTAGAGTATGGCGGGGGGCAGGGGGAGGAGTAGAGAGAGAGGGAGAGAGAATCCCAAGCAGACTCTGCACCGAGCCCAAAGCATGATCCTGAGATCAGAGTCAGACGCTTAACTCACTACACCATCCAGGCACCCCAAGATTGATTCAGTATTTCTCACTGAACTCAGAGGTCTGTGTAGTAATGTGTCATCTTTTTAAGGAATAATTGCTTTGCTGGGGTAGAAATGAGCCGAGCCACTTAACTCATTGTGAGTACCCATCAATGGGTACTACCAGCATCTCCATGTTGTACAATTTTGGTCTCTTTTTACTCTAGAATGAGAAGAACTTTTCTGGGCCATGTCCACAAAAATTAAAAATTGTTAATGTAGCAAAGCAAAGACATAAAATAATTGATGGCCCAGGCATAGATGGAAACTTGATATTTGACAGGTGGTATTGCAGGTTACTGGGACAAGGATTGGCCCAACTACTCAGTAATTAGAGCCATGACATTTGATTATTCATAATGAGAAGAAAGTAGGCTTCTAGCTCACACCAAATGCAAAAATCAATTTTAGGTAGGCTAAAGATGGAAATGTAAAAAAGCAAAGCTTTACAGCTTTTAATGGAAAATAGTAGTAGCCTGTTCTTACTTTCTCAGGATAAAGAGAGATTTCTTAAACAACAGCAGAAAATACAGACAAATCATAAAGGAAAGCCTTGTTCTTTGACTACAGTAATATGAAAATTGTTTCTACGCTAAAATCATCAATGAAGTGAAAAGATCGTCACATCCAAGGAGAAGATATTTACATCTGTGTGTAACTGACAAAGGATACGAATGTAAGAATGTTTATGAATCAGTAAGAACAACCAAGCAGAAAATGGGCAAAGGCGAGGAGCAGGTAACTCAAAGAAGAGGAAATGACCAATAAATATGGAAGATGTTCGGCCTCGGTAGTAATTAAGAAAATGTGAATTAAAGTGAAATGCCATTTCACATTCATCAGATTGGGAAAGGGTTTTGAAATTTGGTAACACAAGCATTGGTGAAGATGTGGAGCAATAGGACCTCGAATACATTGTGAGTAGAATTGTAAATCCATATAACCACTTTAGAGAACCATTTGGCAACAACCCCTAGGGTGTAAGATGAGCTTATAGGGCTTGGCTAACGAGTTACACCCTAGAGAAACTGGCATGTCCATAAGGAAACATGGAAAAAAAATTCTAAAACAGACTTGTTAGTAATACTGAGAAATGGAACTAACTAGCCATAAATAGGAAAATGGATTAAAAAATTGTGCGAGTTTAATAAAATGGAATACTACACAGCCATGAAAATAACTAAAGCTCTATGAAGCAACATGAATAAATTTCACAACTGTTATGTTGAACAAAAATAGCTAGTTGTAGAAGGGAGTATTTCCTGCCATTTATATGAAGTTTAACAAATATAGAAGTATTATATATTGTCTAGGGCCAGTAATATATATAATGATATGCATGAGCATTAATTCAATTTTTTGGCCACCTTTGTGCAGGCAGGGAATTGTGAATAGGAATGGATACACGAAGACATCAGTGGTCCTTCCTCTGTGTTACTTCTTATACTAGGCTTGTGGATCCTTGAGGGTTTGTTATTTCCCTTTTTGAATGTCAGAAATATTTCATACTAAATTGTAAGTAAAAGGAAGGGATACTTCTTACCTACAAAATTTAAATTAAATATTAGGATACTGAATCCAACATGGCTCAAATCTGTGGTATACATAAATGCATCATCGAACTGGATTTGTCATTCTTTCATCAGAATTCATTAATGGCCTGAATCTTCTCTAGCTGTAGTACATGTTTATTAGTCAAATATGCTTCTCAACCATCTGAGCTATCAGTGACATTATTTTTCCTTTTCTTTAGAATAGAGAGCCATGGGGCTCCTGGGTACCTCAGTTGGTTAAGTGTCTGCCTTCAGCTCAGGTCATGATCCCAGGGTCCTGGGATCCAGTCCTATGTCCGGCTCCTTGCTCAGGGGGGGAGCCTACTTCTCCCTCTCCTACTACTACTCCCACTGCTTCTGCTCTCTCTCAAATAAATAAAATTTCTAAAAAAAAAAAAAAAAAAAAAAAGCAGAGAGCCAAGGACGGTTTTCCTCTTGCCCCAGCAAGGCTGTCATCTCTGAAAAACTAATCTCTTTCTCTTCTTATCTCTCTTAGTACACTAACCTTCCATTTACTAAATCTTAGTGGCTGGAAGTCTCCTTGTTTTCAAAATTCCTCTCAGAATGCATTTTTTCTACAGTCTTCTAATTTCCTATCAGTACACGGGAATGTGGCCCTTTCTAACAGCACCAGATAAAATGCATCCTTCCACTTGCCATATTTTCTTTTAAGTCTGTCTGTCTGTCTAAAAGCACAGTGACTGGGAATGATCCAAATATGGTGATGTCCGCCCTCAGCTCCCCCTCGCACTGACCATGTGGCTTTGCAGACGTCACCCAGTCCCTCTCAGCCTCATTTTTTTTTTCCATTTGTAAAGTTAGGGATTAGTTTTGATGATTTCTAAGACCTAAGATCCCCCCACACACACACACACACACAACCCCAGGTCTGAAATTCTTTGCTAATTTCCCGTCAAGGGAGGAGTTAGGGGAAGAAGGGAGGAGATGAATCAGGGACTAAAGACCCTACAGAAGGGTTGGAGGTTCTCTCTCCTCAGGAGGAGAAATCTGCTGGCAGAAGAGAAAAACAAACTTGGGAAATTGATTATGAAAAGGAAGACCCAGGTAAATGACTGAAGGATGAGAGGAGTCCTGGAATATGATGCTTGGTTTTTGTGAAAAGCGGCTGAGGATGGAGGAATGTGGAGTCCACTGGGTGGGGTGTCTTTCCAAGTCAGTGATGCCAGAGGGGGCAGCAGAAAGGAGTATAGGGACCCAGCCACAGACAGAGGCAGTGTGGGTTTGACTTTGAAACAAGAAATAGCTGAGGGGTAAAAGGAAGGGTTGGGGCTTTTGTTCCATGTTCTTATTTAAAAATAGGAAGGGCAGTAGTCAATAAAATAGGTTAAAATAAGCAAATGGGGGCGATCTCCTTCCTATGAGAAAATGACTGTAATTTACTGCCTCGTGTTTCTGAGCTGCTGGGGACTCTGCATGTGCCCTTGCGACGTGGATCTTCCCAGTGGAGTAACAGGGATAGGCCTTCAGCTGGCTTTAAAAAGGGTAACCAGGCTCCTATTATTTTAATGCCACTCAATTTTAACTCTTGAATTGGCTGAGTCTCCTACCCCCTTACAATGAAATTGTATTTAAATGAAAAGGAAGAATTCACTGTTCAACAAGATACCACTTGATCCCCAGAAAGGATATTGTATAGATTAACTTAAATGAATGCTGTTTGGTATGTGTTTGCCAGTGTTGGAAAATTTTAGTGAAAGTACATTTCTTTGGTATAACTATAAATTCTTCCATAGAGATCGCAGTTGGTGCTTGTCACCTCATTGAACTTTTGGAGGACCATCATGTGGATTCCTGATGCCAGCTGGGATTATGGAGCTCATACTAGCTCAGCTAGTATGAGCTAGCTACTAGCTCAGCTAGTAAAGCTAGCTCAGCTCAAGCTAGCTTTATCCAATGGAATGAGAGCAGTAGTGATTGTTTCCCTTCATTGATATCTTCCATGTGCAGCATGTATTGAGTACTTTCCAAATATTTCTTTGACTCTTTACCCCATCCCCATTTTACAGATAAGAAAAACGAGTCTTAAAAAGATTATGCGACTTGCCTAAGTAGCAGCAACTCAAAGGTAGAGCCTGTTTGAAACTGGGTCTGTCTGACTCAAAAGCCAGGTTTATTAAGTTCTAAACCCTCTGGTGCCTTGTGCCTGTTGTACAGTCGGCAACACATCCCACAGGCCAGATTTCTAGATCTGGTGTTTGTTTGTTTTATCTCTATGGTTACGGCATGTGCTGTTCCACTGATAACCAAGCATGTTTTCCCATTTCCCAGAACTAAGTGAAACAGATCACACTTTGGGGGAAAAACATCTCCAGTTACCAAGAGGAATTGCTTGCAAAGCCTTCATTATATTAAAAGTCAGATGTCTTAGCACAATTGGTAATGAAGGTGAGAGGCTTTGAGGTGGTTGGGACTTAAAGGCTCTGACATTGAGCAAGGCATTGGGAATTGATTGGCAGGTGAGGATGACAGAGACCAGGCTTGGTTGGCATGGTCCTCAGGGAGCAGCAGGACTCCCCTGGGGCAGAGACCTTAAGGGTTAACAGAATTTTTCCAATTCAAGTAAGATATGGTGTGTTCATCAGGGTTCTCCAGAGAACCTGTGGGATACATATGATAAATTGAAGGACATTTACTGTGAGGGATTGACTCACACAATTATGGAACAAGAGGTTTCATGATCTGTTAATCTGTGAGCCAGAGGCCCAGGAACACTGGTGATGGAATTCTAGTCCAAACCCAATGGCCTGAGAATCAGGGGAGCCAATGTGTAAGACCCAAGCCAAGTCTGCAGGCCTGGTTCTTGAATGAGGAGCCATGGATGCGGAAGAATAGGAAAAGATGGTTGTCCCAGCTCGGGCAATTGGAAAATTCGTTTCTCCTCCACCTTTTTGTCCTAGTCAGGCCCTCAACAGATTGAATTAGATGGTGCCCACCCTCACTGGTGAGGGTGATCTTCCTTAGTGCACCCAACAAATGCTAATCCCTTCCCAAGATGCCCTCACAGACACACCCAGGAATAATGTTTTACCAGCTATCTGAGCATCCTTGAGCGCAGTGAAGTTGACACATAAAATTAACCATCACATATGGTGAGTGTTTTCTTAAAAATGGGCAAAACAAGAAGAGCTAGAAGTGTGCATTTACTCAAGGGCCTTGAGTCACCTTCTCATCAAACTAGAAAAACCAGCAAGGAATGTTCCCACAACTCCTGAGGAATTACCCCATCTCTTGGAAACAAGAAGGACAAAATGTGAAGTAGTGTTAATCAAACATTAAAAATAGCTAGGGATTGGGACGCCTGGGTGGCTCAGTTGGTTGGACGACTGCCTTCGGCTCAGGGCGTGATCCTGGAGTCCCGGGATTGAGTCCCACATCAGGCTCCCAGCTCCATGGGGAGTCTGCTTCGCTCTCTGACCTTCTCCTCGCTCATGCTCTCTCTCACTGTCTCACTCTCTCAAATAAATAAAAATAAAATCTTAAAAAAAAAAAATAGCTAGGGATTTTAATGAGCAAATGTTTTCAACTGTTACAACAGAAGCACTACAAATGAATTTTGATAGCCTCATTATTTTTTAAAATGACCACATTTACGGGGTGCCTGGGTGGCTCAAAGCCTCTGCCTTTGGCTCAGGTCATGGTCTCAGGGTCCTGGGATCCAGCCCCGCATTGGGCTCTCTGCTCAGCAGGGAGCCTCTTCCTCACTCTCTCTTTGCCTGCCTCTCTGCCTATTTGTGATCTCTGTCTGTCAAATAAATAAATAAAGTCTTTAAAAAAATAATAAAACAGCCACATTTAACAGACCTCCTTTAAAAAAATAATAATTTAGTGTACAAACACGAGACACATACCTCTCTATAAGTACGTTTTGGGCACCGGGTACCTAATTCTTGGCCTTCTTTGCTTTCTGAATACCATAAGTACACGGGTAAGCTTCAAGATTGGTTTGTATTGCTTTTTGATAACCTACCTGCTGTATCTGTCCTGTTCCCTTAAATTGGGAAGAGCCAAAGCTATGTTAAAGAATCCCAATGAAATTTTAAAGTAGCTATATATCAAAGTCCCTGGAAGGATGAACTTGTTTGAAAGTTTCTCTCCTTTTATTTTACTTTACATTCTTTACACAAATGAAGCTTCTGTGATGTTCAGTTTGACAACTAACTTGTCTCTCCTTGATCCTGTCATCTGAGTAGCTATTTTTCTCCTTATTACTAGCAATTTTAAAGTTTCACTTGGAGGACACCTAGGTGGCTCAGTCAGTTAAATTGCTGTCTTCAGTTCAGGTCCTATCCCGGGTTCTTGGGATGGAGCCCCGCATCAGGGTCTCTGCTCAGCAGGAAGCCTGCCCCTCCCCCTACTGGTGCTCTCTTTCTCTCTCTCTCTGGCAAATAAATAAAAATCTTGAAAGTTTCACTTGGGCACTATAAGCAGGTGAAGATTTTATAAGACATTAACCTCGCTATCATCCACCCACCCCATCCCTAAGAAAGGACTTGTGTACTCAGGAAACACCTACATGTGTGCCCCTCACCTTCTCCCACTGTTTTTTTGCTAACAAGCATACATTTATTTGATTAACTAAATCACTATTTTACACAAAGAAAATGAAGGGTATGAGGTGGAGTCGCAGATGTGAAGCTTATTCACAGGTTTGTTAAAATCATTGTAGATTGAACAAAATCACTTCTAGTTCCCAAGTGGAAGCAGAATTTAATGTACTAAGCTCCTGGAGGGCAATTTGGTTGAAAAGAAAAAATCCTACAGAATCTTTCCAAAGAGAAATAATTCTCTAAAGGAATCTGATGAACCCTGAAGGTAACTTAAATCTTGGGTTTGAGATTTCGTTCATTTCGTGTGAGATTTCGTTGTGCTTTTGCATCTATTCAGCAGTTACTAAAACATCCAAAATGCTTTTGTGAAGAATGTGGAAGTGAAACACGACACCTTTCTACTGGAGTATTTGTTATAGGGTAATTTTTCTTCTCCTAGAAACCTTCCTTTCTTCTCTTCAATCTGATCTCCTAGTGACTGTATCAGGTCCCCCTGTCGGAATGAGATTTGAAAATGAGGTTCTCTTAAGCATCTTAGACAGAAATTGCCTGAAAGCCCTTGATGTGAGGGTGCTGAGCTCCACAATGCGCCTGTTGCATAAGTCAAAGGCAGACAACTGGGGCACCTCTGACACACATCACCCGGAGCGCAGGGTGCCTGGGAAAGGAGGGAGGGTGACAGGGCCCCTGTGACAACAGCAGGACTTCAATTTTGAGAGCACGCTTTGATTCAAAGCACTGCTTCTCCCCTCCCCCAACCCAGTGTAGGAACCTGAGCTAACGGCAGCCTTGAGATCGGAAACAACTCCTCACTTCATCTTGCACTTGGGAAAAGAGTTCCTTTCTTTCAGACTGTTCAGAATAAAATTGAAATCTTATATTTAGGCCAAATATTTGCTGATTAATACTCAAACATGAGATGTTCTGACGTGGCTCTCCCGCAGTTCATCTGTCAACAGTCAGCTGTGTGTCCAGGTGCGAAGGTACCAGCCACAGGTGAACTGCTCTTGGAGAGAATGTGGCCCCAGACTGACGCTTACTTAGGACTCGTGTTATAGTAGAGCATTCGTATGGAATAGAACATCTTGTAGGAATATCTGTTCAAATCCTTTGTCCATTTTAAAAATTGATTTTTACTGTTGAGTTATTTCTACATTCTGGATACAACTCCCCTTCCAGATATACACGGAAATATTTGTTCCCATTCTATGGGTTGTCCTCTCACCTTATTGGTGGTGTCCTTTTCAGCACAAAAAAGTTTGTGGGGTTTTTGTTTTTTTTTAAGCACAAAAAGTTTTTAATTTTGATGGGCAGAGTCCAATTTATTGATTTTTTTTTCCTTGTTTCTTTATGCTTTCAGTGCAAATAAGAAACCATTGCCTAATCCAAGGACACAAAGATTGAGACCAAGATTTTTGAAGTTTTACCTCTTACATTTAGGTCTGTCTCCCATTTGGAGTTTGTTTTTGTGTTTAGTGTGCGGCAGGGAACCAACATCATTCTTTTGTATGTATATATCCGGTTTTGTCAGGACTTAGATGTAATTAATTTTTAATTCAAAGTGTCACCCTCTGTGGAATCTTTTTTGGGTGTCCCAGTGCTGCTGGTGCTCTGGGCTGCAGGCTGCTGCTCATACCATGCCCCGTGTCTGTAACTTGCTGGGCAGTTGACAGCCTTTCCTCACTGTGCTCCTCAGTGAAGAACGGGTAATGAGCCGCCTGTGCCCCGGAGGGTTTGCACTTGTCAAAAAGTGCGAAACAGAGGACATCAAACACACTTTTCACTGCCTCATCCTTTCACCTTTTCCTCTTGTCTTTGTTTCATTCCTGATAGTATTGGGTTTTTTTTCCTACAAAATTATTACATGAGCTGCCATGAACAGGAGAGACATTGAAAAGGGCTTTTAGTATTACTTTCCCTCACTCATTTGGAGTCACTCAACTTCTTAGCCCCTGGAAATTATCAAATGCACCAGGGGCTCAATGGCGTTTTCGTCCTCCTTCTCAACTTTCCTTAAACTGGGCTTGCCATGCAGAGAGATTTTTCTCAGCTCTTCCTAAATCGTAGGACCGCTCTATGCCATCCCTAGCTTACCCATGACAGGGTGACCCCGGGAAGTAACTATGATCTGGAAATGGTCAATATTTGTGACCATTTTACCTCTGCTTTCTAAGCTGGAGAACTCCATACTCTAGGAAGGACTAGTTTCTTAAAGCAGTACTTCTCAAACTTGAGGGATTTTACTGAAATGAAGATTATAACTTATTATGTCTAGGTGCAACCTGAGAGTCTGCATTTCTAATCATTTCCCAGGGATGTTGATTGTGTTGGTCCATGGACCACACTTTGAGAAATAATCTCCCCAGGGATCTTGGAGTCTAGGGGGAATTCAAGAGCTGGTAAGCTTTGGAGACATTCTGATCCAGACCCAGTGTTCTCCCTAAAATTTTCTGGAGACCAAAATAATTTTTTTTTAAAGTTATTTTTTATGTGGGCTCCATGCTGGAAGAAGGAAGAAAATGCGATTCAAGCCCAACGCAGGGCTTGCACTTACAACCCTGAGATCCAGAGTCAGACACTTAACCAACCGAGCCCATAAAAAAAATTTTTTTAATAAGACACAATACTCTCTCTACACACTGCCAGACAGACCTATTCCAGATATACTGTACCAACTGCAATTAGGTAGAAATTAAACTTCTTGAAGAAATGAAAATCTGCCCTTAAAAAAAATCTGCAGAAATTTTGCTGTGGCAGATTACATGGATGCAAAGCTGGGACTTATATGCCCCTGGTGGTATCTTCTGAATCTGTAGTGTATTGTCTACATCATGCCTCAGAAGGGTGTTACATAGTTTGTACTTTGAGAACAGTGTCCAAGGGGCTGTTTTAGTTATAAATTCTCTCAGGTGACTTAAGAATCAAATGGGATAAGAGTTGGGCCCCTTTACCTGGTCAGTCTTTCTTTTCTCTAAGCTCAGATAAGCTTTCCTGCAATTTAAGCAGGTATCACCTGATTCCCTTACTACGAAACTGCTATCTCCCCGAAATCCAGGGCTGGTGGACTTTTTACGTCTTAGGAATGATTTTTACCTTATACAGTGAAAGGCTGGTCACTCTCTGGTCAGGGCTTACGTCTACCTGTTAGAGTCTTTCTGTTTTTCCTAGTAGTTACTTCAAAATCAGAGTTATAACCACATTAACTATCATAGTTAAAAAGACAATTTTTAAAAAGACATATTTCTGTCTGCTGAACCCAATTAAGAAACTGTTTAAAAAATCAGTGAATTTCTTAAAGTACAAACTGTATTTTTTGGTCCTTTATGATCATTTTAGTTTTAGGTTCATGTTTTAATCTATTTTGTTCTGTAAAACTTAGCCCAGGAGAGGTAGATTAATTGGTTGAGTCACTGATTTATTTATTCCACCTTCACCTGATAAAGATTATTTGTCTTGGAGCTGGATTAGGACAGTTGAATAGGGTTGTGAGTATGCACATTGGTTGGAAAGGGGGAGAGAAAAAAGAGGAAGACTATTTGTTTAAATATACCATGATTTCATAATTTATGCTAATCTCATTTTTAAAAGAAGTCTTTATAATGTAGCTTCTTCACCAGAAGAAGGATGAAACAAACATTTGTATTTCCCTTTACTCAGTGACACTTAAAAGTCTAAATGAGGGGTGGCATGGGTGGCTCAGTCCATTGAGTGTCTAACTTCAGCTTAGGTCACCATCTCGGGGGTCCTGGGACCGAGGCCCCCCCCCCCAACAGCCCCAAGTCAGTCTTGGGACTCAACAGGGAAACTGCTTCTCCCTCTTTTTGACCACCCCCCCACTTGTGCTCTCTCTGTCTCTCTCTCAAAAAAGTAAATAAAATCTTAAAAAAAAAAAAAAAAAAGCCTAAATGATTTCCCTAATGTGTTTTTAGTAAAAACCAATGACTTCTGATGGCTAGCTTAGGACAAATGGTAATCCTAATAAGAACAGTAATACCAATGATAACAGTAATCACTGTTGCCTGTTTTAGTCGTGAAAGAACCTGAGCCCCATGCCCGGCTAGCTGAAGGAATTGTTTCAGAGCATGATCTGAGTCGTAGTTGACAGAATTTACAAAGCCGTCTCATTTCTTTCTTTCTTTTTTTTTTTTTTTAAAGATTTTATTTATTTATTTGACAGAGATCACAAGTAGGCAGAGAAACAGGCAGAGAGAGAGGAGGAAGCAGGCTCCCTGCTGAGCAGACAGCCCGATGCCGGGCTCGATCCCAGGACCCTGGGATCATGACCTGAGCTGAAGGCAGAGGCTTTAACACACTGAGCCACCTAGGTGCCCCAAAGCCGTCTCATTTCTGCTCTCAACTCAGTGCAGTCATTTTTGTTGTTCATCTCTGTGCTGAGGTATTTACAGGAATGCTGGGAGCGCCAAACCGACCTCTGCAGACAGACAGTGACGTGAAGCGCCATTGTATAGTTTTGTTAAGCTCTGAGAAACATGACAAATGGTCCTTATCCCTGATTCCTCTCTGTCTCTTCCTTGAAAAAGACAGTGTTGACCCAAGCGTTGTGATAAATAACTTCCGGTGATAGTGGCAAGAGCTGAGGGAAACTAATGGTTTGCTTTGTAGCAATTCTGCTGCCTGGTACTTAGGTTTGAAACAGTTGAGGAAATGATTTTCTGAAAATGAGCAAAAACCGTTAGGAGCCACATCCTTTGGAAATGTGCGCGTGAAATGCTGAAATGTAAGAGCAAATGTGGAAATATGCAAAAGCAAGCTCATAAATCTTGATCTATCATTGCACATCTCCATCAGAGAGTGACACAGAAGCCATCCTTCCAACATGCATTTTAAATGCAAAAGCTATGAAAAGGGAAGAGTCTTCCTGACAAGTGATACAAGATTATGGAAGAGAGAGATGTGTGCGGAGGGCCAGCAGGGTGCATGCCAGGGATGGGAGGGGCTGCCGCCCTCCACACAGGGTAGTCTCTTTTAAATGAGAAAACTGAAGTGATAGATAGCATCTTTGGGAAGGGAGAGGACAGCTGCAGCCAGCCTGTCTTTGAATAGTTTTGAATTTGGGCGCCTGGGTGGCTCAGTCCTTAAGCCTCTGCTTTTAGCTCAGGTCATGATCTCCAGGATCCTTGATTGGAGCCCTACATCGGGCTCCCTGCTCAGCGGGAGGCCTGCTTCTCCCATTCCCCCTCCTCCTGCTTATATTCCTTCTCTTCACTCTCTCTCTCTCTCTCTCTGTGTCAAATCAATACATAAAAGCTTAAGAAAAAAGAATGTGAAATGGTCCTAAGTTTGTAGCTTTTTCTTCCAGGTACTTATTAAGAACAATACAAGACCTCCTTGCGTTAGCTGGTATTTTGAAGTTCAGTTAAAAACCAAAGCAAAACAAAAAGCTGACCATTTCACTCTCCAGTTAAGATGCAAACTCTAGACTCAGTCTCCTGATTGAGAGTCTCTGAAATGCTGCCCTGCACGTATGTAATGAAGTGGTACTGATCTACCGTACTAGAGCTCAAGAACAACTTTTAAAATCTATCTTGTGACCAAAACTTGGAAGGTAGCCTTGGAATGACAGCTGATGAGTAAGAAAAAGACTGACCCCAGCCACCAGAAATGAAGGAACCTGTAGGATAAAATCTCGACAAGTGAATTTTAGGCATCTTCATTTCATTCATCGCAGTGGCATATTTTCTGATACCGGCTTTAGTGACTCTTAACAAGTGACAGTGAAAGATGACACATAATTTGTTTCAGGCTCCGTACCCTGAGCAGCTACAGAGGGACATGTTGACATGAGAAACAAGACATGGCTGATGGGGACTGCAGAGTCTTGAATCCCTCCCTGCACCCTCAAACCCCTTCTGTGGAGAAGAGACCATATATTTTTTCATGTCCTGGTGACCTCTTTATTTTTCCACTGCCTTGGTGGTGCTTTTAGAGATTGGCAAGATGAGAACCGAGGCAGAAGTTTTTCCAAAGACTGAAAAGATTTCATCACTCATTGGTTTTAGTTGAAGACTTTAAAACACAAGTTTAGGGGTACCTGGGTAGCTCGGTTGGCTAACCCTCTGCCTTCAGCCCCGGTCATGATCCCAGGGTGTGGGGATGGAGTCCGGCATCAGACTCCCCGCTCAGCGGGGGAGCCTGCTTCTCTCTCTACAACCACCCCCCCCGCCACTCTGCCTGCAGTTGCTCTCCCTCTCCCACCCCCGTCATCAAATAAATAAATAAAATCTTTTTAAAAAATGAGATACAAGGTTAAACATAGAAATTCTAGACTCCAGCAAAGCAATTTATTTTTCATATTGACTGTTTAAAATTTTCCCATGAAGATTAGCTGCCTTAAAGACTTTCTTCTTGCTCTCATCACACCCATGATCCCCAGCTATAAATGGGGTTATAGATATTTAACCCAGGACACACACACACAGATGATCCATTCCTATTCGGTGGTCCTCTCCTTCCATTGCTGGGACTGTGGCCCCTCAGCAAAAGGGACTAATTCCCCTTTGGCCGGTGAAGGAATGCGTGACTGTAACAGTTGAGCTACTTCTTTTTTTTGGAATCCGCTTAATGGAAAGTTCTCCTGCTCAGCGTCTTTTAAGATAGTTTGAGTTTTCATACCATTGAGCAATCCTGTGAATTATTCCCTCATTATACTCCTCTCCTGGCAGTGTAGGCGCCCACAGCATTAAGATTGGGCACATAACTCAGGATTGCAAAGAATTCATTAAATAATAAGAACAAGAGCTCAGACTCCAATCTAGCACTGACTTCTCAAAGCAGCTGTGTGTCAAAGGACCCATTTTTTAATCACTAGTTGGCTTGGACCGATGCTTTCATAAAATAGAGTAAAAATGAATTGCTAGAAAAAATTTTTTTAAATAGTAAATCCACATTTTTAAAAAAAAGTATTATTAGAACCGATAGTCATGAAATTACTCTGTCCAAGTTCTGTAAGTTCCTGAATGCTGTATCTCTAGCCCTGCTCTTAGTGCAGAGCAGAACCAGATGGCACAGTTTGGAGCCCACACTCGGAAGAGCGCTGATCCCGTGTACTCACATTTCTGTCCTCGCACCCATTGCCATTCTAAGTCTGCTTACTCTTTTTCTCAGTTGTTTAAACCTTTCGGGTAAGCATGTACTTCAGACAAGGCTGTGTGATTTTTAAATAGATTGGAATCCCACCTAAATTGCAAAGTCCTACACATGGTTAAACAGTTATGGAAAGTTTTAGTCACTGTTCGGCAAACGCTAGTTGCTGCATTGAACCTTTCTTTAGCTTCCCTTGCCATCACCCGATTATATATTTCACCCGGACACTTCTCCCAGTTAAAATACCAAATGGTGCTTGCTAGTGATTTTCAACAACATCCATCTAGATACTTTTCATATCTTAACATAGTTTTTTAAATCTTGAATTACTTAATTAAAAAGAGCTCATCTGGTGCTTTGATTTTATTTAAAATGGCTTTTAAGACTGCAGGGAAATAATGATAATAAATTCTAATCTGACTCGTCTCAAGGAGCTAGAAAACAATGTTTGAGTTTCATTAATTCCTTCTTAAGATTGGGTACATAAAAATATTACGCTTCTTATGCAGAATACCAGGCTGATGAACCTCCCATACCAAACAGTTTCTGCCTGCCATTGGTGGCTAGTTGCTCTCTTCCCATCACAATTGTTGAATGAGGTGGTAGTGTTTAACATGGACAGAACCCAGGGGGCTGCACTTGCTCAATTATAATATTTGGAGGGCTGCCATGTGGACAAGAAGGTTGATGAGCTCTCCATGACTGGAGAGCACACAGACCGATGGATGGCAGGCACAGAAAGGCTGATTTTAGTTCCCTGAAGGGTTTCCAAGCATGCACACACACATTTAAAGGAAGACAAGGAGGCAGTGAAGGACACTTACGGTCTTTCTCGGCCATGTATGGTCTACTCCTGCAAAAGAGGCTGCTGGACTGAGGATGGTAATAAAATAGAAGTCTAGAATACTCCTAGGAAAAGGAAAAGGCCTTAGCAGTGAAAGAAAGAGACTGCCAAGCAGCACTGCCAGGCACTTGGCTGACTGTTGGGCTAGTGGAGAAGGGTGCTCATGCTTTGGATACAGATAGGTCCCCATGGCTGCAAAGGTACTTTCCATCTTTGAGAAACTGAGCTAACAGATTCTGGTTTCTACAAGGTAGACATCCTGTGTCTTGGTTTCCTTCTTTTTTTTTTTTTTTTCTTTTTTTAAGTTGTGAACTAGCTGTAGGAAAGTACTGGATTTTATATTTTACCGTATTTGTTTCATCTTTTTCTCTTTTTTTAATTTTAAGTTTTTATTTAAATTCCAGTTAGTTAATGTACAGTGTAATATTAATATCAGGTATACAATTTAGTGATTCAGCATTTCCATATGACACCCCGTGTTCTACATGACAGGCGCTCCCCTTAATGCCCATCCCCCATTTCTCCCATCCCCCCACCCACCTCCCATTGTTTGGTCTCTCTTTTTTAATATTCTGGATACAGCTGACGCCTTATCACTACCATTCTGCTCTTTTCCCTTCTTTTCCTCCTTGGAGGTGGCCACTAAATTGTTCGGAAGCTGTTGTGACTTTCTGACTTTTTTACAGCCTTAGAAGTTCTGAGTGCTGATGGTTTCTTAACATCTCTGGTATTCGCAAAAGAGGTAGAAGCAGAAGTTTCGAGGGCTTTCCTAGGACTTGTGTTGTTGAACTTAGGCTCTACTATATATGTGTTTTCTGGTCCTGTGGTCTACTAGCTAATGTAAAATTGTGAGTTGTAAACTGTACCCTGATTAAAGTCACAGGTTTTAATACCAAGAATGCTATGTGCAGCCTGTCTTAGGGTAGACAGACCCAGAAGGGACCAGAGGTTGATAATCATAATACATTCATTCATACAGTTAGTTTATTCAATGCTTTCACCCATTTATTAGGTCAGTGTTTTTTAAAGGATGTATCGTGTGCCAGCCGCTGTCCTAGACTCCAGGGATATAGACACTGAACAATATAGACAAAAATCCCTGCTTTCACAGAGTTGGTAATCTAGTTATGAGAAGGCAGACAAATATGTCATATGCAGAAGAAATATGTTCTGTGGAGAATTAGAAAACAGCTCAGGTGAAACAGGAGTGTGGGTCAGGGACAGGAGTCACTGTTTTATTTTGGGTAGTCCATGAAAGCCTCTCTCATGGGGACATGTGAGCAGTAGCCTCAAGGAAATGAGGACAAGCTGTGGGCCTCAAGAGAAGCACATTCTAGGCACGTGCAAGTGGAGAGATCTTTAAGTGGGCGTGTGCTTTGTGTGGGGCAGCTGCGAGGCAAGTGGACAAGTGAACTGGGGACCAGCAGTAGGAGATATGATCAGAGATCATACTTGCTCCTCAATACAGACCTGTGGAAGAACTGAAGCAGTTGTTACACCCATTTTACACATGAGGAAGCTGAGGACTAAATATGGGGACTCAGGTTCACACTTGCTAATTGACAGGGCCAGTCCTACCTCGGTGAGACATGGTCCAGTGTTAGGTTTACAATAAATTTTTGGTCGAATTGCATAAAATCCCTGGACATCAGTTTCCACATCTGTAAAATGATGGAAGTAAAATTCAGGGTTATTGTGAGACCAAATAGGATAGCGGAGATCATGCCCTGTGAGCTGTCAGGCCCCCAGCAGGACTGGCTGCTAGAGCTGGCTGGCTCCCAGGCTGGGGCTCCTTGTGTGCAAACCTGAAGTTTGTAAATTTGCCTCACTCGAGGCCAAAACTGTGTAACCAGCATATAGCACCATTGGTTGTATAGATGCCCCATATTCTGATTTTTCAGGAATCATAGAAGTGAAGTAAAATGCAGATTCTAACAAATTTAGAAATACTTCGGTGATTCTGCACCTCCTTTCCTGCTTGTCCCTAAAGATAACACAGAAATGGAAATATGGTTTGATGTATTTAGCTGGCACAAATTCTACTACTGTGTATTTCACCTATTTCTATTTTAATTGCATTTTCCTTTGTAATTTCTTGTTTCCTTATATGTTCTGCCAAATCCCATTACCTTGTCCTTGAGCTGTGTAATCTAGAGTTTAGCTACTGTGAGTGGGGTTTGCCTGAAGCAAAATCTGATGCAGGGCCCGTGCCTTCTCCAGGGCTGCTGGATCTCCTGAAAGCAGCTGCTGGCCTGGTGGTCTTGGCACCATCCAAGACTTAAGACGGCATCAAGAGTTGGCAAATTTCAAGACCGCTTTGGTCTGAGTAGTAGGGGAAGGACCATTTATGGAAGCAGATCTGGGAAGGAGCTTTCTAGGCAGAAGGGACACAAAGTTCAATGCAATTCAGGGACCACAGAAAGGTCTTTGTGGCCGGAACACAGTGGGAGGGAAGAAATGAGACTGAGGTATTAGGTGGGTCCAGATGCCATAAGATACTGTCTGCCTAACATGGAGTTTATAGATTTTATCATATGAATCATGGGATATGGCAGACAGTTTTGTTTTTTTTTTAAAGATTTTATTTATTTATTTGTCAGAGAGAGAGGGAGAGAGAGTGAGCACAGGCAGACAGAGAGGCAGGCAGAGGCAGAGGGAGAAGCAGGCTCCCTGCCGAGCAAGGAGCCGCATGTGGGACTCGATCCCAGGACGCTGGGACCATGACCTGAGCCGAAGGCAGCTGCTTAACCAACTGAGCCACCCAGGCAGACAGTTTTTAAGCAAAGACATGACATGCTTCACATTCTTTCTACCACAAAGACAAATGGGGTCAGAGTTTATGCCACTTAGGTGGCTGATGCTGAAGTCTGGTTGAGATCTAATTGACTGTGGTGGAGTGGAAGACACAAAAGTGGCAGGAAGTGTTGGATGTACCTGGCAGGAAGGCACAGAAGTGGCAGGAATCAAAATGTACATCCGGGTGGCACTAACACATCTTGGTAACGGATTGAGTTGGGTGAGGGGGTTAGGAAAACAAGGATAACTCCTAGTTTTTTGGTGTAAGCAACTAAGTAAATTAAACACAATATTTACTGAAAAAATGAAAGACTCAAGATCTGGATTAAAGAAAGCCTGAGCATAGGAGGAAGGAGCAAATCAATGATGCGGTTTGGCCACGTTACATTTGAAAGACCAGCCATCCACACATTCGTGGGATTGTTGGGAGGGGGGTTGCAGTCTGGAGCCCAGGGAGGAGATCAGGGCTGGGTAAACAGAAACGATATGGATTGACAATACCTTGGATGGTTGAGATCACATAGAGAACCGAACCAAGAGAGAGACATGAGATGCTCCAACATTTAGAGATTTGACAGGGAAGGAATAAGTGTCAGAAGAAGGAGCAGAAAAAAATCTTATTCTGAAAGAAAGAGGGAAAAATGATTTGATAAATTATTTTAAAAGAGGGAATACCAGTTTCTTTTTTATGAAAGGAATGCTATCAGTATAATTTCTACAGGACAAGAACAATTCAGGATGACTCCCTTGTTTTAGTTTAGTAATGATGAAAAAGGAATACGTTTTTATTCTTACAAAATTAAAAATAAGAAGTATAGAGAATTATGTAGTGTCCTTCTGTATCTCTGACTACAGTCTTTAGTTTGAAGTCTAATTTATCTGATTTGAGAATCGCTACCCCAGCCTTCTTTTGAGTCCCATTGGCATGAAAGATGCTTCTCCACCCCTTCACTTTCAGTCTGCGTGTGTCTTTAGGTTCAAAATGGGTCTCTTGTAGACAGCATATGGATGGGTCCTGTCGTTTTATCCAATCTGCAACCCTATGCCGTTTTATGGGTGCATTTAGGCCATTCACATTGAGAGTGATTATTGATAGATACGTTTTTATTGACATCGAGTTACCTTTGAAGTCTTTCTTTCTGTAGACTGTCTCTATATTTCTGTTCAATGCTATTCTTGGGATTTTTCCTCTTTTATAGAACCCCCCTTAATATTTCCTGCAGTGTCGGCTTGGTGGTTGCATAGTCTTTTAACCCTTGCCGGTCTTGGAAACTCTTTATCTCTCCATCCATTTTGAATGTCAGTCTTGCTGGATAAAGTATTCTTGGCTGCATGTTCTTCTCATTTAGTGCCCTGAATATATCTTGCCAGCCTCTTCTGGCTTGCCAGGTCTCTGTGGACAGGTCTGACGTTATTCTGATGGGCTTCCCTCTGTAAGTAAGGAGCCTCTTTGCCCTGGCGGCTTTCAAGAGATTATACCTACAATTATAATTTCTCAATTTGACTCTCAGGTGTCCTGATGTTTTTTTGGAGTGTATAATCTTGGGTGGAGACCGTTCAGCCTCTAGTACATGAACGCTGGTTTCATTCGCGAGATTCGGAAAATTTTCATGAAGGACTTGTTCCACGACATCTTCTAGACTTCTTTCTTTCTCCTCCCCTTCAGGAATTCCAATAATTCTGACGTTGGAACGCTTCATGGCATCATTTATTTCCCTGATTCTGCTTTCGTGGGATCTAAGCTGTTTGTTCCAGGCTTCCTCCTGATCCTTTCTCTCTATCTGTTTGTCTTCCAGATCACTAATTCTATCTTCTGTCTCAGTTACCCTAGCGTTGAGAGAGTTTAGATTGGATTGGAACTCATTGAGAGCATTGTGGACCTCCTCCCTGGTAGCTTTAAGCTCCGCCCTAACATTGTGAACATCCTGTCTGGTCGCTTTCAGTTCGGCCCTAATCAATTCTGTTTGGTCATCCATGGCTTTCTCCAACCTAGCTATTGCCTGGATAATTGTTAGCCTGAATTCTCTTTCCGACATATTGTCTATGTTGATAGCCGTTAGCTCTGTTGCAGAAGGTCCATCCTCTGTATTTTTCTTCTGTTGGGGATTCCTCCTCCTAGTCATTTTGGTGGGAGAAGACTGAACAGATGTAGCTGGATGTATCAACTCTGGTGCAGTCAAGGTGCACCCTGGAACACTTCCTAATCTCCGTCTCAGAGAGAAGCCTCAGAGATACAGAAGGACACTACATAATCCTTAAAGGGACTATCCACCAAGATGATCTAACAATTGTAAATATCTATGCTCCCAATATGGGAGCAGCCAATTACTTAAGAAAACTGTTAATCAAGATAAAGAGTCATATTGATATGAATACACTAATCGTAGGAGATCTTAACACGCCTCTTTCAGAATTAGACAGATCATTGAAGCAGAAAATCAATAAAGAAACAAGAGCATTGAATGACACATTGGACCAGATGGACCTCATAGATATATACAGAACATTCCACCCTAAAACAGCAGAATACTCATTCTTCTCAAGTGCACACGGAACCTTCTCCAGAATAGACCACATACTGGGTCACAAATCAGGACTCAACCGATACCAAAAGACTGAGATTATTCCCTGCATATTCTCAGATCACAATGCTTTGAAACTGGAGCTCAATCACAAGGAAAAGTTCCGAAGGAACTCAAACACCTGGAAGCTAAAGACCACCTTGCTTAAGAATGCTTGGATCAACCAGGAGATCAAAGAAGAACTGAAACAATTCATGGAAACCAATGAGAATGAAGACACTTCGGTCCAAAACCTATGGGATACAGCAAAGGCGGTCCTAAGGGGAAAATATATAGCCATCCAAGCCTTGCTCAAAAAAATTGAAAAATCCAGAACACACCAGCTGTCTCTACACCTTAAAGAACTGGAGGATCAACAACAAATCAAACCAACTCCACACATAAGAAGGGAAATCATCAAGATCAGAGCTGAGATCAATGAGGGAGAAACCAGAGATACAGTAGAACGTATCAATGAAACTAGAAGCTGGTTTTTTGAAAGAATCAATAAGATCGATAAGCCACTGGCTACACTAATCCGAAAGAAAAGAGAGAAATCCCAAATTCATAAAATTATGAATGAAAAGGGAGAGATCACAACTAACGCCAAGGAAGTAGAAACAATCATCAGAAGTTATTACGAACAGTTATATGCCAATAAGCTTAGCAACCTAGATGAAATGGATGCATTCCTGGAAAAATATAAACTACCAAAATTGAACCAGGAAGAAATCGACAACCTGAATAGACCAATATCTAATAACGAGATTGAAGCAGTGATCAAAAACCTCCCAAAAAACAAGAGCCCAGGACCTGACGGATTCCCTGGGGAATTCTACCAAACCTTCCAAGAAGAAATAACACCTATTCTCCTGAAGCTGTTTCAAAAAATTGAAGCAGAAGGAAAACTTCCAGACTCTTTCTAAGAAGCCGGCATTACCCTGATCCCCAAACCAGGCAAGGACCCTACCAAAAAGGAGAATTTCAGACCAATATCACTGATGAATATGGATGCTAAGATTCTCAACAAGATCCTAGCCAACAGGATCCAACAGCACATTAAAAAGATTATCCACCATGATCAGGTGGGATTCATCCCTGGGCTACAAGGATGGTTCAACATTCGCAAATCAATCAATGTGATACAACAAATTAATATGAGAAGAGAGAAGAACCACATGGTCCTCTCAATTGATGCAGAAAAAGCATTTGACAAAATCCAACATCCGTTCCTGATTAAAACGCTTCAAAGTATAGGGATAGAGGGAACATTCCTGAACCTCATCAAATCTATCTATGAAAGACCCACAGCAAATATCATCCTCAATGGGAAAAAGCTTGCAGCCTTCCCATTGAGATCAGGAACAAGACAAGGATGCCCACTTTCACCACTCTTGTTCAACATAGTATTAGAAGTCCTAGCAACAGCAATCAGACAACAGAGAGAAATAAAAGGTATCCAAATTGGTAATGAAGAAGTCAAACTCTCTCTCTTCGCAGATGACATGATTCTTTATATGGAAAACCCAAAAGACTCCACCCCCAAACTACTAGAACTCATACAGCAATTCAGCAGCGTGGCAGGATACAAAGTCAATGTGCAGAAATCAGTGGCTTTCTTATACACTAACAATGAAAATACAGAAAGGGAAATTAGAGAATCGATTCCATTTACTATAGCACCAAGAACCATAAGATACCTGGGAATAAACCTAACTAAAGAGGTAAAGGATCTGTACTTGAGGAACTATAGAACACTCATGAAAGAAATTGAAGAAGACACAAAAAGATGGAAGACCATTCCATGCTCTTGGATCGGAAGAATAAACATTGTTAAAATGTCTATACTGCCTAGAGCAATCTATACTTTTAATGCCATTCCAATCAAAATTCCACCGGCATTCTTCAAAGAGCTAGAGCAAATAATCCTAAAATTTGTATGGAATCAGAAGAGACCCCGAATCGCTAAGGAAATGTTGAAAAACAAAAATAAAGCTGGCGGCATCACCTTACCTGATTTCAAGCTTTATTACAAAGCTGTGATCACCAAGACAGCATGGTACTGGCATAAAAACAGACACATAGACCAGTGGAACAGAGTAGAGAGCCCTGATATGGACCCTCAACTCTATGGTCAATTAATCTTTGACAAAACAGGAAAAAATATACAGTGGAAAAAAGACGGTCTCTTCAATAAATGGTGCTGGGAAAACTGGACAGCTATATGTAGAAGAATGAAACTCGACCATTCTCTTACACCGTACACAAAGATCAACTCAAAATGGATAAAAGACCTCAACGTGAGACAGGAATCCATCAGAATCTTAGAGGAGAACATAGGCAGTAATCTCTTTGATACCAGCCACAGCAACTTCTTTCAAGATACGTCTCCAAAGGCAAAGGAAACAAAAGTGAAAATAAACTTCTGGGACTTCATCAAAATCAAAAGCTTCTGCACAGCAAAGGAAACAGTCAAAAAAACAAAGAGGCAACCCACGGAATGGGAGAAGATATTTGCAAATGACAGTACAGACAAAAGGTTGATATCCAGGATCTATAATGAACTCCTCAAACTCAACCCACACGAAACAGACAAACACATCAAAAAATGGGCAGAAGATATGAACAGACACTTCTCCAATCAAGAAATACAAATGGCTATCAGACACATGAAAAAATGCTCATCATCATTAGCCCTCAGGGAGATTCAAATTAAAACCACATTGAGATATCACCTTACACCAGTTAGAATGGCCAAAATTAACAAAACAGGAAACAACATGTGTTGGAGAGGATGTGGAGAAAGGGGAACCCTCTTACACTGTTGGTGGGAATGCAAGTTGGTGCAGCCTCTTTGGAGAACGGTGTGGAGATTCCTCAAGAAATTAAAAATAGAGCTTCCCTACGACCCTGCAATCGCACTCCTGGGTATTTACCCCAAAGATACAGATGTCGTGAAAAGAAGGGCCATCTGTACCCCAATGTTTATAGCAGCAATGGCCACAGTCGCCAAACTATAGAAAGAACCAAGATGCCCTTCAACGGATGAATGGATAAGGAAGATGTGGTCCATATACACTATGGAGTATTAGCCTCCATCAGAAAGGATGAATACCCAACTTTTGTAGCAACATGGACGGGACTGGAAGAGATTATGCTGAGTGAAATCAGTCAAGCAGAGAGAGTCAATTATCATATGGTTTCACTTATTTGTGGAGCATAACAAATAGCATGGAGGACAAGGGGCGTTAGAGAGGAGTAGGGAATTTGGGTAAATTGGAAGGGGAGGTGAACCATGAGAGACTATGGACTCTGAAAAACAGTCTGAGGGGTTTGAAGTGGCGGGGGGGTGGGAGGTTGGGGTACCAGGTGGTGGGTATTATAGAGGGCACGGCTTGCATGGAGCACTGGGTGTGGTGAAAAAATAATGAATACTGTTTTTCTGAAAATAAATAAATTGGAAAAAAAAAAGAAGTATAGAGAAGAAGGGAAATCAGTTAAATGAGGAATTGGAGAAACAAGACAGAGGATTATAGGGGAAGGGAGAAAAAAAAATGAAACAAGACGAAACCGGAGAGGGAGACAAACCATAAGAGACTCAGTCTCAGGAAACAAACTGAGGGTTACTGGAGTAGAAGAGGGTGGGAGGGATGGGGTGGCTGGGGATGGACATTGCGGAGGGTATGTGCTATGGTGAGCACTGTGAATTGTGTAAGACTGATGAACCACGGACGTGTATCCCTGAAACAAATAATACGTTATATGTTAATAAAAAATTATTTTAAAAAAGAAGAGAAATCAGTTAATTTGAAGACTCAAAAATTCCAATTTCAAAATGCTAATATTTTGGTGTATTTCTCCATACATCATCCTTAATGCTTCCAAGATCTTTTTATACAATTGAGGTGAGATTGCACTGATATAGATAATTGTGAATAATGCTCTTTCTGTTCAACATTGTAATGGAAGCAATTCTTCATGTTATAAATTTTTAAATAGAACTTTAATGCCTATGTGTGTATTTTTATTTATTTATTTATTTTTAAAAATGCTTCCAAATCTGTATCTTTGCTTTTCTTGATCAGGTCCTGCTTTCTTCATTTTTGCTCTTGGGAGATAGTGAAGTAAACAGCTCACTCCTTGACCTCATATTTTCCTACTATATCAATTTTACTGCACAGAAAAAGTTAAAAGTCAAACTGCCTACTTAGAAATTTGACTTAGCAAGATTCCCTCTACTGAGGGAGCCACTGATACGGAAATGTTGTAATTCAGCATTATTCTTTATTTTCCTGTGGCCCTTAAACTAAAATTTGTCATGAATGCTCTATTCTCTGGTTAGATTTCATAACAAAACAGTCCTGTAAAATATCTAAATCCAGTGACTTAAAAAGTAAGATGGCAGATTTTAAAAAGGAAGTATTGTTGAAATATATAGCCTCTGAATTTGGAATTCTTTAAGCTAAAAAGCTAAATATACTTTATGCACACAGAAAATCAGGATCAATGTCAGCTGAGACAATGGTTGTTTTTTTGACCTGTTGATTGAATTGTAAAAGTCATTAAAATGGCCTCATTAGGAAAAAAAAAAACCACTAAGTATAATGTATACCATATACCTGCCTGACTTTGAAATTTTCATGCATTGTGTAATATCATTAATGTCTCTAACCCTGAATGTTTTTACTCAAAAGGGACGATTTATATGCAAATTGAAAGGTGGCATTGTATCATTCATTTTAGAACAGTAAGGCTTGGATTGGAAGAATGGAGACCATTCTCAGACCCTCTAAAAAAAGGGATAGAATTATCCGTAGGCTTTTTAAAGAAAATCTGATTTCTTAGGACAATGGAAATACATCTGTAATCAAGATGCATTCACCTTCTAGAGAAATTCTGTGATTAAGAAGTGATCATTAGAAGTAGTTGACAAGTTCCATGTGTATGTGTGCATAACTTTTTTCTCCCTAAGGTTTTTACTATCAGGTTTTTATCACTACTAATTACAGTGGGTAAAAGAATTTCTGTGGCCCACAGTTTATCTCCCATTTTACCTTGGCATCATATTCTACAAAGGGTCCGGAGGGGTGGTGTGTGCAAAAATTTAAGTGAGCTTCAACCACAAGCAGACCCTATGTCATTTCTACACGTGTATCTGAGGGTTTGTTTAGGAACTGGCATATAGACCATCTCAAGTATTCATCTGTTGCAGTAAATGAAAAACAGTGTTCTAGAAACAAAAGTGATTACAGCTTGGAGAGGATTGTTCATATGTGGAACTGGATCCGGACAACTAGCCCTATGGGTTGCCTGCCTTCTTTGGCAGTCTTGCTCCATAGGTCCCAGAGCTATGCATCAGTTCCGTCTTGTTTGTAGATTGGAACAGCGTATTTGTGGAGGGGTTCTCAAGGTTTTCTGCGTCAGATTGAGACAGGAGAGCAAAGGACCAGAATCTTGGGGTGGGGAATACCACAGCAAGATTCAGATTTAAGAACCATGTATTGGCAGCTCAATTCTAGGAGCTTTTGATCACTTTCTCATGCTTCTAATAATGTAAGATAACAGTCCTATAAATAGACATCACTAGCCCATTTTACTGGTGAGCAAGCTGAAGTTTAAAAAACATGAATAGGGGCGCCTGGGTGGCTCAGTGGGTTAAGCTGCTGCCTTCGGCTCAGGTCATGATCTCAGGGTCCTGGGATCGAGTCCCGCATCGGGCTCTCTGCTCAGCAGGAAGCCTGCTTCCTCCTCTCTCTCTCTGCCTGCCTCTCTGCCTGCTTGTGATTTCTCTCTGTCAAATAAATAAATAAAATCTTTAAAAAAAAAAAAACATGAATAACTTCAGCTAAGCCTGCCTTATGTAAAGGCAGGCATGAAATTTGAATTCCAGCCTCCTGATATTGAAGCCACCAATAGGTGTTTCAAATAAATAGCCCAGAAGAGTAGATGGTAAGTCTGAATCCTGTTTGAGATGATTTCTCATCTGCCCCTTTTCCGATATCCCATAAAAATTTACACAAAGCGTGGCAGATTCAAATAAATCACAGAATATTCTATTTAGAAACGAACCTTGATAAATGGGTGACTGAGCCAGAGAGAGATTGAACGATTCACTCACAGCCACAGTGCTACTAGTGGCAAAGCCAAGACTCAAAGCCTCAAACTGGAGGCTTTTAATATGGTCTTTATTTAACCCCCAGTATTCAAATGGGATGGTAGCTTTCCAAGAACTAGCCATAGACAAGTAGATCTGCTTTAGACCCATAAAAAGCATATTAGAGGACAGTGCCCTTGTCAACTTAGATAGCATATTTGACCTAACAATGTGGTGGCAAAAGGTAATCACCTAGATTATTCACATTAAAACAGTACAATGACTTTGGGGTTGTATTTGGATTGGAGAGATGGGATTTGATGGAACATATTTTATTTCTAAGTGTGGTTAAGAGTTTGTTCTAAGAGTGATGCAACTGGTACTAAGCTTCTGGCATCCTTTGCCTATGCCCTGAAGCCAGCTCTTGAGTTGTATGGTGGAATGTCATCGTTCTTGCACATAGAGACCTATCAAAACCTGTCTACGGGGGCGCCTGGGTGGCTCAGTGGGTTAAGCCTCTGCCTTCGGCTCAGGTCATGATCTCAGGGTCCTGGGATCAAGCTCCATATTAGGCTGTAAGCTCAGCAGGGAACCTACTTCCCCCTCTCTCTCTGCCTGCTGCTCTGTCTACCTGTGATCTCTCTCACTCTGTCAGATAAATAAATTAAAATCTTAAAAAAAAAAAAAACCTGTCTACATTTTGTCAGGAAAGCTGCCCTAATGCTGCAAAAAGAACAAGATACAGTTGTGATGAGCAGGAGACAGAGTCGGAAAGAGAACACTGGTGTATCCCCACATAGCTATTTTTCAGTGTAGTTGTTGGCTATCTTTCATAGATATACCAAAGCTCAAAGTAAATGTGAAATCTTACCCAAAGATAAATATAACAAAATATTCTGCATAATTCAGTGTGATCCTTGGTGACATTCTAGGATGGATCACCAGGTTGAATTCAGACCCATCAGAACCCTGGAGTTTTGAGAGCCCATGAAACTACCTGCAAACAGGAAAAAAGTCTGAATGAAGCACTAATCTCTAGAAACTCTGCTATATTGCATCTCATCTCCCTCCCTCACCTTAAGAGATATTATGAGATCTGTTTCTTGATTAACTTTCTCATATTTTTCTCTCTTGTTTGGAAGAAGCCTCAGTGAACTCAACCAAGCTTCCTACAAAGCTAGTGGGAGGGGCGATAAGAATGGCATGTAACTCAATCCATCACCACACTGTGTTAGTGAATATTTAATAATCAGTTGTCGGCTACTTGTGTATAGCACTGGAGGGTGACCCAAAGGATAACCAAGCAGGCCTCACTCTTGAGATGCTTAGGGAAGCACGCACGGTAGCAAGACTAATGCCCACACAAAAAATGGCCAGAATTTTCTAGTCCCTAGAACCTCAGTGTTACCTTACATAGCAAAAGGGACTTGGCAAATGTGATTTAGGCTAAGGACCTTGAGATGAGGAGATTGTTCTGGATTATCCAGGCGGGTCCAACCTAATTACATTCCCTAAAAGGGAAGAGCCTTTTTCGGGCTTTGAAACTGGAGGAAAAGGGGCACAGGAGCCAAGGATTGTGGGTCACCTCTTGAAGCTGGAGAAGGCAAGGTAACGGATGCTCCAGAAAGAATGCAAACACGTAGATCTTAGTCTAGTGAGACCCGTGTCAGATTTTTAACAGACAGCCATAAGGTAATAAATTTGTGTTGTGTTCAGACATTAAGTTACTGGTGATTTATTATAGCTGCAGTAGATAGCTAACTGAGAATCTTTAAAAGTGAATTAACCAAGTAAATAGTACAGAGTAAAGAGGTATTTCTGGAAAGTGTCCACCACCTTGGTGTTACTTGGGAAGATATGGGAGAGGGTGTGGAAATCTAGCGGAGCCTGCAAGAATGAGCGGTACTACAATAAAGGAGGAGCGTTGGAGCATTGCAGGATAAAGGGGGACTCAGGATGTACAGGGCATCTTTGGGAAAAGTAATGAGGCCAGTCTGGCAAGAAAAAAAAAATTAGATCGTATTCAAAGGTAAGGAAGGAAAGATACCTTCAAATTAGATGTAGGATGTGAAACCTTTAACACTTGGAGTTTGAAATTTGAAATCGTAAGATGCTGGTTTTCAAACTGTGTCCTTTGAGTCTTGGAGCCACGTCAGGGGACAGTGAAGCAGAATTCCCCATACTCCTATATCCTTTCCCTCCTACCAGAGCACGTCTGTTCCTACCTGGTTTGTCCATAGGAGATCTGTTTAAGATTTTGTTCAAAAAAGGAGTCTGCTTCTTTAAGTGGAGAAAGGGACAGTGGGGCAACCAGAGCAATGGCTGCTCCCCTGGCCTCGGCTGCTACTTCTTCCTTGCTTTCCTTAGGACTGTTTATATTTAATCCTTTATGCTTCTGACTGTAAAATTAGACATTTATTTCTTTTAAGAACACTTTTATAGTCACTCATGCAAACTATGTCTTGATTTCTGATTTAAAAAGAAAGATGTCTTCTAAAAATAAAATCTGTTGCATTTTAAAATGGCATATTCAACCGTGAATTTTTCTGCCTGTGTATTTTTATTTAGTTCAGGTATGATGTTCTAACACAAGTAGGCCCACAACCAGCCTCCTGTTGTTGGACATTTAAATTTGTTTTTCTGATTTTTATTTGTAAGAAATAATTTTACAACGAACATTCTGACAGCTAAAATGTTGTGCTCATCCTCTGATGAGCAAAAACAGAGGTATTTCTTAATAATTCTTACTTATAAACATACTTCCAGCTGTCTTTCAGATGCACAGATATCAAATATTTAATGTTAAAAATTTTAAGAAGAAAAATTAATGTCTTCACTGTTTGTTATTTAATTAATTGAAGTGTAATATATGTACAGTGAAATGCACACATCTTAAATGTGCCACTTAATGACCTCCTACATATATGAACATCTCACTGATGTCACCCAGATTTGGATATAGACCATCTCTGGCAACTCAGAAAGCTCCCTGGTGTTTCCCTTCTCTGTCAGTGGTCCCCATCCCCAGAGGGAACCAGTATTCTGACTCTTGCCACCTTGGTTTCTGTTTTGCCTGCTCTTGAACTTCATATAAGTGGAATCAAACAAGGTATATTAACTCTTTGAGCTCTGTTTCTGTCCTACAATATGCTTTGACATTCCTCCATGGTGTTGCTTGTGTATGTGTAAATAGTGTCTTTTCATTGCTGGGAGGTATTCTGTTGTATAGACAGGCTACAATTTGTTGAACATTTTTCCTGTTGATACACATTTGGGCTTCTTCCAGTTTGGGGTTATTATGAATAAGGTGACTTCATACATTCTTGTCTCTTCGTGGACACTATGCACACATTTCTCCTGGGTACACAGATTAGAATGGAATTACTGGGTCATAGGAATGTTATGCTTAATTTTATCAGAAACTGCCAACACGTTTCCAAGTGGTTGTAACATTTTACACTGCACTTGGCAATGTGTAGGTGTTCTGGTCGTTTCAAGTCCTAGACTTCATTTGGTACTATGAGTCTATTTATTTATTTTATTTGTTTAAATCCAGCCATCATGGTATGTCTTTGTAATTCATTCATTAAAAAAATATATAAAAAAAAAGCATGTGTCTAAAATGACCCTACATAGCTGGATTTGAGGACATTCTGATTTTATATAATGAACAAAAATGTTAATATACTCTATGCCTATGCTTAGTCCTGTTTCTTAAAATAGGTTAAAAAAGCCAAAACACATACCCAGAAACCTCTCCGTATAGTCCAAATTAATAATATCTCTTTTATTTAGCAAAGACTAGTAATCAAATTCTTGGTTTTGAATTTTTGACTTTTATATAGAGGTTTCTTGCTTTCAGTTGTAAATTTCAAGACTCCAGTCTGTCCCAGGATAATACAGTTTACGCTACTTTAAGCAGAATTGCTGCTCCTCCTCTCAGTTACCCAGACATCCCAGTTTTTACTGCCTTCACCTCTGCTTTATTTTAGATTTTGCTGGTCATCATTTCTGTCTGGTGTTTAGTCAGAGCCTGGTCATTGGGACTCTTGGTTCTTTTAGAGAAGACAGACAACCTACATGCCTTATAGGACAGGCTGATGCTTCAGTACCGGACAGGAGATAATTTAGCCTCGTGATTTTTATGACAACATTAGGTCCTATCATTTTTACAATCTGATATAGACCTCATTGCTTTCTCTTTTGATCACATGAAGACAAGTCCAGAAACCTCAAAATAGCACACTGAAAAAAATTTAGGCATGACTAAGCCACAGTAGCTCAAGGGAACAATTTTGTAAAACTTTCTCTTGTCATTTAGCCCAGTTATTTGGGGTAAGGCCCTCCCAACATCACTCTCCCAGCAGAGGTCTGACTCTCTTAATCTACATCAGATGCAGTGAGGAAGCCTGGAGTTTATTTTGGACTTCATGATCGATTAGAAAATAAGCATACACCGAGCTTCTTTCTTGCTGTTGGCAAATGGTTATGTTTTGTTTTGACTCTTCTCCTGCTCTCCTGTAGCTCAGAGTTCTGTTTGAGTCCGATGCTCTATAAAGCCTGGAATAGTGCCACACCCAGCAGGTACCCTGATATGAAGTATTTCTGTGATCATGTTATCCTGCCGGTGTTGAAATGTAGCTCCCTGATAGAACTGAGAGGAAGAAATTCCAGATGTGCTGGCCCTATGAGTTCTCCTTACAGACTACAGAAATGTGCCTTTCCTTTTAATACAGGTTCTAAGAAGATGGAAACAAAAATTGTATATTAATAACAAGGTTGAGCAGATGACATAAGATTGTTTGCACTCGTGTTAATCTTACTGCTTATAAATTATAATCTGTAAAACATAATAGTCTGTTTACCTATTGGATAATTTGCTGTGTGGCATTTAGCAACTCATTTAATTTCTCTGTGTTTCTCTCTCTCTCTTTCTCTCTCTTTTTAAACGAGAGTTGATACTATTGATATGTGAAGATCCTCTGACTTCAAGAGGTGAACAGGCAGATGCATAGCCTTGTGTTTGAGAACACCACTTTGGAGCCAAACAGCTGAGGTTTGAGTTCTTAGTAGATGCAGACATGTTATCTGAACAAGTTATTCATTTTTCTAGTGTCCTATATAAAATGGTGGTAATTACAGTGCCCACCTCACAGGATTGTTAACATGATTCCATGAGGTAGAAAAGCACTTCAAATTCCTCCTGGCATAGAGTGGTTTCTTTAAACGATTTATTAAGTAAGATATCCCTGTAATATCTGTGCTAATTTGAACTTTCTTATCATCATTTCCTGAAAAGTATCTTTTGACATTCTTACTAAAAAGGAGGAACAAATTTCATTGAAATGAATTTCCAAATCAAATAATATGCAATATCTAAAGATACTTTGGAAAATATAAACTAGTGTGAAGAAGAAATTAATGAAATAACTTACATGCTCATCACTCAGATATAATCATTTTTATTTATTCCCAATCAGCCTTTGGTTTTTTTTCCTCCCTCCTCTTCATAGATTAATTTATTTACCAAGTTATAATCATTCGGTATGAACCATTTTGATTCCTAATCTGTTCATTACAATTTAGTTCCTCTTATTACCTAGGATTAATTAAACTTCACCTCACAGGTTGCATAATATTATTTTGAACAGCTACTTTCTGATTTATTTCTCTTTCACCAGATTGTTGAATAGGGTGGTTGTTTATGATTTTTAGTGCTATAAATACTGATGCAGTAAATAACTATGTTCAAACTCGAGTTTATAGGGCTCATCATTTCTTTTTCTTTTTTTTTTTTATTTCTTTTCAGCATAACAATATTCATTGTTTTTTGCACCACACCCAGTGCTCCATGCAATCCGTGCCCTCTCCAATACCCACCACCTGGTTCATCATTTCTTTAGGGGAGGTTTCCAAAAGCAGAAATATTAGGTCGAGGGATATGAATATTTTGAAGAACTTGAATTTGCCAAGTAACTTTCCAAAACTGTCGCTACTAGTAATGTATCAGGGAGTCCGTTTTCCGTTTCATCTTAGCCCACCAGCTTCGATCGTTGTCATTTTTCTAATCTGTGCCAATTTATAGGCATCCTCTGGTACTGCTGATGTTTCTGTTTGTTTTGCAATGTGCGGTGCCTAAACATTTTGCCATGGATTTGCTTACGAACGGTATTTCTTCTTTCAGCAAATGTCGTTTCGTGTCCTTAACCTGATTATTTAAGAGTTTGGGTGTTTTTCTCACTACTTTGTGTGAGTTCTTTCTAGAGAACAGAACACGGCCTGTATGTGAAATATTTGCTAAGAATATTTCCCCTTATGTCTGTGCCTCTTATTTTGGTTATGATCTTTTAAATCATGCAAAAATAAATGAGAGTGTACGGTTAAATCTGTAGATCTTTTCCACTGTCATTTCTTCTGTAGTTTCTAAGCTTAAAGTTCTTCACTGTGGAGAGGATGGTAAGCAGTTCTGTGTTCCTCAGGTTTTTCTAAGGGGTCACATATGCATAGGCTTATATCTATATAACTTAAGGCCTTTATATAAACTTAGAACCCTTTAAAGGAAAAACAACATTTTTATTATTTTATTTTATTTTTATTATTTCCTTAGTTTTTCTTCATATGAATCATTGGTATAGCCTGAACTCAAACCTAAATCTCTTGCCATGTCAATACTTGGTTAGAAAAGCATGCGGTTCTAGTGGGCTTCAGTGTAATTCCCTGCAGCGCAGTTATGCTTATGAAATCCACTCTCCAGCAGTGTTTGTTAATGCTCCCTGTACGAGTCAGCCTCTAGTCACCATAGATGAACTCCTTGTTCTGTAAGAGATTGTACAGTCCGAGGTGGGAACTTGGGGGTGCTCAGTAAATGTTGACTGTGCAAGCCTCCAATGTGAGCTGTCTAACAAAGACTGCCCTCCTTTGCCCTCGGACTCCTCATCTGCAGAATGAATGAATTGAACTAAATGATTTCTGAGAAGCTCTGCAGTTTGCAGGACCTGGTGTCCAGAGAACCATACATGCACAGACAGCTGTGCAAAGATGAATCAGGCATTGTCTACATCGGTCCACCATATATTTTTCAATTTGCAACACCATAGGTTTTGCTTATTTATGCCTGGGGATATAGGGAAGTAGGACCGATAATAGCAATGAAGAGGAATTATAAGAGCCAAACCACTTACGCAGTCCAAAGGCACCTTCCCTTTTGGACAAACCTCCACAGCAATGAAGTGGTCCTAGAAAATTGGCCACTAGGCAAGATGGCTCCATCCTTCTATGTCATCTCTTAAAAGGTTTCCTTGGTCTCTTAAAGCATTTAGGCTATAAAGTGTCTCCCATTGTTTGTTAAGGTCCCCTGTTCCTGATCATAACCTTAGTCCCAGATGTGTTTTAGAATTCAGAATTTTTCTGAGTTCACAAATGTTATTTAGGACATGAACTAAATTCTGTAACATCCCCAAGTGGGGCTCGAGGCAGCACCTCTAATCAAACACAACATTTTTGCAACAGAATGCATGAAGATTCATGGTAAATTGGACAAATCATGACTATAATTAATCCCACTTCATTTCATGGCAGATTTTGCCACGAAATGAGATGCAAAAAAAGGCAGGGGTTGGGGATTGTTTCTGTAGCTTTTTGGATTTGGGAAAGCATATAAGAAACTGTGGGCCTGAGTAACCACTTCCAGAGACTTATCCTGTCAAAGCCTAGGTATAATTCTGGACCGCTCTTGCAACAACCCAACTAACGGCAAAGATATACTAGCACCTAGACTCCAAATGGCATTAAAGGCCTTCTGTCCTGTATCTCATCCAGCTGTACAATCTGGTCTCCCTTTACCTAAAATCCTAACTCCCTCCCTACAAGCCCACTCTCTTGAACGTAAGCCATATTTATCTGCTCCAACATATTTCAGTCTTGCTTACTCTCCTGGTGTTTTGTTTAGCCAATTCCCTCTACCAGTAACTCTCCAGTCTTGCTGTTCCTGGTTCCTAGCCCAGCTTTTTTTGTGCTCGTAATCCCAACTTCCTTCCAGATTCCCATTCAGGAGCTTCTCTTAGATTTGCCCGTGTGGATTGACTCGTTTTTCAGCTGCTGTATTCCATGTCTTTATGATGGCACCTGTAGAGACTGTTTCATCTTAGAAGAGCTTGTATATACATATCCTCTACTAAATTATGAACCCCAAGAGTAGTGGTGCTTGAACCATTGTATCCATGAAATGCTGCTGCTCATTAGAATAGTTTTCTGGGTCTTTCCTCCTCCTTCCCTCCTCTGAATCTCCCTCCTAGGAGATTCTTTTTTAGTGGGTCCGAGTGGGACCCAGGTAACTGCATATCAACAAGTCTCAAGTCTCTTTGAACTCTTCTGTTTTATTTCCTGGACAGCAGATTTTCTTCTTGAAATTAAAAAATTAAAAAAAAAAAAAAGCCATTTCAGGGCTCCAGAATTTAAACCTAAAACTGAATTATGGCCTCAACAACAATCCACACATTCATGTGCCACCTTTGTTTTTCTTGTTTTATTTCTTCTCTTTTGTATGATTCTGTTAGAAATTAAATCCATAACAGATAATAGTGATTCCAGGATTGTCTCCTTGATAGAGCTAAATTTGAGTCTGTTATGCCCCTAGTAATGTTGACATGTGGGGAGCAGCCATGGCCGGTGCAGAATTAGCCAGGCGCCAGCAGCCTGACAGGTTGGTGAACATCTTGAGAATGCTGGGTAGTATATGTCATGGACTAAGGAATCCTTGCGTGGCATCTCTGCCCAAGACCTTCATTTCAGAAGTGGTGCCACCTCTCCTGCATTGAAATTTCTGAGGGTGGAGAGAGCCTGGCTGTAGCCCATACTTCAGCCCCACCAAAAATATCCCACACTCTTTCAGTTTCTAGTAAGAGTGATGGACATAATGTTGATGGACATAATAATTAATGTAGCTGATGTTTAGGGAGCTTTGTGTGCTAGGGACCACGTTAATCACTTCACTTAAATTATTTCATTTCATCCTCAAGACATCCCAAAGAGGAGTACTTACGACTTTCTTTGCAACTGAGGACTCAAATGCCCAGAGAGGTTAGGCAGTGTGTCTGTGGTAACACAGCTAAGGAGAGGTGGGGCTGGCGGTGAGCTTACTGTCTCCAGTGCTCATGCTTCAGTACTTGCTACTTTTGAAGTTCTCATTATCCTCCTTTACATTACAGTTGAAACTGCTTTGGGGCACCTGGATGGGCTCAGTTAGTTTGGTGTCCATTGGCCTTCCTTTCAGGTGTGATCCCAGGGGCCTGGGATGGAGCCCCAAGTAGGGCTTCTTGCCAGCTCCTCCCCGCCACTCATTGTCTCTCTTGCTTGCTGTATCTCAAATAAATAAAATCTTTAAAAAAAAAATCGTAACGGCTTTTATCTCTTAGGTATTTAAGAGAATTTTTTTAATTGTATATTTGATCATGTTGTGTGTGAATGGGTGTATTTCTGTGTATATCTGGACCTCTACAAGGCATCACTTGGCATATGGGCAGCTTGCTCAACACATGGACACAGCTGGGGAGTGGCTGGTGCTACCACAACTCTTAGGAGAAATTAAGTACCATTCCTAGAACCTTCTTCCTTTCATGGAGCATGCATTCCAGTAAGCTAAAGCCTGTGGTTTCAAGTCTAAGCAGACCAGCGACACTAGAGATGGAATGCAAGCACATTACATTTAAATCACTTCACCTCCCCCCACCTACGTCCCTTCATCAGTCCTGAGTCAAAGTGCTCTTCTGTAGAGGAACAAATAGAAAGGGATAAATAGCCTAAGGTGGGCATTTCTGTGACTTTGAATTTGTTTCCTAGCTATAGTCAGTCAAGTGATCCTTTCAAAATGAAAGAAACTGGACTCTTATATTCTGTACTTTGCTCCTTCGCTGTTGATGCTGAAATAACCCATCAGTTTGACCAACTGTAACCTAGACTGATTGCACTGCAGAAACATCTGCTGGAAACATTTAAATGCTTAACACGTCCATCATTGGTGATTGAAATGTGAATAGATGTTGACCCAGTGTTATTTACTTAGAATCTTATTTCATAGGTCAGAACTAATTCACGGGAGGTGGAGGAAAACAGCCAGATAGGCTCAAGGCAAATACCATAAAGCCACTGGGATATGAGATAGAAGGAGCTGGAGAATTTTTCCTGACCATTAAAGGAAAAAAAGAAGAAGAAATAAAAAGAATTAGAATAGAAAACTTTAATGTTTCAAAGAACTTATACAAACAGGAAGCCACTCAGCTTTTCATCTGCTTGGTAACTGCCACGCTGTGGGCAACACAAGAGTTTCTGAGTCCAGGTAAAGAGGGGCACGTGTCCCTGCCCCACTTGCCTATGGGGAAGAGTCACTGGGCAGGAGCAGAGTTGTGCCGTGTAAGTTCCCCGAAAAGCAAAATGAGCATATGAGCAAAGCCAACTCTCAGATTCTGAATACAGTCAAAAGAGAGCTCAGTGCCTTCTGCAGCTTTGGGGACCTGGGATCCGTATGGAGCCCTTCTAAGCAGCATTAACGTCCCTGTTCCTGGGAGACTTGCCTGTCCTGGTTCTCCTCCAGGGATCTAGACTTCCCCTGGTCTTCTGCCCACTCTACCCTGCCCAGCTACCTGTTACGTAGTCCCACCTGACCTGAATCCAGGTGCCACATTGCACCTCCCGGCCTTCTTGTCTTGAATAACTAACTACTTCACCTTCTGTCCTTTTCCCTGAGCCTGAAACTTTAGAATTGGACTTGGCCTTCCAATTTCTTACCTTTGAAATTTAAATCAGTTACCCAAGCACACTGGTTTGTTTTAGACCTGCATCTTCTCTTACAGAACACTGACATACTTTCCCAAATTGATGTGTGTCTTTTCTGTCCTTTTCCATTTGGAAAATACTCAACTCCACCAGGATGTTTTTATTTCTCAAATGCAAACCTAATTATAATATTCCTGCTTGATTTCTAAAAGAGACCAAATTCTCTAATGTGACTTCATCTGGTCCCGTGCTCTTTTACCAGAGAGCCTAACATAGCATGTGGGTTTTTTTTTTTCCTTTTCTTTGTTTTAATGCTGTTTGCACTATTTTTATGACACTTGGATGAGATTTTTTTATTCCTATTTATATCTTATCATTATTTTATATTTTATGGTCTTTTTGTAGAATGCCACTTGTCCAAAAGAGAAATGACTGGACTAAAGTTCAAACTCAGATTTTATTGAAAGCTAGCTGTTTCCAAAATGTTCTGAGATTTGCGATCTTAAACTTGAATGTTACTAAGAAAGTCTATTTTCTAGCTCTGTAATTTCTGGAAAATGTTAGTGGAAGCGGGGGAGTATATTTTATTCCCGCTTGAACACAGGAAAATGAAGTACCTGATATCAAGTATCTCTCGTACCCCTCATTCTTGAGATTAATCCCCACAAAATTTTGGTCATAATTGGAAAACATAGATCTCTCTTATTAAAGAGTATTAACCCTACATTTCTCACAGGCAGGGTTTTATTGTTATTGTTGTTGTTATTAATATATATGTGTGTGTGTATTATTACCTGACACTCTAAATGCTTGGGGTTCCCAGTCTAGCCAGGCAGCTGGCAAGTCAGAACGTAGATTCTAATGACCCGATGGCTAGGTTCTAATCTCACTTCTGCCACCTACTAGCTGTGTCACCATGGGCACATTCCTTAACTCTGCACACCTTTGTTTCTCAATCTGTAAAATGGATTTAAGAAGGGTAAATTCTTTAGATTTGCAATGAAGTTTAAATATGAATATATACAAACACTCAGAACAAGATCTGGTATATAATAAGCTCTCTGAGTTTTAGCTATTGTTTTTCTGTTGTTATAGCTGTATTTAATCACATGAAAGGCCAGGGGTTTTTTGTCCTCTGTTATTAAACTGAGGACAAAGTCTAGACATCTGAATGGGCACGCTGCACTGTCTTAACCCGGGAGAGCTAAGCACATGATGTCCCCTTGCAGCTCAGCTACTGAAAGTGCCATTCTTGGGCTCTCCTTGCTGAATGTTCCCCAAAGAGCTCTTCAGAGCAGCAGAGTGTGGAAAATGAGGCTCATTCTGCTCCCTGTCTGGGTACGTGGGACTTCCACTTACAGTAATTGATAGTTGAGAACATGCAGTGTCCACTCAGCTCTCTCCTGGTTCTCTCCAAGCCCCTGTTTCATGACATCTTGGCAGCAGCGCACCTCACATTTAATATTCTCCCCAGTGGCTTGTCATGGCTCAGCAGCCCTGCAGCCTGCGGGCCAGATGGAGCCAGTGTGGGAGCCGCATCGCCCAGAGGATTGTGACATGAGTGCTGTCAGTGTGACACCTGGGCACAAGTACCAGGGCAGACACCCACTCAGGCGGTCGGTCGGCTTCAGATGCTCACAGAAGACAACCTAGAGAGGTAGGGGCTCTGCCCTTTGCATAACTCCTCTGGAAAGAGACACTCTCAGTCCAAAGGGTGTGGTTGGCGCAGAATCAAGATTGCCTTCTGTGGATACAACTCCATGTTTTTTTCCCTTTGAGAATTATTTTCCTGTTAGAAGGCTATAGACACATCTGGCTCATTTTCCAAGTCCTCCAGCAACATCTGAAATTTTCAAAGCAAAAGAGATGGATGGATGGATGGGCAGACAGACAAATAAGTAATGAAAGTTAAGTTTTAAAATAAATACCTGTTAGGGTCCGTAATCAAAGGAGCAAGACTGATACAAAGCAAAGGTCAAGCAAAGCTTTATTTCGTGCCAAACATCGAGAATCAAACTGACCAGTCAGGGCCATCTCTTGCAAAGAGGCGACCCCTCGTAGCCTCACAAACTAACTTTTATAGAGGTAGTTTAGCCGGGCTATATATACAGGTGGCCAATGAGATTGCAATACACAGAGAAAACTACACAGTCATGCTAAGTCTGCCACACACACAAAAAAAAACTGCTAGGTAACACACGGGTGGCCAACTGAATTTCAATTTACCCTAGTAGATATATGCGCGCCCAACTGATTGGACGTCTTCACCCGGCCTGACCCGCCCCTGTATCTAGGCTTTGCAAGTAAGTTCCTCTGGGAGGGGCAGGGTCAATCTAAGTTTACTGCAAAGGGTCAATCTAAGTTCACTACATAAACACAAAATGACTCCCTCTGGCCAACCAGGCCCTTACAAATACTACTATCTAAACTCAAGCTCCGTACCTAGAACTTTCCTTTCCTTCCCCTCCCTTCTGTCCTCCCATCTTCCCTCACTCCATCACTTCTTGCTTTCCTTCCCGTTCTATCCACACCTCTTTCCTACTTTTTATTAACTCATTTATGTATGAAAGTATTCATTGGCTGCATTGTGTTAGACACTGCAAATATGTGGGTGAGCATAAAGACCTATGTATGGTGAAGGGGGGCATATAGTCAAATAGCTTCAGAAATACATAATTACACACCAATGTAGGTACCCGGAAAGAAAAGTACTAAGAGTCATGAGCATTTATAAAGAGATCCTGATCTGGCTAGGGAGTCGTGCAAAGGCATGTGACTTTTAAGCTGTCCTCAGAAGGATCAATCGGTTAATAAAGAAGTAAAGGGACAAGAAGACCATTCTAGAAGGAAGAAAATTCATACTCAAAGATTATGAGATGGAAGTAGCATTGCATATTTAAGACATTAGAAGTTTGATGATGGAAATGTCAGAATAGAAGGAACAGTGTTCCATAAGAGTTATCTTTAATGTGGTATGAAGATTTTATATATATATATATATTTATATATATATATATATATTTTATAAATATATATATATAACAAATCAAAGTTTTCCTAAATTTTTTTAAGACTCTATTCATCTACTTGTCAGAGATCATTAGTAGGCAGAAAGGCGGGCAGAGAAAGAGAGAGAGGAGGAAGCAGGCTCCCTGCTGAGCAGAGAGCCTGACACAGGGCTTGATCCCAGGACCCTGAGATCACGACCTGAGCCAAAGGCAGAGGCCCCAACCCACTGAGCTATCCTGGTGCCCCATTCCTAAATATTTTTTGAGACAACTTTTCCTTAATTATCAAGAAGGTGGGTGCCCTCAAGTCTAATACCAGTAATGGGTGAAAAGAACATTTTTCTTCTATTTAGATAAATGATACAGATTACAGTATTCAAAAAGATTCTAAGTAAATTTCCAAAGGGCTTACTCCTGACACTATCCTTTATTGACAGGTATTGGAGTGGCAGGGACGGGGGGAAATAAATGAATGGTGAAGTTTCACTGTAAAATAAGGTTGTGATCTTTTACTAACCTCAACATTTTCTTTGTCTTCTGACACACAGAGTAAACATAACAGGAAAGAAACAGTATTTGAGGTATAATTAGACCCCATTTATCTTTCAGAGACAATAGCACTGTGAGAGATGGAATCAAACTCCCAATTGATTGTCCTATCCTTTTTAAAAATAGGGCATATTTTTTTGGAAGCAGTCTCTCCTCTGGACTTATTTTTTGGCCTTATACAGACCCCTGAATAACACACTGCCCAAAGGTGTTTGTGTACAGAAGGTATTGTGGGCTCTATTATGAGTGCCCTAAGGAAACTCTATGAGAATAGGGAAACTCATTGAGCAAGATGAAAACATGAGATACAGAAAGAAGGTTTCAACACAGGAGAGAGGTAAAGAGAGGTCCCAGGATGAGGTTCAAATTAGAGCATAGTATGACAAGAGTACACTAGGCATAAGCAACTTGCCTGCCTACAAGTGTAATTCTACCCTGTTACTTGATTGATAGATTGGCTGGGTATAAAATTCTAATTTGGGATGATTTTCCTTTGAAATTCTGAAGGTAGAGTTCTATTGCATTCTAGCTTCCACTATTGCTATTAAAAAGTCCAAAAGCATTCAAATTTCTGATCTTTTCTATATGATAATGTTTATTTTCTGCCTTTCAAGAAGCTTGTAAGATGTTCTTTTTACCCTTTCAAAACCCTTGTTTTGAAGTTTTACAGGAATATATCTAGGTGTGGCCTCTCTTCATCCATTGTACTTGGTCTCAGTAGTCCCTTTAGGGTTGAAATTCATTTCTTCCAATTTTCTTGAATTATTTCTTGCATGACCCCCTTTCACCCAGCACCATGTCTCTCTGTCTCTGTCTGTCTGTCTGTATCTCTTTCCGAGATTTTGTTATTCAGATGTTGAGAACATTGTGATAGATATGGTGCATTATCTAACATCGATTCCAACTTCCTTCTAGTTCACCCTTAGTTACAGCAGAGCTAGAAGGCTAAATGCTATATTTTCCCAACTCTTACAGGTAGTGTTCTAAATGAGATTTAAATTCAAGCATACTTCTTCCCATCCTGTTGGCTAGCATGGGCATGGAAGCTTTTTACCATGGGGCAACATTAATAGGCATTCCAGTGTTTGGTCACTAATTCTGTGAGGGTCAAGAAGCAGGATACTTGCCATCCATTTCTTCCACATGGATTATGACAGGCACAGCCTGGTTTTGGAGCCAACAGCAATAGCTATGACTCCCTGATCTGGGCAGCAATGAACATGTTTCTGGATTTGGCAGCTCTATGTAGCAGTTTGCCACTTTGGGAGGAGGTCTCCTTATCTTACGGGTGGTAGCAGCTTTCTTGGTGGCTTACATCTCTGATTTGGTTTAGGAATTGTACCCAAAGCTCAACTCCGAATCTGTGTCTTTAGCACTTTCAGTGATGATGTCATTCAGTATATTGTAAGAAATAATTTCTGCTTTAACTAGCATGGATTCTATTCTCTGCAAAGGACCCAGATCAGTATAGACACTACTGAATTTATTTCTCTAATTTCTTTTTACTTCTTTCTTGTCTTCCAGTTTTACTTGCAGGGGAAGGGAATGGATTTCCTTAACTTTAGCTTTTAACTCTACGATTGAATAGCTGAGTTTTTAAATTCATACACAAACACACACTATCTACAAACACTTTTTTCTCTTCTATGAATGTTCCTATCTTATAGTACCCTGTTCTTGTTTTATCAAAAGATCATCTTCTTTGGCCTTTCTGAGAGTATTAATGATAGTTTTGTCTTTGTTTTAAGTTTTCTTCTTCCTGCATAGTCTGTTTTCTTCAAATTACTTTTGACTGTCTGTTTGGGTCCCTAACTTGCTTACTAAAGATTTGACTCAATGATCCTTGGTTGTCTGCTCATATTTAAGAGTCAGGCCTTAAAAGCCAATGAGAAGCCCTGAGCATGTAGTTCCACATTACTACATGTGGGCTTCCCTGTAGGGTTGTCTCGCTGTGCTGTTTTTTTGGGAGAACCCCTGATATGAGCATTTTTACTGCTTTCTTATCTAGGTGCAATTCCCCAAAGAAGGATTTTCTGGTGGTCTGCCTATAAAGTATGGGCTGACTGCCAGGGTCCTGGATGCTAACTATGAAAAGAGGAATGAGGGTCTAAGCGTAAGTATATAAATGTTCTCCTTTTTTTTTTTTTCCTTTTAAGATTTATTTATTTATTTGAGAGAGAGAGAGAGAGCATCTAGCAGGAGGGGCAGAGGGAGAGGGAGAGAAAGTCTCAAGACTCCATGCTGAGGGAGGAGCCAGATTCAGGGTTCAATTCCTAGACCCTGAGATCATGACCTGAGCTGAGACATTTAACCAACTACACCACCCAGGTGCCCTGTGAATGTTCTCTTTGAAGAAAAAAGAAATAGCAACTATTTTTCTACATTTCCCTCACCCTAAACTGTCTGGTACACAGGATGTTGGGAAAAGTCAGGCATCGGTCTGTAAGAGGAGAGAAGGGGATAGAGCCTCTAAATGCTGCCTAGTCTTTCACCATTCCTTCTATTTTAACTCCATCTTCACCTCTAATTTCAAAGGTATCTGATCCCTTGAAAATCTTAGCTTTGAGAAGAATCTGTACTGTAAATTGGGCTGCTTTTTCCCTACCGCTGCCTTAGGTTTCAGCTTTCTTGGGCCTGCTTGGGTCACTAACCACATATCCACTTGCTCTCTAGTTTGCAGAGTTGTGTTAGTGTATATTCCTTCCCACTCCCCTTAAATCTATGGGTTTATGCTTTATTTTATTTTATTCTTTTATAAATTTTTTTATATTTATTCATTTGACAAAGATACAGAGACAGAGAGCACAAGCAGGGAAAAGGCAGACAAAGAGGGAGAAGCAGACTCCCAACTGAGCAGGAAGCCCGATGTGGGGCTTGATCCCAGGTCTCCAGGATCATGACCTGAGCCAAAGGCAGATGCTTAACCATCTGAGCCACCCAGGTGCCCCTGGGTTTATGCTTTTAAAACAAAATCCCCCTGCTGTCGTTTCAGTCAGGCTAAAGAGAAATTATACGTTAAAGTGTGTGCGCAGACCCATGGTTTTGATCTGGAAGTTGGTTAACCTTTCTGTGACTCATGAGGAATAAAAAGATATTTATTTTGCTTTCCATATCTTCGCTTGCTTGGTTATTAAACTTAGTGTGTAGTGTGTCTTTAAACAGTGTGTTAATAAACTTAAGTGTGTGTGTGTATCTAAGCTTACAATAGAACAGAGAATTGCTAAAAGAAAAAAAATGCTCTCTGTCCTAAAACATACACTAGTTTCTTTCCTTCATTGCTGGTAGGCCTTGCTTCAAGCCACACTACCACCAACATTTGTTCTTCACAAGGATGTGAATATACTTAATAGAAAGAATCTGCAGTCAGCATCTCTGCCTTAAACCCTGACTATAGGGAGCAGAGTGGGCTTGGTTTTCTTTTATTATGTTTTATGTGATGGGAATTTATATTTGCCATCCAATCAGCATGCTTTTTGGCATTTATTGCTGAAGAGTTGTGGCAAATCAGAAATGATTTGCTTGAGTTCAGTGAAACCTCTCACATCAGCACACTCTCACTGTTCTTCATTCCTGGTGCCTTCAGCAAAGATTTAATAAGCCCTGTTTGCAAAACAGAAAGAAAAAAGGGGTAATGGCTCAATGGAAAGCCCATTAATGTTTCAGACCACTGACTGTTGAATCCAAATATAGGTTCTAGGCAGGAGGACTAAATTCAGAAGAGAAGAATGTATTCCTCTTAAAGCATAATCCTTTTCATTTAAGCTATGAAGAGAGAGTTTAAAATTGGACAATGGAAGGCAAAAATTAATAGTGGTGAGGTGTTCCAAGTGTAATGGTTGGTTTTGGCTTGGAGTTTCTTAATTTCCAGCAGTAATTTATGAACAGGTTCCACATTTTGCTGATTTTGAGGGAAAAATCCAGGTGGATACATAAGTTAACTGTTCTTGTTTTTGTTTTTAAGATTTATTTATTTACATGAGAGATACAGAGACAGAGACAGACAGCGATAGTGAGAGAGCGCACAAGCAGGGAGGAGAAGGAGAAGCAGCTCGGAGCCGGATGTGGGGCTCGATCCTAGGATCATGACCTGAGCTGAAGGCAGACACTTAACCAACCGAGCCACCCAGGTGTCCCATAACTTAACCTTTTAACAAAAGGTACACTTAAAAAAAAAAAAAAAAAACTGTAATGAAACAACACACCAGAGGGTCAAGAAAAGGGCATATGGAACCTAATAGTTTAAATAGGCTTTTCACTGAGGCCTTGACTGTCAAGAGCTTGTAAATTTGTGGATGCAAAATTCATTTCTGCCAGAATTTCTTTTCATTCATGCTTTGAGACCTGACGTACCATCACATGGGCGGGGTAGAAACTAGTTGAAATTCTGTAGCTCCACCATAAGAGATTTCGTATCTTCGCTGTACATGTTTGGCTGCCTCTTCAGGAAGGAGCAGAGGGTACATAGCTCAGTACCTATTTGGATTCAAGAAAGAGCATGACATTTTTGATGAAGACTTGGGGAACTTGGATGTTTTTTATTAATTGTTTTTATTAAAATATCATGTATTATTTTCCCCAGGGGTACAGGTCTGTGAGGGAACTTGGATTTTAATCCATATTTATCTACTAACTAATTGCATGACCTGAAGCAAGTCCTTGCAAGTTGTTTATTGCTAATTTTTTTTTAACTTGGAGTTAGCAAAGATGCATGTGGCAAGGAATAAAATGATGTAATCATTGTTAACTTTCAAAAAAGTAAAAAAGTTACTTTCAAAATCAGATGTAAGTTCAGTCTGCTTGAAGTGCTAGACAAAGCCTACATATTTCAAGGTTAAAGTTGAACGACAGATCATAAAGGTAAACTGAATTGTTGGCATTCCGTAGGACAGTACCACCAAGATTCAAAAATAAAATAGCAAGAATATCTATTCTTGGGGGTGCCTGGGTGGCTCAGTCATTAAGCGTCTGCCTTCAGCTCAGGTCATGATCCCAGGGTCCTGGGATTGAGCCCCACATCAGGTTCCCTGCTCAGCGGGAAGCCTGCTTCTCCCTCTCCCACTCCCCCTGCTTGTGTTTCTTCTCTCACTGTGTCTCTCTCTGTCAAATAAATAAAATCTTTAAAAAAAAAAAAAAGAATACCTAATCTGAATGGTTGATGAATTCTAGATATCAAAGATTTCCCAGAGATGAATATTATGATAACCAATCTTTACTGAGTCCGTAGTATATGTCAGACCCTGTACTAAAGGTCGTTAAATGCATTATCTTATTTATGATCTTATAACAGTTCGGATTCATAGTTACTTTATCATTTTTATTTTGTAAAGTATCTCAACCAAAGTCGTATAGACAAGAGATGGCAGATCAGGGACTTGGAGCTGAATCTGTCTCCAAAGCAAAGTGTTTTTAACCTCTATGCTGTATGTCAAAAACTGGCACCAACTGAAGATTATTTTAGAGTAAAATAACAAAAATAAACATTCTTACTCCTTTTGATGAATTTTAAGCTATTGGAAGAAGTAAAGATTCAGCAAGTGATATGCAAAAGATGATTCTGGTTTAGCTGAAGAAATTCTGGTTTAGCTGAAGAGGTCAGAGATTCTGGTTTAGCTGAAGAGGTCAGAGATTGGAACAATTAAGTTAGGAGACAAGGCAATGTGCCATCCCAGTTCGAGAAGCTGGGCATATTTACCCTGAATAAGAAAGAGCAAATTCATGAAGACTAATTTCAAATACCTGAGGGTAGTAAATAGAACAAAACCGGATTTATTTTCTGGGACTTGAGCCCTATGTTCATTTATTTCTGTCCACAGAGTGAGTGAATAGGCCTCTGTCTGCAAGAGAGTGTGAATTTTTTTTCACAAGTGACAGGGATGTCATAGACGGAACTCAGTCCTCCTTGGAGTCCTCTCACCCTGAAGATACTTAAAGGTCAAAGATTTTTTTTTAATTTTTATTTTTTATTTCATTTATTTATTTACTGCTGCTTTAACCATTTTATTTTAAGTAATCTCTACCCATAATGTGGGACTCAAAATCACAACCTAGAGATCAAAAGTCATTCATGTGCTCTACTGACTGAGCCAGCCAGGTGCCCCAAAGGTCAAAGATGTTTAGAAAAGCTCAGTTTTTACTAAACTGAATAGGGAGGATTTTTTAGGGAGAAGGCAAACCTCGAGATATTTGAAAGAACAAATGTCATACATTTGTAGGTTAACAGGTCGAGTAGAAAAACCAGGAAAACCAGAGCTGGACTAGAATTCCAGGTCTCAGGCAACTGGTCTGTTCTCTGACCCTTGGTTCAGGAAGTTTTCAGCCATGATTGCTTTTTTTTTTTTTTTTTTTTAAGATTTTATTTATTTATTCAACAGACAGAGATCACAAGTAGGCAGAGAGAGTGGGGGTGGTTGGGAGGCAAGCAGGCCCTCTGCTGAGCAGGCCCAATGTAGGGCTCAATCCCAGAACCCTGAGATCATGACCTGAACCGAAGGCAGAGGCTTAACCCACTGAGCCACCCAGGCACCCCGATTGCTTTAAATATACTGTCTGTCCTTGTCTCTTTCCCTTCTCTTTCTAGAATTCCCATAATGCAAATATTGTTTCTTTTTATTGTGTCTCATAATCCCACAGATTTTCTTCACCCCCCTTTATTGTTTTTATTCTTTTTGTTCCTTCGATTGGGTAATTTCCAGTGTCTCATCCTCCAGGTCCCTGATCCTTCTACATGGTCGAGTCTACTTTTGAAGCTCTCTATTGGAATTCCATTTTTTGGCTACATTTTCAACTCTAGGATTTCTCTGTGTTGATTAGTTGGTTGGTTTTGATGGTGGATATTTCTTTGTTGAACTTATTTTTTTATGCATCTCTTGTTTAATTCTTTGTTAATTTAGTTGTCGGACTGCCTTTTCTAGTAATTCACTAAACTTCCTTAAGAGGATTATTCTGAGTTCTTCTGACATCGTCCTCTAAGGCCAGTTTTGGAGCTTTATTAGTTTCCCTTAATGGTGCCATATTTACCTGATTTTTCATTATGCTCGATGCCTTGCCCATTGCTATCTGCATATTTGAGGTGCCTCTTCCAGACTTTGCAGGTTTGCTCAGGCAAAGAGTTCTTTACCAGTCACTGAAGTTTGGGTTTCTGGGCGTATCTGCTGGTAATGTCTGTGAGCAGTTGGGGCCTGATATTATGGTCTATGGAGGGGGCCTGAGAGCTGTTCAAGCTCTGAGAATGGGGGTGGGGTTTGGGGCAGGGGCTGAGAATGGTTGGATAGGAATGCTGACTTGGTTCCCTACCCGAGTGAGTCTAGAGAATGTGCTCCCTCATTGCCTGGATTCTCTTGTCGAGCTTACTAGATGGTTGGGACTGTGTACTGTATTCAGTAGTAAATGGGGCTATGAATTAGCTTCCCTGTCTCAACAGGACAGCAGGATGGGATCCAGGGCCAGCACAGCCCTGTTTGGGGACCTTACCAGCCCAGAGTGTGCATGGGATTCCCTGGTCAGGTGAGGACAGTGTGCAGAGCTGGGGGAAGACCCAGGCTGTGCTCTCTGTTCAGTGCCACCGTACATAGGGCTATAGAATGAGCTCTGCAGCTCCCCGGGTGCTCTGTCATGTTCCCTGGTCAGACAGGTCAAAGTTGTATTTAGCAATGAGCAGGGCTATGAATTGGATTCCCTGTCTGGGTGTAGTAGGAGAAGCATCTCTAATTCTGATAAAAGTCTTTGTTTTCTTAACTCAGGCCAGCCTGCACCCCAAACTCCCCAACCCACCATGGCCTTTGTTCTGCAAACTGCTGGCCCTGCCCACATGTCAACTTGAGTGCCACTGAGCTGCACAACGTCGGGGAGTCATCTCCAGCCCCTCAGGCTGGGAGACGGCTGTTGGGGCTGTGTCAGCTCCCTTGCTTGACAGGAGGGAGAGGGGGCCTCCCTAAGCTCCTCTCAGTTTCCCAAACAGACTCTCTGATTGAGAGGGACCAGGAGCTATCCTCAGCCTTGGCTGTGAATTAATCCCCTTGACTGTTCCTAACCCAGGAACACTCTACACCTAGCAATGGCTTTGCCATTCATCTCTTGGCTTCAGTGCCCCTGGGACACACTGTTTTCCGGGAGCTATCACCAGCCCTCCTGGTCTCGAAGATACTCTTCACAGTGGGTAGGGATGGGATTCAGCTCCTTGCCTGCACATGAGCAAACCAGGCTTTCAGGCCAGCAAAACTCCTCTTCTGAGGATCCAAATCAGGCAGATTTATTATTTCCTCCAACTTTCCTGGTCAGAGTTGGTTCTTCAGATGACCAAAACCAGGGTTTGGGATTATTACTTGGGAAGTGTGGATAAGAACTCAGTCTGCTGAGATCTGTGTGCTGATTGTTACAAGCTCCTCCCCACTTTCCATCACAGTCAGATTCCCAGTGGTTGAGCCCTATAGATTGCCCTGCAAGGTCAGAGTAGGGGCTCCAGCAAAGCAACCAACAGTGCTAAGAGATGGTTGTTACCTCTGTGTGTTCTCTTTTCCCACTGGAGGAATCAGAGGGTCAGGGAGACCTGTGTGTGTGGTGCTGCATTGGCCTAAGAGTGGGCAGTGTGGTCCAAGTGCAGCTACTTCTCTTACAGTTCTACTGCAGTCAGTCTCCATCTCTGGAAGGGGTGATTGTTCTTGCTCTGTGGTCTCTCGGTGGTTACTTGTTTTGAACAGTTGTTAATTGTGCCTGTAAGGAGGAGCCAAGTCAGGACCAACTTATGTCACCATCTTGGTGACACACTCCACTAGGCTTTGGGGGGCTTTTTATTGCTTTTCAAAAGGGGAATTTTGTTAGGATCCCTGTCCCTTGGGAAACAAGTCAGACTAGGATTCCTTCAGCATGTCACTGAAATTTAAAATGAAAATTTGTTGATTCAGACATCGAGATATTTGTACCTTCTGTTCCTGAAATTCCGTTATGAATGGAAATGGATATCATGAGCTGTTTGCAGCATTCCTTCAGGTCTTTTTAACCAAAAATTTTCAAAATTAGGTTTGAAGATATATATTTTTGACATGAGGCAATTGTTGAGTTTTATCTACTCTACCTTTCATAAGGAGTAAATTCATCAGCAGCAAGCCTCACTCCACAGAATCTAAGTGACTGTTGGATCCATTGGATTTCAGAGGTTCACTGAAACCTTCCCTTTCTTTTTCTTCTATAGACAACACACTCTTTTAGCAGAGATAGCTAGTCAGTTACATGCCAAAAAGTGACTATTTCTTAATAAGGGAAGACAGTCTTTAATAAGACAGGTTTTTGTTTTGTTTTCATTGTTCCCCCCCCTTTTAAAACACAGCTATACACAATGGAATATTACTCAGCCATCGGGAAGGATGAATACCCAGCTTTTGCATCAACATGTGTGGGACTGGAGGAGATTATGCTGAGTGAAATGAGTCAAACAGAGAAAGTCAATTATCATATGTTTTCCCTTATTTATGGAACATAAGGAATAGCATGGAGGACATTAGGAAAAGGAAGGGAAAAATTAAGGGGGGAATTGGAGGGGGAGACAATCTATGAGAGACTATGGACTCTGGGAAACAAACTGAGGGTTTTGTGGGGGTAGAGTGGAGGGATGGGTTAGACTGGTGGTGGGTATTTAGGGGGGCACGGATTGCATGGAGCACTGGGTGTTATACGCAAACAATGACTCATGGAACACTACATCAAAAACTAATGATGTACTGTATGGGGACTAACATAACATTATAACAAAAATTAAAAATTAAAATTTAAAAAAATAAAATAAAACATAGCTTGTTGATTTGTTCTTTTATTTGCCAGTTATTTAAGAGCTTGTGTTGTGGGAAAGTTCCAATTCAAAATATTTTAAAAAGGCATTCTTCTTGAGGAGGATAGTCTGACATTTCCATTAGCTTTTACAGAAGAATCCCAGGGGCATTTAGACGCTATGGAAGAATAAATAACTGGTCAGTGAGTCAACTCCCCAACCAAAACAGCACAATGGAGATTTTGTGGACTGATTCCAGGCCAGCAATTGCGATGGGTCAGTATTCTGTAATAAACTCAATGTTTTGGAATTTCTATCTAATATTTAATTGCGGCCTTTAAAAGCACTTACCATCAAGACTTGAGGGAGTGGTGAGTTCCCACATCTAAGTAGTTCACATAAAGCAGATGCCTCGGCAGTGGAAGGAATAGAGGTATCATTCATTACTCATGGCCCATGACATAAATTTTTGTGGTATCCTGAGACCTGTGGTATCCATTCTCCTGGAAGAAAAAAAGGACATGAGGTAGAAACTAAGGAAATCTGAGTTAAGAATGGGCTTAATAATAATGTATCAATGAGGATTCATTAGTTTCAACAAATGTACCTCTCTTACATAAGATGTGAACAACAGGAGAAACGGAGTATGCCTGCAGAGGAGTTCTGTATTCTCCTCACAACTTTTTGGTAAATCTAAACCTGTTCTAGAATAAAAGCTCTATTAAAAAATAATAGGTGCCTATAGAAAATTAGGGAAGTACAGAGAGAGAAAGAAAAAAATTTGGCCTGCAGTTCTAACACTAATAGGAACACTGCATTTTTATATACTTTCCTATATAGTGAAATATGTACATTGTTATGAATATGAGATATATCCATATAATTTCATAATTTACTTTTCTAATGAACATTTTTCTATGTCATGAAATATGTTATAGAATTATACTTGTTGCATAATATTCAATAAGTGAAAATATGTCATAATGTATTTAACCCATCCCTCCTTATTGGAAATTGAAGTTACTAGCCATGTTTCATCATTATAACCAATGCCATGACTTAGCCATGTAATTAAAACTTTGTTCACATTCACTATTATTTCCCCAAGAGCAGTTTGTGGAAATGGCATTACTGGCTCAAAGAATATGCAGGTTTCAAAAATGCTGATAACTTTTCAGTGCATAAATTTGAATTATCTATCAGGTGGAGTTGATTATGTATAAGGGAGCATATGAACGATTGAATTTATGGTGAGAGGTGGTGGGCAAGAACTGTTAGGTCAGAAGTTGAGGGTCTGGCAGAAGGATTCTCTTTATTTATTTTTGAAACTTTACTGGAAACAACTGTGAGTGAAGTAGTGAACTGGAAGAGAATGACTAAATCAAGCCCATTGAAGCCTATGAAAGAGCTGAATAGATGCAGGTCAGTGTAGGCAAGAAGTAGAGCTCTAGAAACAGATGGGGCAGGTCTATGGTGTTGGTACTCATCTTCTGCTGGATCCAGGGGGGAGACAAAGGCACAAGGTTCAGGCAGCTCAAGGTTAGTTAAGTTGGGGCCAGGTCTAATAAGTATGAGAGCCTCCTCCCCTTATCACCCAGAGGAGAGAAGAAGGATAGGCATTGGTGGGCAGTGACCACTGTAGGTAGGAACCTATCTGGAGATAGGTTAAGATATATCAGACAGTGAGAAGACCCCACCAAGATATGGAAAGGATCTGATTTGTACCTTCCATCTAGAGGCCACTAGCAGCCAATTTGGGGCAAATTGGAATGTAATAGAGATACTGGTGATGCACTGTGTAATAAGTTCCCTCCAGCTGACCACTCCCCAGCAGGCACCATTCTTCCTCTTTCCCACTCATTTGGTAGCTGAACTCCAGGGTGGTGACTGCACTCTACCTACTCCTAACATGGCAGTTACCTTGTCTGAACTCTCCAGCCCAGATTATTAGCTTTTCAAAATCTATCCATGTCAGTACTAGGAACTGCCTTCAGAAAGCTCAGGTCCACTCTCATATAAGCCAGATGCCTTCATGTCATAAGTAGCTGTAAGTGGGCAGCAGTAGTGAGTTATCTTTCTCTATTCAGATGTGCTCAATTTGTGAATGTCACTCTGTTGTTTGACTTGTCGTTCTTCACATTTTTTCTTAATTCGAGCATTGTCCTGCTAAAAGTTTAGATGCCTTTACTCAACAGTATTTTGAATGGAGGCTCGAATACTGACTTGAGTTCTTTTCTGAGGTCTGCTCCCTCAACAGGGATTTGCTTTCCTGCATAACTTGAAGAGTATTCCAATGTAAACTGCATCTGCTCGCGGGAGGGAGCTCTGGCCACCCACCAGAGCCTGAAGAAAATGAGGAGGTTCTAGAAGATATAGATCCCCAAGGAAGGTATAGAGAGTGCTGCCTCTGAGTTTTACCATTGAATTAGTGACTCACAAACCTGAATACAGCCTGAGCCTTCCCCACAGAAGGCCCACTCTACTGTTCTGTTCAGACCTGCAGAAAAATCCAGAAGATCAAATCTCTGGACTGCGCTCTGGTGGTTACCTTATCTGCAAAGTGTAGGGGGGTGCAAGTAGGTGATAGGAGAGGGGAAAGAGTGTGAGAACAGTGATCTCAAAACAATAGGACAGTATCTACACAGTATCCTCAGTTTGGGGATTCTCAGAGCTATGAGAAAACACCATTTCAGTGGATACATGTGGAAAAGCTTATGAAATGTGACTCAACTAACCTTTCAAAAACTGGAATTTCCCACAATACTGCGTCCTTTTTCTGCCCTCTAGCTGTCCCTGCTCTTTTCTTGTTAGGACTGGGTTCATCATAATCTGTTGGTCATGACGTGTCCTCATCATTGATTCATACATGAGCCACTTCTATGTGTTTGGTCATTTCTAATAACTTTCTTCTATCAACGGGAACTGGACTGCTTCCAGATTTTTGCTCTCCTGTCTGCTTTGACCTCTCATTTTCACACACAGTTCCCCAGTCCCCAGCAGCACATGACAGGAGAGCAATGCATCACACACCTAGCCCACAGGTCCCAGCATTAGGGACGTGGCCCTCTCACTTCCTGCACATGGCCCAGCTATGACCTTCAGAAGTTCCACTGTCCTTCAGAAGTGCTCCTTCCTTCTCTGTGTACATGGAGCACAAAGCCTTCACCAGGACAAACCACAGGCTCACCCCTGGCAGAGCAAATGTGTGGAAGTGAACTAAGAGTTATTATATCCCTGGGGGGTTGGGACTTGGTTTTACATTCTTTAGGAAATTCTCTCTATGATCATGTTTCTAGCCACTGCTTTTTTTTTTTTTTTTCTTTTCTCTCTTTCAATGTCAGAAGCAAATTCCTAGTTGAAGCCTAGCTCAGGAAGCTTTCCATTAGTTTCCCTAGAGAACCCTCTAAACAATACAGTGAGTTAGTAAGTCTGGGTGTTGTTTTGTTTGGGGTTAGGTTTTGAATGTTTTCCCAGCATCCTTGAGCACAAGACAGTTTGGGACATGAGGAGGAGAGAAGATAAATGTCAGTTCAGTAATGTCATTTCTTGGTCCCTCACTCACAGAGGCAGCCAGACCCTTCCTTCTCAGAGTTCATGGTCGTCAGGCCTTGTGGTAGAAAGAGTCCGCAGTCAGTGTGTGAAGAGAGAGAGTGTGTAGGACGAAGAAACCAGTCATGCAAGTGTTGCTCCCAGGTCAGTAGCAGGCCAGGAGCAGGGCCGCCAGACACCCCCAGCGGGGAGCTTGCTGCCTCAGCGACCCCTCAGGAGCTGCCCTGCCGCTGCTTGGGAATCATTCTCTCCGCTGGGCTTTTCATTGTTCACAGGCGCAGCTCCTGCCAGCCAAGATCCTGTTTCTGTTTTGTAAAAAAGGGTGCCTGAGGCTCAGGGGAAGAAAGGCTGTGTGGAGAGGCAAGAAACATAAAAAGCAGGGGAAGAAAATGGATTCTGTCAAGTTGTTTGTACAGTTCCTCTCCTTTTTTCCTCATCTCTTCTTAAAATAATTGCTTTAGGGCTATAATAGAATTGCCATCAAACCAACCCTGAGAGTTGGTTATCGTGGACAGAGACAAGTAAGTAAAAGTGCACCGAATGAGCCCACGGCAGGCAAATGAAAAGAAATATTGATCCAGAGCTGAGAGCCAGTTGGGAACCGGAAGAGGGTGAGAGATTTTGTTGTCGCTGATCAATATCTTGATGCCAATTATTTATTCCAGTTTCAAATGGATTAAAGGAGGGGCCTGAGTGGCTCAGTCCTTAAGCCTCTGCCTTCGCCTCAGGTCATGATCCCAGGGGCCTGGGATCAAGTCCCACGTTGGGCTCCTTGCTTAGTGGGGAGCCTGCTTCTCCCTCTGCCTGCTGCTCCCCCTTCTTGTTCTCTCTCATGCTGTCTGCCTCTGACAAATAAACAAAATCTTTTTTAAAAAAAAATAGATTACAGGAAAAGCATTAGGATGCAGAGCACCTCGCTCTTACTGCACCATCGTCCTCCTGCCCCTCTCCTCCCCTTCTAAGAAGAAAGACTTCTGTTCACGTTACGCATAAAGGCCATACAGAAGATAACAACAGCCCTAATGATAACAATCTTACATATTATTTTCCATGTAATATTTTATTACTAATTATTTCTTAGGCATGATGGACTGAATATATGGAAATTTCCTCTTTTTTTTTTCCAAAGAGGTTATTTTCTAACCTACTTCAGTGAGATGGGTCCTGGGGCATCATTGACTTGGCCACTAGTTTTTTATTGTTCGTTTTTTCTTTTTTTTTAGCGTTCACATTCTTTTACTCCTTTACGGACTCACAGGAGCCTTTCTCATGTTTACTCATTGAAACGCTGAGGCCTGCGGTGGTTCTGACCAAAGTGGGCATAGTGAGAAGTTTAGGAAACGGGCACTTCTGTCATCCTTCCTTGCTCGCCGTTTCCTTTCAGGAAGAGCGGGCGTAGGCATGATGGCTCCCTTACCGGTTTATAGGGCTCCCATAAATCTGTTCAGGCAGATCTCAAGCCACCTCCAGAGGAGAGAGCAAATACCAAATTTGATTCAGACAAGAGGGCAGAGCCGGTGGGAAGGAAGGTGACAGGTGGGAGTGAGATGTCTCACTGTATTACTTTTGAATCATGTGAATGTTATTATCTATTGAAAATAGAAGAAGTAAAATGAAATTGAGAGAAGAATGAGGAGTCAGCAGGCACGGGCAGTCATTATAAATGACTCTGAGGTCTGTGGTTATAGATCACTGTAAAAAGGCCATTCTGTTCAATTGACAGACATCCAGCTAACTGTCTCGATGGCCCAGTGAGTGGCCAGGTTCTCATATGCTCTCTGCTGTTAAACTACCTCATGTGCGTATAGCTCAGGCTTGTTGGCATTCCCTCTAGGCTCCAGCAACATAGATTACATATTATGCCAAATATATATGTACTGAATTGAATCAAACGCTCTTAAGGTGGAGTTTTGTGAGAGGGGAAGCCAAGCTTAAAAAGTAAAATATTTTTATAATCCCTGGCATATAAGAAAATTGAAGAAAATCAACCAAGCTTAACATGTTCAGCTCAAAACACTAGTCAGCGATGTGTTAAATTACAGTGCCAAAATTCATTCACTTTCCATTTGCATCTGGTTCATCATTGCTGTAATTTTTAATGTTCTTAAACATTACCTGTTGAAGTTGTTCAAAATCCAGTAAGTGCCTTCACATACCCAATTAAATGCCCAATTACCAATTTTAGGCTCTTGACTTACATTTTAAAATGAGATGAACCTCGCCCTGCAGCTGAATTGTTAATGGATGGCAGATCCCAAGGGAAGTGAGATTTTAAGTGTTCTCACTCAGAAACCACGTTCCCACAGTTTCCACATCCTTAACTCCTTCTCCATCAAGCCCTACGTGCTGTCCCGAACCAGTGTGATTTATAACTGTGGGTGTCCTTTCAAGAAGAGGAAGAAAATTGAGGGCAAACAGAAGTCAGTGGAGCCTGGGCAGGGGCACTGGAATAATTTCCTCTTCAAGAAAATAATAGTGCCTTGTGTTGAGGCCAGGAAACAAGACCAGGAAACTGGGAGTTATGCTTTTGAATATAAATACGTATTTAACAAAATTACTTCCTAAACATTGAGTTTAAGCTTAGAGGAGTATCCAAGATTCTTGGCCAGGAAATGGCTTGTCTTGAGATTCATCCCAGGTCAAGGTAATCTGAAAGAAATCAGCTGCTCTCTGGGTGGTCTTATTGCTAGACTTGCAAACTGGCCCATCCCCGTCAGTAAGGGCTCGTCTTTTTAGTTTCTTCTGAAGTGCAGTGGATGGTTTGAGGCATAAATCAGATCGGCTTCTTGCTTTGATCCTCCTATGCCCTACCCATCCTTCCAGCTAGAGCTCAGCTGGCACTTTTCATAAGGAAGCCGTCTGGAGTCCCCCAAAAACCCACCTTTCACCCGTCTTCCCTACTCCACTTGAGTATGTGTTCTTTGCCTCCTCCAGCCGCCTAAGGAGACGCCTCCTGCTGGTAAGAAGTATACGTTGTGGCATTTATCATATCCTACCTTGCATTTTAGCACTTACGGACTTGTCGTTTCTGTACTAAAATGAGAACTTCCTGAAGCGTAGGGCTCTCCTTGACTCTCTTTGTCCTTATTTCCACCCTCAGCTCATCTCCCTTCCCTCAACCCTCACCCCTTGTACATCATTTTTCCTTCATTGTGTGTGCAGTAAGTATTTGTTGAATGGATGTTATCTGTGCCTTCAGATTTTTCCAGAAGAATAGAATAGTCACACTGCTTTATGATCCAAGTGTTGGCAGTTTAAATTCTTAAGCAAAACAAAATTTACATAAACATCTCATATTCAGCTATGATTCCCTCCAGGGGAATTTAGGAAAGTTATGAGCATAACATTTTGCCACTCCCAAAAGAATGGTTTTCTTCTATCTTGAAGCTCTCTTCCTGCCAAGAGACCTCCCCTTGCCACTCCTCGCCCCGACTGTTCATCAGCCCTGCAGTCCCGCTGACTGTGGCAGTCTCTTGGATTCAGAATCATAGAAGAGTCGAGGACAATGACTGGGAAGAAGAAGTTAAAGATAGCCTTTGTGGATTCAACATTTTTTTTTTTAAGATTTTATTTATTTATTTGACAGACAGAGATCACAAGTAGGCAGAGAGGCAGGCAGGGAGAGAGAGGAAGGGAAGCAGGCTGCCCACTGAGCAGAGAGCCCGATGCGGGACTCAATCCCAGGACCCTGAGACCATGACCTGAGCTGAAGGCAGACATTTTAACCCACTGAGCCACCCAGGTACCCGGGTTCGACATTTTAAAGTGAAAAGGTATCTTTTATTTGGAAAGACAGACCTTTCTATTTTTATCAATATAATGGTTTTTTGTGTTTGTTATTAGAGACATCTAGGTATCGTAACACATAGCATACGTTCATGTCACACACAGAACGGTAGAAAGGGAAAACTGGGACTCGTGACTTTCTTCTGGTCCAGCTTCCTCCTAGAAATGATGAAATAAACAGTAAAAGTCCTGCATGAAAAACACAGACAGGTAGGCAGAGTGGGCGCAAGAGCCAGAGCTCCCTGACTCCAGTCCCAGGCTTGCTGCCGCTCTTTCTGAAGCTTCCTCCTCTCATCTCAGTCAGTGCTGTGATTCAGCAAGCTGCTTTCCAGGGCTAATGGACACAGGTTCCTTCCCCACGCAGAGCACCTTTCTCCACAGAGGACATGGCTTAGTTTCTAGGCCACGTCAGGCGTCCACGACGCTGTTGTGTTCCACGATAGAGCAAGTAAGGAACTACAGTGTGATTCAATACCAGGAACGACGGACTCTGCTGGAGAACCATTTTAATGAGCATGTCCTGACAGGTGTCAGGAAGGAGCATTTCCTCCCTCTCAGGAAATGGCAGGTTGAGCTATGATTCTTTGAAGGGGACCTTTTTAAGGCTCCAGCAAGAAACACATTATGTATTCTCACATAAGCTTCCTTTTACTTTGTTGTCTCAGCAAACAACTTTTTTTTTTTTCTCATATCAGAAAAATAGCCATTTAATTAGCTTTACTTTTTCAATTAAGATGACCTTCCACCCATGACAGTGCATGGACTTTACTAGCTTTCTGCTTGGTTTACATTTCGATGAACAAAGCTTGTTTACACTAGGAAATAATTTGGGTTCCGGCTGTTTTTCTCCAAAGCCTTTCAAGCATGGTGGCCAAGATGACATGGATGGGCTAGAGACTGTGGCACAGTGTGGTATGTACCTATGGGTGGAAGAGCAAGGACTTTTGACGATCTTCTTTTGAATTTGCCTTTCTTTGAACCAGAAATAGAAGCCAGAAGTATAATGAATTCCGTTATAACACAAATCGTAATCACTGAACACCAGAATCTGAGTAACTAATCCTCTCATCCCCGCTGGCATTAGTATGCAGCCTGGAGCCAGCTAGACAGACAGACACACACACACAGACAGACAGACAGACACACACACACACATACACACACACACACACACACAGCAAATGGGAATTTTACATCTTAAGTAATGGCAATTTGTAAAAAAGAGAGGGGAAACCCACCCCCAACTTTGTCCTTGGTAAAATGCTCACTCCTTCTCTCCTCCTTTTGAGGATGCGAGGAAAACTGGCGTGCACACCCTGCTCAGTTCAGGCCACTGGACAGCCAGTTTTCCTTGCATCCTGAAAAGGATTTGTTCATGTCATTAGACTCTCAAACCAGTCACACTGTGGCTGTTTCCGTCTATGCTCTCTCCCCTCTGGAAACATGGCTCTTTCTTTTCTTTTTTTTCTTGTGTTATGTTAGTCACCGTAAAATACATCATTAGTTTTTGATGCAGTGTTCCAAGATTCATTATTTACATACAATACCCAGTGCTCCATGCAATATACACCTGGGACGGGTGGAAACATGGCTTTTTCACCTTTTATTCTTGTACTTGAGAGAGTGACTGTCCTCAGGATGTAGTCCTCCCCCTCTCTGAGGGATCCTGTTTCTTCTCTTTCTTCAACTCTCCCTTTAGAACTTGCCTCTTCTGAAAACTGGCCTGCCTCTTTGGGCCTGCTGAACCCTCCCTTTGCACTGAAATATAATTACCATTTTCTCACTTGCTTCCCCCCCCATCTAAGTGTAACCTGAAAACCCTTGAGAAGCAGGAACTATGTCCTATTTTGCCTGGAGTGCCAAAAAATTAATTAATAAACCACAAGAGTCTGCTATAATATTATCAGGGAATACATTTTCATTTGAGGATGTTCTGAATTTAGAATATTTGATAATTCATCACAAGTTTGGCTGAAGCTCCCTTCACACTTCCTGTGGGGAAAAAATTCTTCCCAAGCAAATGGAAGAGAATGCTAAAATAGGTTCAAAAAAAGGTTTTACCTATTAAACTAAACAAACATAAAAAAACCCTTGCAGTTTAGGAGTGATCATTGGCTTGTAAACAGTGTATTTCCTTTGTGTTCCTGAATTAGATTCAGTGTAACAGAGTCCTAAAATGGGTATTAGAGAGAAATACCATAGACCTCTCGAGGAAAGGGTGGGAATGTGGGCTAGACAGCCAAGGAAATTCTTGTGGCAGACGAAGAGTCTGGAATTGGCCTGTGAAGGATGGGCACAATTCAGATTTGCAGGAAGCAGTTGTGAAGGCATCCCAGTCTGAGCAGTCTCAGGGAGCAGAGGCATGCAGCCAGTCAGGCTAGGACATGTGCAAGGCCCTAGTACTTTGGGATGCCAAGTCTCTGGTGGAGTCAGTCTGGGAAGGAAGGGGTATAAAGTTAGGTTGGCTAGGTGGGGACCAGCCAAGCATCCAGCACCCAGGGACACTTATGATCCATTGCATTGTAAATTACTTAAGGAATCAAGCATTTATTTTTCTAAAAATAAGTTTGTAATTTAGACTTGAATTCTCAGGGCTTCTGAGTGCTTCTACCCGTCAGGTTAATCTCTTCTACATGTGACAAGATGATTGACAGCGATGGGAGGGACTTGTACCCAGAGCCATTTGCACAGATTTCTTTTGAACTGAGGATCTATAGATGATGGCCTGGCGTCAGGAGGGCAACCTTTGTGATATATGTGGGGTGGACTCTGGCTTCTCACGTAGAACTCTCGGTGATGTCATTGACCTTCTTAGCAGAGGAAACACATAGGAAAGAAACATTAATTCTGTCCTTGTAATAATGTCAGACCCTAAAGTGGCCTTTGTGATGTGTGTTAGTCACTTCCTCAGAGTCGGCTTAGAATTGGCACGTTTGGCCAGTCTAGTTTTGTGACGGCTTGTGTGATGTGTGCTGTACAAGTATCTTGGAACTCCAAAATGTGCGTGCTCAGTATCGTATATGACCAGTGACCACACATAAAACATCCCAGCAGCAAAGAGTTCCCGGAATCTATGGTTTTGTTGATAGACTAAAATTTGAGTTCGAAGAAGTGAATCTTTATGGGAATCCTGGCATAGTTTAGCTTCTCTGTTTATTTAATATTGCTAGTTCCCAGAGAGATTTCCTCCTTCACACAGGTGCCAGCTTCCCTTGATGCTAAGGTCAACTAAAGGCTCAGCAAAGTCTCATTAAGGAATGGATCTGTTGGCCACAGGGATCTTGGCCTATGGAGTCTGGCAGGGAAAAAAACTGGTATGAGTTTGTACCTGATCTAAGAAATCCTCTCTAAGGATGATCAGGAAGTTGGTTTCCTTTAGCCATTAGTGGGACAAGGAAGAGGTAGCAGGTACAAGACCTGTATTACCTCTCTGTTCCAGAGAGGCAGGTTCTTAGGAAGTTACAGCCTCCTGTGGGCAAGGTGTTTCTTTCGGGTCCATGGCCCTTGGCAGTGAGATTCGAGTGGACTAGAACTTAGCTTATGGGAAGCTATCCACATCTCGGAGTTAGCGATATTAACATTTCTGAAATGTGACCCATTCTCATTACAAACCCACTGGGCCCCACCCGGCAGTGAGCCTTGGCTGGGAAGCAGCTGCACAGTACAGCCACCCACCCACTGAAGATGAGATCTTTTATCATTTGCTTCTGCAGGTAGTAAATATTCAGCTGGTTGCCGCACTGTGAGGCTTCGGGGGACCTCTGGACCCCTCACATCATCATCTGGCACATTCCTGATACAGTCTTGGCAGAGCAAGACCTCCAGCACACACTCATCCTCTCCATGGCAGTTCCTCAAACTATGGCAAACTGCCAAATACACCTACGCTGTTTGATAGACCATGCAAAGCCTTTCATTTTGTATCATTTTATTTCCAGTGGCATCCTCCCACCTTCTACCATCCCCTTCCCGGAGATTCACAACATTCATGCAACAGATAATATTGATGCTCACTGCATACTAGGAATGCTGCTAGATACTTCACTGTACTTTGATTAGGAGTAGGGGCTGCAGAAGGTGACCAGCAGTGTACCATTCTTTAGTGAGAACAGGAAATAGCTTCTCCCAGTCAAGGTGCTCAAAAGGGGCTTATATACCTGCTATATGGAAATAGTGGCAAAAAAGAAAATAATAAGTCAAAATATTGGTGTGGCTTGTGGAAAAAAATACAAGTTTAGAATGTCAATTAAAAGCTTAATCTCTTTGAGAATGTGGACAGTGGCTTCCTAAGTACTTACAGTAGATGACCATAGCATGCAGCATCACAGGCTTCGAAAATACTGGCATGCCCAAATAGGAATCCAGATAGTCTAGTGCTGAATGGGAACTTCTTGCATTGTGTTCTTCTTTTCAAAGTGTTCTATTTAGCTCTAGCTCTTTGTCCTAAAGGGAACATGAAGAACTCAGCTGGGTCCATGGAGGTGGTCATTGAAAAAGAAGACCCATCTGGGTAGGCTGAAGGGAGTGGAAAGGTTTTAACTAGGGGAAAACTGGAGACCAATTAAATGACTTGCAAGAATATGAAATGCAAATGGCTTTAATCATAACCTCAAAGGAGTTTCCCATCACAAAGCTCTTTATTCGGGTGAGTTATAAGTTATTATTATGGAGCTAAAAAGAGGTTGGGAAAAGAATCTGTATAAAGTAGCTGAGAAGGTAGCATGCTCAAGACATGGTGGAGAGTAGACCTCTTGAGACATCTTCCAACTCTGTAATTCTGTATTGCCCAATTCTGTACTGACTGCAGGGGCAGAAGTGCAAACCACACATGTAGAATCCGTTAAGGGAGCTTTAGTTATGTCAGACTGGTATAACATCTCAAACAGCTTTAACTTATACATGGAAGCAAAACGTTGCTTTTGAATGTGCCAATGAAGTTAGAAGTTTTAGTAATTCGTTGGTCTAAGGAATTTACTTTTTCCCCCCTGGTTGTAAGTGCTAAGTTTAGTTTTAAAGCTAGTTTAAGTTACCTTGCAATGCAAAATTGGTGATTTCTGCCCCAAATTAAAGTCAGAATAGACTGAAGTTCTGAAGTTTTGGTACCAGCTCAATCTCACGCAAAGGGTTTGAGAATTCAGTTAGTAGGTCCACTTACTAGCTTGCATGATTCTGCGATAATGTATTCTCTGCCTAACGTAAACCGTGGCTGTCTATAATGCTTGCTCTTGCTGTTAAAGAAAATATAATACCTTCTTTACTCCCACAGTGGAGGGCACACAGTGGCGTTCAGTAAAACTGAGAAAGTGTACTCCATAGGGTGTACATCAGAAGGTGGGGCAAGCGCTCAGCTCTGTCCCTGAGCTGCAAGGAACAGATTTTAGTGACCACAGTCGTGTTGGCTGAGTGCAGCAGCTCCTCTCCTTGGCCCAGGACGGTGACTGCTCTCTGACCCCCACTGGCCTGCTCTAAGAGCCTCGGGTCTACGCTCCCAGTCTAAAGGAGAGGCAAGATACCATGGGGCAAGCAGGTGGAGGCCTGCCGATATGGCCAGCTGAGTTTTGAGAAGAGCTAACGTATCCATAGTTAGTTGTGCCTCATCTCCTTAAGACAGTTTGTCCTCCGGGGGCGCCTGGGTGGCTCAGTGGTTTAAGCCTCTGCCTTTGGCTCAGGTCATGATCCCAGTGTCCTAGGATCACCTTGGGCTCTCTGCTTGGCAGGGAGCCTGCTTCCCCCGCCACTCTCTTTTATTTATTAGATAAATAAAATCTTCAAAAAAAAAAAGACCGTTTGCCCTCCAATTATGCTCCAGTTCATGGGGAAATTGCCAGTGGGGAATCGGGTAGAGAAAGCCAAGCCTGTCTCCACTCATTCAGCATCCCAAGGTCAGGTGTTTTGCTCCTTTTGTTCTGACTCTTCATCAAGGGGTGCTGTTGAAACATTCCCAGGGATTTTTCTTCAGAAGGAATCATTTTAACACAAGTGCCATCATTTATTTCAGAAATGATTCTTCGGCTGTCCATAAATGCCTACGAGGTGTATACCAGTGCATTTTACTCAGCCTGTGCGGCGGGAGGCATGGAGGTACTGGCTCTCTGCACGCCAAGTGGCTCTTTACCACATGTCAAAATCTACAGTCAGGTGTGCCTGGCTCTTCCTTTTTTTTTTTTTTCCTTCCCCCATACTGCCTTAAATGACCCCAGACAGAAAGAAAAACAGACATGGCCAAAAAGCGAGTAGGGTGGCTGAGATATTGCTAACCACACTCATCAGTACATACGGCAAGTCCTTGATCATTCCTGATGAGAATGGAGATATTTCATGTGATGCATATTTGAGGTAAGACTCTGGGTAGGGCACCCTACCAGGTGCCCTGAGATAGATATAATCTCTTATTCTCAAATTACTGATAATCTGGTAGCTGAGATCGCACATATGATAAATATAAATATCTTTATTCCAACACATGTACAAAGTGTGATGTTTAATGGACAACGGCCTACAATACACCAGGCCTTAGTGTGTGAAGCTAACTGGCTGGGCCTTGGTGACTGACCTTGAGGATGCCCTCTAGGAGGGAAGTCAATAGCTATGGAGAATAGGACAGACTGCCCCTTTTCCATGTGTTCCTGACCACCATCAATCTAACCACCATTGCCTCTCCTGGACTCCTGTGGTAGATGTTCCCCTGTGATTTCCCTGCCTTCCCACATACTCCTGCATGCCCTCTTTGCCCATTGCAGTTGGCCAACATTTTTCAAATGCAATCAAGATCCTGCTGCAGTGCTCCCTCATGGTTACCCAGCCTTGGACACTGGGACCTTTGTGAGCCTACACTTGCTGTCCTCCGTGAACTCACTCATTCTTTCCTTTCCTCGGTCTTCTTTCTCTCCCTTGAACAGGTCAAGCTCTTTTCCACCTCTGAGTTTTGCCGTTAACTGTTGTGCCCAATGAAACTTCTATGCCCAGAAGGCAAAGCCATTACGTTTTACCGTTAGGCATTTTCATGTTCATGGGGCAGTTTCTGGAGCACACATAACTTTCCTCTCACTGCCACACGTTTCAAAAGAATGGGTAGGGCTGGAGGACTGGCCTTGTCAATAGAGAATTCTCATGGGAAAGGAAAACATTAAGCATGTTCTTGGGAAGAATGGAAGAAGTCTGAAAAGATGAAGATAGAAAGCGTCATCCCAGAGGAGGGATAACTGGAGGGTTTCCAGAAAAGACAGGCAGGGAGAGGACCAAGAACCCAATGGGAGAATTTTATAAATAGGATATGCTTTTCAAATACCAAGGTAGATTTTTATAAAAGACAGTGTCAGAATCGCAGTGAATAAATTCACTTCTATTATGGACTAAATGTGACTGCCCAAAATTTGTATGTTGAAATCCTAAACGCCAGTGTGATGGTATCAGGAGGTAGAGCGTTTGAGAGATGATTAGATCATGAGTGTGGAAGCCTCCTGAATGAGTACACTTTTATTTAAAAAAAAAGACCCCAGAAAGCTCCTTTGCCCCTTCTGCCATGTGGACACAGTGAGAAGACAGCTATGAAGCAGAAAGTGGGATCTCACCAGACACTAACTCTGTTGGCACCTTGATCTTAGACTCCCCAACCTCCAGAACCATGAAAAGTGAATTTCTGATATTTATAAGCCCTCCTGTATGTGGTACTCCATTTTAGTAGCCAAAACAGATGAAGATAACTTCCAACTTTGCACATTCTTTCTGTGTAGAGAATATACTGGGTGCTGTGATTCTGTTACCAACAGTAGCCTTGCAATGACCTGACTGGGGCAGGTGCTAAGACATGCCTATCATGGCTGGTGACTTCAAATGGGTACCAATTCTTAAACTCTCTTGTCATCATCATCATCATTGCTACTGGTTTACATTTTGTTAAGGTATAACTTATATATTGTAAGTTATAAAAATCTTAAGTGTGTGATTCAGTGAGTTTTTTAGATATATAAAAACCCATGTCCTCATCATCCATATCGACATATAGAACTTTTCCAACATTTCGGGAGGGTCCTATCTACCTCCATCAAAGGCAATCTCTATTTTGACCACAACTGCCATAAATCAGTTTGTGACTTTTTTTTAAAGATTTTTATTTATTTATTGGGCAGAGAGATCACAAGTAGGCAGAGAGGCAGGCAGAGAGAGAGGAGGAAGCAGGCTCCCCACTGAGCAGAGAGCCTGATGCAGGGCTCGATCCCAGTACCCTGGGATCATGACTTGAGCTGAAGGCAGAGGCCTAACCCACTGAGCCACCCAGGCGCCCCAGTTTGTGACATTTTTAACAGCTTTATTTTCTTGAGGTATAATTAACATGCAGGAAACTACGTATCTGAATGGTACAGTTGGTGAGTTTTTACATACATACATATATTTTTTTTTCATGGAGATATATATCTCCATGAAATTACCACAGTCGAAAAGACAAACCTATCATCCCCAAAAGTTCCCTCATACCCCTTTGTAAATCTCTCTCTGGCCCCCAGCATTTCCGTACTCCGTGTCTGTGTATAACCATGCATTTGCTTTCTATCCTAGACATGAGTTTGCATCTCCTAAAATGTTATACAAATGGAAGCATAAAGAGCATGTTTACTCTTTTCTGGTCTGTGCTTCACTTGGCATAATTGTGTTGAGATGGACCTTTAGGTTGTTCCAGTTTTTGCCTATTACAGATAAAGCTGCTGTGACTGTCTGTGCACAAGCAAACACATGGTGGGCCAGACTTTTCCATTTTAGCCATTCTAAGAGGTGTATCCCAGAACCTCCTGATGGTTTCAGAGTCCCATTTCCCCGATGACTAATAATGTTGAGCATCTTTTCCTGTGCTTTTTTTCCCATCCACATCTTCGTTATGAAGTATTTGTTCAAATCTTCTACACATTTTTTTTAAAGTAGGCTGTTTTCTTTTTTCTTTTTATTGAGTTTCAAGAGTTTTTAAAGTATAAAGTTATAAAAACAGAAGTCCTTTATCAGAGATTTGCAAATTTTTTCTCCCAGTTTGTGCATTGTCCCTTCATCCTCCTGAAGGGCAGAAGTTTTGTTTTGGTACTACCTAGTTTCTTCTTTTGTGAATTATGCTTTTAGTGCCAAATCTAAGAAGCTTTGCCTCACCCAAGGTCACAAAGATTTTCCTCTGTGTTTTTTTCTAAAAGTTATCATAGTTTTAGGCTTTCACATGTAGGTCTCTGATCCATTTTAACGTAATTTTTGTATATGGTACAAAGTAGGAGCCGAAGTTCCATTTTTTAGCAGGCAGATGTCCAGTTGTTCCAGTATCATCTGCTGAAAAAACTACCCTATCCCCAGTGCCTTGCCTTTGCACTTTCTTTGAATACCAATTTCCCATATATATACAGGTCTTTTTCTGGACCGTTCCACTGACCTGTGTGCCCGTCTTAACACCAGTGCTACAGTGCCTTGTTTAGTCAAACAACAAGTCTTGTGAATAGGTAATAAAAGTTTTCCACAGCTTTATTCTCTTTTTCCCCTCAGTGTTATTTTTGCTTTTTAATGGGTCACTTCTGGTGGCTCCCTCCCCGTTTTGTTTATCTTCCGATATCAGTCCGACGTTCCCACTCCGCTTTACCTGCCCACTGGCGTCTTCTGCCCCCGTAGAGATCCAGACGTGTATAATTCTTTTTTTTTTTTTAAAGATTTTATTTATTTATTTGACAGACAGAGATCCCAAGTAGGCCGAGAGGCAGGCAGAGACAGAGGAGGAAGCAGGCTCCCTGCTGAGCAGAAAGCCCAATGCGGGGCTCGATCCCAGGACCCTGGGATCATGACCTGAGCCGAAGGCAGAGGCTTTAACCCACTGAGCCACCCAGGCGCCCCCCAGATGTGTATAATTCTAATTTCAGGCTGATTTCATGGGTGATCAGAGTTCTTTGGTAGATAATCAGCTCACTTTAGGGTACAGGTTGACACGGCGCCTCCTCCTACTTCCCCGCCATCTTGTCCTCCCTCTATTTTTGCTCTTTAAGATCAGTTTTCTAGTCTGCCTGATGGAAACTCTTCCCAAAGCCTATTTGAGCTTGGGGTGCTCTTTCCTCTATTCGTTTTGAGTGGTTCTTTCTTTGGCCTCAGGTAATTTCCTCACACACCTGTGGTGAGAAACATGCAGCTAGCTATTCACGGGTGAATATCTGTCGATCTCCAGCATTCTTTCTGCATGTAGTTTTCTCTTCTTCATGACTCTGATGTGAGGATAATGACCCCTGGGTCTCCCCAGGCTCTCTGCTCTGTCTCTTCAACTCACACACCAGTCTCTGCCTAGGCTCCTCCTTGCACCACAGCCTGGAAGAAACTCTCAAAGCAGCAAATAAACTTGGGTGATCATAGGACTCACCTCATTCATTTCCCGTCTCTCAAGGGTCCCTTTCCTTTATTGTTCCACATAGTTTGTCCATTTGGGGTTGCTTCAGGCAGAAGGGTGGACACAGCACCACTCATTTCTGCTGTGTAGACACAGGAGTAAAATTCCTGGGCCATAGAATATCACATATTTAGCATTAGGAGATACTGCCTAGAGTTTACCAAAATAAATTCAGTTAATTTTAATTATAGATCCTTTTCACTCATGTAAATGACATTCATTCTACCCAGAACACGTCCCTAGATTTTATTCCTCCATTTAACACAGTAATGAGTGAAGGTGTCATGTTCTTAGTGACATCATTGACTTTTTTTAGATGTTCAGTCAGTGATGTACACCCTCACCTAACATGTGTTACTGAAAGGATTAAGTAGTGGTGGAGGCGAAGAAGAAGGAAGCCAGAGAGAACAGACAGGAAAGGTCTGTCTTTGCTTGACTGATAGTCATAATTATATCTGACAGCCTGTGTTTTCTAAGTAATAACAGCTTTGATTTTTCCAGAAACCTAGTGATATTATATGTTTACTACCCAGTCCATTAAAGAATTCTCGGCTGCTCTGCCTCCTTCAAGGCAGGAAAAATTCTCCTTTTGGAGGGAGTGGTCTTCTTCTCACATCGAAGGCAATCCCCATCCTCTTAACACCCTGCCCTGGTTCTCTTAGACTGACTACGCATAGATTATACACTCACCAGTAGGCGCGGAGTGTCAGGGAGCGCCGCACCAGGCCTCCCACATGAGGGACAAGGAAGCAGAGACTGCAGAAATGACTCACTCTCTTCTCACTGTTAGGGCTATTTGAGCTCAGGAAGGCTCTGGCTCTTTAGCCACCCTTCCAGACAAAAGACATAGTGAATTTCTACAAGTATGACATTTCTCTGCAGAGAGTCGCTCCTTGGCCTAGAATGGAAAACAGCAAGGAAAGCATAATATTTTTAAAAAATCTCTTCTTCAAGTTTTTATCCCCAGCCCTTGAGCTTCTTGCAGAGTAATTTAATTCGTTCTTGAGTCAGGTACTAATGCTTTGATGCCTTTGTCTTCAGATCCTCTGTTTGTAAATCTCCCCTAAGAATAGATCAAAAATGATGTTTACATCTGTTTCCAGATCTGAGGAAGTAAGGACAGAATAAGACTCTGTGACTGCAGTTAACCCCTTCGGTTATTGCGCTGCATGTTACAGGGTTTGGGACTGGATTTAATCTCCTCAGTAGCCACCATGGCTCTCACCGCTCGAAGCCTCGGTGTCCTGTTCACTCTTTTGGCAGTTACACCATATCCATCAGATGTGTTACACCCTCTCTGTATAAGGTGTGAAGTTGCAGTAGCTAGCGCCAGCCAGGGTTTATAATTCATTGTATGTTTACCCTTTACCCAAAATGCATGCAAATTGATTTTCTCCTCAAGTCCATAGAGAAAAGTCTCAGGAAGCTAAAAAATCATGCACAATGGGAAATCTCAGATTGCTGAATCTCAAGCCCAAAATTGTGTTTTCAGGGAGGCTGAAGCAGACAGAATTGCTTATAAGAGATGCTGCTAGAATAAGGATTGCAGGAAAAGAGATTTCCTAAGAAGTTCTAACCCAAAATTTATCTCCTTCTAGTGTCCTGATATTTCTCTACGTTCTTGGTTTTTGCCATTTTCTCCACTCTCCCTAGTTCTCAGGATACTCTTCTTTTCTATTAAGAAGATAGTTCAAATCCCTTACAACTGTGGTTTGACCGTGAAACTGAACACTTGAACCTGAAATAAACTTTGGTTTGATCCGTGATTTCCGGTGGGCTTAGGAGCTGTTCTTTTTCTTCCATTGAGGAGCTGTTCATTTGTTCTCTCCTTCGTGTGTATGTGCATACATAAACCAGCGCTTTGTATGTCGATGTATAACACACAAGACAGCATGGAACGTGATGGGGACACTGTTGGTCTTGCAGTGGGGAGCACAAACCCTCTGGTGATTAAGCTTTCTGGTTCCCAGCTAAAGATATAACAGCCCAAGACCACCCATGGTACACCTGAACCCCTCATAGTCATTTACTTGAAAAGTAGAATAGCCTGTAAAAAAATAAAATATAATAAAAAATAAAAACTACATGTTTTACAATTTAAAAAAAGAAAGAAAGAAAGAACCAGGCAAAGGACCTTAAAATTAGAAAGGATTACGTTTTAGAAATACCAATTAGATGTCATACTGACATGTGACATTGAAGTTGCATGTTCTGAAAGTAATGCTGTTTCCTTGTTGGTAATTTGCAAACATTGGAAACCTGGCAGAACTTTCTGCAAAGTTGGTGCAGTTGGTGGGGGCTTTGCTCGCTGGCGCTATTGATGTGTAAGCTGTTCATACTCTCCATATAGTGCTCTACCTTCATACTTGGGCTTTTAAGCAGCCTTCTTAAGGAATGCTTGATGCAGGATGTTCTTATTCCCCTCCTTCTCCTGAAGGATTTCTCCAAATTTCTGTGCAAGAAGTTTCACATACAAATAGTCCCTTTTTCAATATCCCTCTGGAAAAATTTCATGGGCTTTTTTTTTTTTTTAAAAGATTTTATTTATTTATTTGACAGAGAGAGATCACAAGTAGGCAGAGAGGCAGGCAGAGAGAGAGAGAGGAGGAAGCAGGCTCCCCGCCGAGCAGAGAGCCCGATGCGGGACTCGATCCCAGGACCCTGAGATCATGACCTGAGCCGAAGGCAGCGGCCCAACCCACTGAGCCACCCAGGCGCCCCTTCATGGGCTTTTGATCTCTTGGTCCTCCTTTTCCTTCTTCAGTTTGGAGGGGAGAATGTGATGTAAGGTACAGGCCCTGGAATTGATGATACCAAATAAGGAATCTTCGTGTGGAAACTTTCCCTACTGTAGACTAAGGGAGTCTGCCTTTAAGAACAAACCTCACAGCCCTTGTGCACTGATTCTCCCCTGTCTTCCCCTTTAGGGTCAGTAGAGCAGGGACTGTTAAAGGCCATCTTACCATTTTCCCCAGGGCTTGGTGCTCAAGACTGAATGTAACTGTTTTTGCTGTGATGGTTGTTTATTTGGATGAAAAATGCCTTCCTAGAAGCAGGCGGATTCAAGAATACCCTTTCAGGCCTGTTTGGGTTCTGTCAGGAATCTGACCAGAGAGCCCTCCGGACCTTAGATAAGGAGGAGAGGAATCGGGCCCCAAAGACCAGCTTGGCCATTTCATGAATTGGTCTGGTTGGAGCCTGTGGAGTCTGAACATTTACCATGTCCTAAATGGGAACACACTCTGGGAAGTCAATGATCAACCCTGTGTAGAGCACGCCATGCTCCATTTCCCACTAACTATAGCAATGATGGCGTTCCCTTGTTCTGATATTTGTGGGAACGATCTCTATATTCTTGCTTCTCAGCTTTGTAAACATTCCACTGTCTCACCAGATAATACTGTGGATGCAGCCTCAGACCTGATACTCATTTCTCCGTAGGTACTGTGAAATCTACCTAGAACTATCATATATTAGAGTTTTGGAAGAGCATTAAGGAAACCAGTTCCAGGTAATCATTTCTCACGTTGGTCTGTGAGCCCAGTTCTTTACCACGTCGGCATCCAGGAGGTGTGCTCAATTTTGCTTTTACTTCTAGAACCACATTTCAGAGGATTTCTCCCTCTCTCTCTCTCTCTCTGTCTTTTTTACCTTCATGTCAGCCACCTCTGACAAAGAGCCGCCCTGATAAAATTCTGTGTAGATATCACTTTTATTCCTTGCTTCAAATTGTTTCTCACCACAGTTTTGTTGAAATCCACATGTCTGGCCATTGGACCCCAGCAGAGCAGAAAGCTAAAGCATACCACAAAACACCAACTTTGACCTAACCATAAGGTCATGGTAAGAATATGATGAAGTTTTAAGATATTTTAGGTATCAAGTTTTGGTAAGCTCTGCATTTTAACTACCTAGCCTCAATATCAAGCTATATTGTAGATACGATTTGTTCTTCAGCACCCTTTTTTAAAAAATAGCAATGATTACATAAAAATGTGAGATGATTCAGTTGGAATTTAATTTCTTTAATAAAAAATGTGTGTACGCATTGGGGAAGGTATGTGCAATGGTGAGTGCTGTGAAGTGTAAACCTGGTGATTCACAGATCTGTACTCCTGGGGCTAATAATACATTATATATTAATAATTTTAAAATTTTAAATTTAAAATTTAAAATTTTAAAATTTTTAAAAATTAAAAAAATATAAAAAAGAAGAAATGTGTGTGCAAATGTTAGCGAATATATGGAAATACCTAGGAAAAATGAAATGGTAGAGGATATTGGTGATGAGGAATAATTTTGTTTATATGATGATTCTTTGTTTCTTTTAAAATAATATTTTAAGACTGAAACTAGGTATTTTGTATCGTAAGCAAAATTGACTTTCCTGTTTGGAAAGACTGACAAGTGATGCTGTGTGAATAATGAGATTGCTGGGGAAAGCTGTAACTCCTTAAAAGGTCTTTCAACCATTAGACCTTGAAATGGAAGATCAGCCTATTAATCACTGGCAGACCAGGTACCTTCTGCTGGTTTGCATAATATGCAAGCAACTTGAATTTCTTTCTTTCCTTATCAGGATTTGTCCTTTCCTCTACCAATTCCGGACTTACCATAAGACCAGGTTGGATCTAAGAAAGTGCTGTTGTCTGGCTTGTTGGTTTCCAGTTAAATAGAATTTTCTGATTGGCCAGAAGCAAGGCTGGTGGTCTCTACCCTTTGACTGGAGCTAAGTGTTCTTATTTTGTATTTGAACAGTCTTTCATGGAGGTCCCTCTTTTTTCTTCAAAAGACCTTTTTTATGTCGTTAGTTCATGAGAGAAAGATACTTTACCACCTGAATAATGATGGTAATGATATTCTAGACATGGTAATTCCTATCACTGCTTCTTAACTATAGCTGAGGGATAAACGAAGTCTACAGGAAGGCTAATGAGGAGGCGTACCCCTATGAGAACCACACTTTTTTTTTTTTTTAATCAGAGTTGGTAGCAAAAGGATCTGGGTTTGGTTGGCCCCATGCTACTGTTTTCCTCTAATACCAACAGAAAACAGTGGGTAACGCGATAAATGAAAAAGCGGTATTAGACCCAGATCGCTCCAAGACATGCCTTACTCAGTGAGTCCCAATGCCTATGACACAGTGCTCTTAGAGAAGCCATTCCCAGGTAAGTGTTATAATTATATCTAGGGAACATCTGTATTGTGACTGGCTTTACCACCTGTCCACACTTGCTTGTCACCACTTTACCTTCAAGTGGACCTCATATGCCAGACTTTCCGCTGACAGCTCTCTAATTTGAAATTCGTAGCATTTATGTGTTAATTGTATATTTTATATTATTTCCTTTTTAATGTAGGCAGAGCCATGTATCTATTTATGGCTTTAATATGCTCTGTTCCTCATTAACTTCAGTGAAAAACCAAGTTTATTTAAAGGGAAATACTAAGGGAATAACAGTTCGTGATATTGTCAAAATCACAATGGCAGTATCATTATTAGAACAAAAAATTCAGTTAGCCCTTATTTAATGAGCTTCCCACATGCAATAAAACGTGGCATTTGACATTTCAGCAAAATGCTGCAGTGAAAAGAGCAGTGAACCCTAAGTTCGTTTTGCAAGTTGCAGTTTTCTCATTTATGAACAGTATTACTTTGGCAAGTCTGTGTTTTCCATGCCTCAGTTTGCTTGTCTGTAAGTACAGTGATGATAACAGTAATGCTGCCTCTGTCACAGACCTGCGGTCAACTAAGAGAGAAAAAATCAGAAACTGTATTTTTAAAAGGTTTTCAAGAAATTTAATTGCCAGAGGGCACCTAAAAGGCTGGGTCAGTTAAACATCACACTATGGATTTCAGCTTAGGTCATGATCTAGACCAAGCTCCATGATGGACTCTGTGCTCACTGGGGAGTCTGCTTGGGACTCTCTCTCTCTCCTTCTGTCCCTCCCCGCACTCGCACATTTGTGCACATTTCCACTCTCTCTTTCTGTAAAATAAATCTTTAAAAAAAAAAAAACTTTAATTTCTGGGGAAAATGTCACTTGTTATTATGTCAATTTCTAGGATCCTACCTCACAAACTGGTAGGAGGGAACTTGCGAGATCCATGTGGGGATTTATCTACCTCTTACATGTTTTAGGACTCAATAGTCATGATAACAGTTTGGGTTTTATTCTTTTCAAATATTCCAGAGAAGCAAATTTTGAGTATTTTATCCAGGTTTTAAATGAACCTGTTTTGCAAGGAGCAAAGTTTAGTGAAAGAAATAACATGGTGAGGGAAGTTTCTGCAGAAAAACGATCACCCAGGTTTTTTTTCTATGGAATTTTGACATGCAAACTGAAATCTGAATGGTGGATAAGAGACAATCATAAAAAAAAAAAAAAAAGAAAAAGAAAAAACAAAGGAAGGAGTATTTATATAAAGGGAACAGCATTTGCGAAGGGTAGAAGGGGGTTGCTATTTCCTGGGAGCAAAAGATGGCAGGAGCCTGGTAGACAGAAGGGAGAATGGAGTGGGATGGGAACGGGGAGGTACTCAAGAGCCAGATCATCTAGGGCTTTGCAGGTCATGGTAAGAGCCTTGGGTTTTATTCTAAGCATTGGGATGCCATTAAGAAGGTTTTAAAAGATGGTTCATGGAGCACTGGGTGTGGTGCATAAACAATAGATTCTTAGAGAGGAGTAGGGAATTTGGGTAAATTGGAAGGGGAGGTGAACCATGAGAGACTATGGACTCTGAAAAACAATCTGAGGGGTTTGAAGTGGCGGGGGGGTGGGAGGTTGGGGTACCAGGTGGTGGGTATTATAGAGGGCATGGCTTGCATGGAGCACTGGGTGTGGTGAAAAAATAATGAATACTGTTTTTCTGAAAATAAATAAATTGGAAAAAAACAATAGATTCTGGTACACTGAAAAGAAATTTAAAAAATAAAAAATGTAAAAAAAAAAAACATAAAAGATGGTTCAGTCTTCGGTATTTAACTTTGAATGGCTGGACTGCTCAGGAATACCAGTGTGGGAGATATCATAGAAGTCTGGGCAAGGGCACATGGTCTGTTTGCTAGAATGTGGCTGCTCCATGAAGCCTGCCTGACTTCCCCCAACTCTGCCCTGGTCCTCAAAGCCCTCTCCTTCCCCAACACCTCACTCAGATGACTCCTGCCATGCATGAGCACTGTTCTGGATCATTCTGAATAGCCCCACCCCACCACCCAAGTTCTTGACTTAGAACCATATCTTATTCAGTCTTTGAATTGCCCACAAAACTGACTTTCATGTTTCCCATCTAATAAATGTCCCGTAAATATTTTTGAAATAAGTTAATACATTAGCAGTGATTTCAGCAGTCCCTGCGTTCTAGAATCACCTAGGGAAGAAGAAAATGTGGATACCAGGCCACACCTCCAGAGATTCTGACTCATGTGGTTTGGTGTATTTGTTGTAAAAACTCTCAGATGATTCTGGTGTGCGTTTGGAGGGGAGACCCAGGGAACCAGGCTGGTTCTGAGTGGTCTCAGCTGGGAGTACCATGCTTACCCTGCCTCCTTTAAATGCCTGTATATTTTCCTTGGCATCGTGAACATTAAAGGCATGACAGAAATGCCCTGGTTATCTGCCCTTTAAAGTTATTCAAAATCGTGACTACAGAGTCTTATACTGACGGAGTTGAACAGAGAGCACTCCAATATTACCGATGCAGGGTATGCTATCAATCAGCTGGCCTTTGGAGGGAGAAGAAAGATTCCTGATTTTCACTGAACATCCAGAATTTGAGTGACATATTTTTTTTTTATCGGCTTTGGACCCCAGAAGCACCAGAACAACAAAGGGGATAAAACAGGGCTCCTTCAAGCACAGAACTCAGAAAGTCTGGCGATGGTGTGTTTCTGCGGTTGTTTTGATTTCAAGAAGGGGAAAGTCTTTATTTAATTCTATATAATGTGTATATAATAATATAATTTTAAGGCACCTGCTTCAAAATAGAAACTTGGATGTTAGAGATAATAACAATAAACAAAAATTAAACCAAACCGGGCTCGGTGCCCAGGAAAACTACCAAGATTCCAAGAACTGGGCAAAGAATAAGCGAGCAGAAAGAACGAGTCGGGCATGTCTGAGCTGTAAGTTCCTCGTGGAAAATGACCACTGACCGCTCTGTGGCGCAGTTCTTGTTAGCAGTTCTGTGGGGCATTTGCGTGTGGGTGAGGTTCCTGCCCTTCTCGTTTCAGTGACAGACTTCCAGGGAACTTGCTTTGCTAAAATGTCAATCTTAAACATGCCAGTAATTACAGTGATCCTGCATTGTGTTCGAGTTTTTATAATGCTGTGAACCACTTGGAAATAAGTGGACCAGAAGTAAAAATAGGCATTCATAACGACTTTAAAGCTAAAAGGAAAGCCTTCATGTTTCCCAGGATGCCTCAGTGTCGTGTAATTTACATAAACAAAGGAGGAAATCCTCTTTGTGTGTTTAGGGGTGTGTGTCTAATACAGGAACCCATGTTTTCCTGTTATTGAGAAGAATTCTGTAATCTTTTCAGCACATTTTAGGACCTGCCTGTATTCCAGGTATGTTGTTTCCTCTACCATGAAAACAGAAGAGCAGGGCACGGGTGTCAGAGAAACCTATTAGATCTCATAAGAGACACCTGAAATAAATGCATTAAGTTAAATGGCTAGACAGAGCCCTGGGAAGACTGATACTGTTGCCTGAATTTAGTTCGGAGAATGGTTATTCCAAAGAGGACTTAACAGACTTACACACGGAGCCGTGAGCCAGACAGGCTGCATGTGAATAGGAGAGTATAAAATTTCCGCTGATCGCGGGTGTTAAGGGGATGATGACTTTTTAACCATGAAAGTAAACACAGTTGGTCTGAGATGTTTAGAAGCTTTTAGCCAAATATAGCTGACATAATGAGTAATAAACCTAAGCATTATTTGAAATTATGTTTTAAATGTTTGCTAAATTCTGGTTTGGAGCAAAGGGAAAAAAGTGTCATAAAAAGAGGTCTTTAGTCTTGGAAGCACAGGGCTCTCAGCGGAGGCAAAGGCAAGGCACCCACATCTCATTCTGCTCTCGGTCCCTGCATTCCTGCTCTAATGACCTGAACCCGCCCTAAATTCTCCTGTGTGTGAGGGAGAGTCTTCTTACCAGCAACCATGACTGGAGTAGATGCTTTCTGTCCTTCATCCCTCAAGGATTCTTTTTGCCATCTGTTGAACATCACATAGTTATCTGGAAATGTAGGACCTGAGGGGTTACTGGAAACAAAGAATGTGCTGCCGACCACGAGCTTATTGGGATCACATTCATTACAAGTAGTACTTTCCACTTTTTCTAATTCCCTTGGTAGCATCATTTCTGTGAAGTTTTATAACTCCTACAGCCAGGCCTCAGGAGGTTTCAGGAAAGCCCTTTGAAAACCCTTAATTACCGCCCCGCCCTGGAGGCTCTAAGTCCCGAAGTAAGCAGACGTAGAAACATCCAGAGTGACTCTCTCCTAGTGGCTGGCGCTTGGCCTCTGTCTGAGAGGCGACAGTGTCTATCCTCAGCAAAGGAAGAACTGATTAAGGCTGGGAGAAGGAGCTGTCTCGGCCCTGCAGGTGTGGGGCCCTCAGAAGTTTGGGAGGGGTGCGGTGTGGGAATGCCAAATATAGTCAGAAACAGATGCACACTAGATTGAAAGTGGACCATAGTTTAAAGCCAAATCATCATTTTTTTTTAAAGATTTTATTTATTTATTTGAGAGAGAGAGACAGTGAGAGAGAGCATGAGCGAGGAGAAGGTCAGAGAGCGAAGCAGACTCCCCATGGAGCTGGGAGCCTGATGTGGGACTCGATCCCGGGACTCCAGGATCACGCCCTGAGCCGAAGGCAGTCGTCCAACCAACTGAGCCACCCAGGCGTCCCCCAAATCATCATTTTTAAGTGAAGCGTTACTCCGTATCTTACCAGTGAAGCCTGATACATTTACACTGGATTATCCCCTTCGAAATACGCATTGCAATTTCCAAGGGCAGCCAGTAACCTCTGCTTCCTTTCAAATACAGCTTTCCCCAGTACCTCTACCCGATGCCCACCAACCTGGTGTGTTGCTTTCCCTGCAGCTGATCATCGTGCCCTTGTGGGCCTCCTTTAAAAGTGCTTGGTGTTCCTCGGTTCACGTGTGTTTAGTCTGAATGAATGAGGATATAAATGAAGCAGCCTCCGCAATTATAATTATATTGTAACTGCGTGAGAGTGGAGAATATAACTATTTCTTTTGTGTTCACCCCTCATCAAAGACACACATGTTCATATTCTGTGTGTGTGTGTGTGTGTGTGTGTGTACATGTAGGTGTAATGAGAAAACCGGTCTGCATGCCCCCTAATGTGAGTGGTCTTTTCTTGGCAGTGACAAACAAGAAACCCACCCAGGCGTCCATCACCAAGGTCAAACAGTTTGAAGGCTCCACGTCGTTCGTGCGGAGGTCCCAGTGGATGCTCGAGCAGCTTCGCCAGGTTAATGGCATCGATCCTAATCGGGTGAGTGAATGCCCCGTGTTGAGAGAAAGTGTTCTCCTCACACAGTGACTCTCTCGCTGGCCTTGGCAGCGGTGGTGGTTGTCTGAGTCATCTCTAACAAAGCTGTTTCTCTGTTTCGGAGATGTGGCTAAGACTTTTGGATTTCTGTGTCCTCATGGGACACTACAAATCTTTTCATCATGTTTGATGCAGAAATGTAAGGGGATGCATACTGAAGAAATAAATGTTCTCTGCTGTATGCTTATCAGCCAAGTGCAAAGGGCAGAGTTCAGATGCCATGTCCATGGTTATTAATATGAAAAACCATGTTCATCAAAGCTTCATTTATCTCCCAATAACACCAGTAATGAGGTTTTTTTTTTTTTTCAGCAAAACAAACAAACAAATAGATGGCACCTTACAAATTAGGTATTTGGATTTAACATGAGAAACACTTTAAGGTAGAATTGTTTATTTAAGTACTTTGCCTTTTGCTCACACACACTCACTATTCAAAACCTTAGTAATGAAGAAAAATAAAATGTAAGTTGTAACTATATACTAAAATAATAAGGGAGAATCTTCTCCTTACCGAGGGGTAGGAGCAAGATCAATTGATAGGGCTGAGAACCTGAAGGAATCCTTTTGCAGGTCATTGAGAAGGCAGCATGTAGTCTATTCTGCCAGATGCATGTGTGGTACGCGGCGGGGGCTTTTGTGATACTAGCCTGGGGACATCTTTAAATACTCTTAAGATTTGGGGGTTTGCTTGATAAACGAGGAAAGGAAGATGGACCTTCTTTCCACACACCTAGGTACAAATAAAGATGAGCCTTGTGATTAAGAGCCAAGTTTTGAAAGGTGTTTTTGCCTTTATGAGTCTTTTGTCAGGAGTGAGCTGAAGGCAGCCGTTTTTATGGATTGAGATCAGTAGTTATCTCACTGTCTTTTCCAGGATTCTGCAGAGTTTGACTTGTTGTTTGAAAATGCATTTGACCAGTGGGTAGCCAGCACAGCCTCTGAAAAGTGCACCTTCTTCCAGATCCTCCACCACACCTGCCAGAGGTACCTCACGGACAGGAAGCCGGAGTTCATTAACTGCCAGTCCAAAATCATGGGAGGTGAGTGGCCACGTGTAGGGCTCTGCTCAGCCTGTCTCCTCAGGCTCACTTTTACATAAAAACTTAGGTGTTCTACAGCATAATTAAAGACCGAAAATAAAAGAATCAGGATGCTCAGAGCTAGGCAGCATGAGAACCATTCTAAGGAGTTCTGCGCATGCTAAATCCAGTCACAGAGTGTGTTTCACTCTTCACCAAAAACCAGCCTTTTTAGAAGCATCAGCCACTTAGCTACGATGACTTATACTAGGAGAACTAACCTGCCTCTTTATTGGGAAAACCTTTCAGTTTGGTTTCTTCACTACCATTCTTGTAATTTCATTGCAGAACACTGTTTTCTAGGCTGTTTTTTTCCTGTGAGTTCTCAAGGAATATTCTCAAATGTTAACATACAAACTCTTACAGATGTAGTCCCCTTTCTTTCCAGTAGCAGCTAGCATTCCGTTTATCCCTCGGACGGTGTACAGAGCAGTGAGGCTGAGCGCTCTAAGCCAGCCTTGAGGGGTGAGGACCAGTGTTGGCAACTTAATGAGAAACATTTAGAGGGTGCTTAACACATTTCTTTTAGGTGGCATTTCTTTTTAGGGAATCGAAACTGAGCTAAAAATGTTTTTAAGAAGGCTTGCCAGTCACTCTGTGAGTTGAGGAAGAGCATTTCTATGATTGCTCTTTTTACTGACCTATTCCCCTAGTTTGAGGGGAAAAAAAAAAATTATGCGCCAACTTGGTTTTAATAAAATGTCAAATGAAGGTCACATTATAGACATTTCATCTTCTCCTTGGCCTGTATGTGTCTGTCGTATGAACATGGCATGGAACCCATTGTTCCACGCTAGCCCCTGACGTACATGGTGCCATTTCGCCACTAGTCTGCTAGATGTCATCAGAGAAGACACTAGCCAGCGCTTTGTTATTATCTCCCAATGTATTGGTGTTCCTCTTGAATGGGAGGTTGCTTGTATCCTAAAAACCTAGAAAGGTCTTCCTTAGGCGTCGATGCAGTATTTTATTACAGCTTCTACATTTATCCTTGAAAAATGTTGATGAGGGGTGCATATTGTGTTCCAGTGGCCACATCCTGCACACAAAAGTAAAAACTATTAGACGAGGGCGCCTGGGAGGCTCAGTGGGTTAAAACCTCTGCCTTCGGCTCAGGTCGTGATCCCAGGGTCCTGGGATCGAGCCCTACATTGGGTTCTCTGCTCAGCAGCGAGCATGCTTCCCCCTCTCTCTCTGCCTGCCTTTCTGCCTGCTTGTGATCTCTCTTTCTTTGTCAAATAAATAAATAAAATCTTAAGAAAAAAAAAAAAACTATTAGACATAGATGTTGAAAGGAATGAGATCATCCAACACTGACCTCCTACTGTTGAGAAAATAGAGTGAGCTACTGCTCGCTATCCTGTCTGTGCCCCCGGCATGCTTCACACGGACCCCGCATGCAAAGCCCAGCTGTAGCAGACCCGGCAGGTCAGTGCGCACCAGGCTCAGGACCACAGAGGACGGAGTATTTCAGTGACTGCAAAATGGGCCAGGAAATCCCAGCTTTCCCTCATTCTTCACTAGGTTAGGTTTGACTCTGCTATTGTAGAATCAGACTTGCTTCTTGATCTCAGGGTCCTCCCAGAATGTTTTTCCACTGGTGTCTGTATGGTCTGTAGCCTCCACGGAGAGCACGTAAGCAGAGTCTCATCTTAAAATAAGGTAACATTATGGGTTTGAAATGTCTGTTGCCCTTGGAGAGGGACTCCCCTCATGCCTTCCCCTTTTGCGTGTGCTGTCCTGAGAACAGAGTGGCCAGAAACAGAAGCAGTGTCATGGGAATTGGCACATTTCCTCAGAAGGGGAACGTGAGGCAGAAGCAGGAGGGCCACAGCCTCACTCCCTCCACTCTTCCGGAAGGAGAAAGAAGCAAGTCTTGTCCTTCCTGCTAAGATTGAGGACAGCTTTGGTAACTCCCCCCCCTCTCTCCTCTCACTGGGCGGTCCCTCTTCTCCCTGGCCTCTGAAGCTCACTGCCTTTCCTGCATTCATTCATTCAGTCCTGCTCCATCATCTAATTATGCAACAAAGAAGTGCTAAGTACCTGCTGTGTGCCGATCATAGTCCTATGGCCTGGATATGGGGAATCATTCTGTGTTTGGTTCCTTAATAGACTCCAGTTTCACTACTGGAGTTCCAGACTGTTGGGTCCCTAACAGCCTTACTCTGTGCTCTTCGTTCCCTTCTTGAATGTCCTCAGACCTTCCCACACAGCCCCGCCCAGCTGTTGCTTTCAGTCCTTGACCCAGCCCTTCAGAGGCTTTCCAGTGCCAGTACGTAAATTATGCAGAGCAGAGACAGGAATCCGTATACCCAATGTTAAATTGCTAGTATGTGTATTGGACAAAGCTAAAGACTGATTTCCTATAGTAAGAAAAAGAGTCAGTTAATGAGACTAAGTCCCAGAATGGGCCCTACCTTTTGTGATCGCACACATGTCTTTCGCGTTCCCGAGACCTCACTTTTCTCTGGTGTAACATGTGGAAATTGGCTTAGAGATCTGAAATCCGCTTCAGCTTTAATATTTTGAGACTCTCTGATGCCTAAGTTGTGTAGATGAATCACTTCCTAATTTAAGAGTCAACTAAAAGACTTAGCACAATTAAATATAGGCTGGCCTCGGACTCCTCCAAAAGGCAAAAAAGTTTGAACTAAGCACACTGTAATTTGTTGGCGGCATATGTCCTTAATAAGCACAGCCTGTCTTATTTAAACAGTTGCTGATCCTTGATAACGGTTGTACCAACACACCCTAGTTCATTAGCGTGCTGATCCGTCTTCCTTTTTGCTGCTTACCACAATTCAGTCTTCAAATTGGGTAGTGCTTGGGTCACAACATTCTGACCCTTTCAACTTTGGGGGCGCCTACCCCATCTTCAGCAGATGAAAGCTGTTTCACATTTCACAGTATCTTTTGGTCTGTCCTCAGAATCTGGGCCACACATCCGGGACATGAATTTTCTCTGAACTGAGAAATGTCATAGATTTTGTGGTTTTAAAGAACTAATGTTCATGTTGGTATGCTTCCTGAAGACCAGATTCTTTACATATGCTGTTTCATTTAACCTTTACTACAGTCCTTGGAAATACAATTTATTATCTCCATTTTACAGGGAAGGAAATAGGATTGGAGAGATCATTAAATAGCTTGCCAGGGGTCGTATAGCTAGCAAGTGGCAGAGATGAGACTCAAACACAGGCCCTCTCCACTCTGAAAGCATCTTCATCAGGGCCACTGAGTGCCACTGACATTGTCTTTGATATAAATGGTGCCCCCTGAGGTTGTGCAGAAATTTGGGGGAAAAAACTAGCCAGCAGGTCCCTAGGCTTTAAAAAAGGGAAATTGGGCACCTGGGTGGCTCAGTGGGTTAAAACCTCTGCATTCAGCTCGGGTCATGATCCCAGGGTCCTGGGATCGAGCCCCGCATTGGGCTCTCTGCTTAGCGAGGAGCCTGTTTCCCTTCCTCTCTCTCTGCCTGCTTCTCTGTCTACTTGTGATCTCTGTCTGTCAAATAAATAAATCTTTTTTAAAAAGGGGGGGGGGATAAGGGGATGGGCCAGAGACTATAGGGACTTTTGATTTTTTTCCCTAGTCTTATTGTAGGTATGTTATTAAGACAGTAAGTCTTAAGCATTGGGCAGGGCAAGAGGGTAGTCCTAAGAATGATGGAGTGATCAGGGACCTTTAAAATTATCTTGCTCTTTATTGTTTTTGTTTTTGTTCATCTGAATTTCAACATATTAAAGAGGTGAACTACTTTGGTGGCTGGGGAAGATGATGGAGACCTGGCCATGCCCTGGGCCTCCCATGTCTGCATCGGGCCCAACCTGTCATCAGGAAAACTAAGACCCAGTGATTTTGAATAACTTTACCAAGATCTGAGTCCTGGAAGCAAGTCTGCCTGACTTCCACCGAACCACACTTTCTTGAATACCAGTTCAGACAGGATCATCATTTAAATACCGACAATCCCAGGCAGTTCTCCCCTTGTCTTCATTGACTGTATATACCTCCCATGACCATGCTTTTCTTTCTTTGATGTGTTTGAGTTTCCTGCTGCAAACATGGTATTCTATCTCCAGAGGACAGACCAGGAAGCTTTGATCTTCTGATGCTGATTACAGAATTCAGGAGACACATGTACAATCTGTAGGGCCAAGGAAAGTCCCTCATAACCAGAAAGAGGTTGGGGAGTCTCTAAGCAAGGGGAGGCATGGTTTCCTCTCCAGCCTCTGTCACTGTCTTGGCAGCCATCTTCTCTTCCCTTGGATGGTAGGAAGACCAGGAAGCAAGAGCCAAGTCCTCCTGCCTTGGTCATTCCTAACTTCCATTCCTCCTCTCATTTAATTCATTAAAGGTCATTCACCTTTCAAAAATACGAAGCCATCCGTTTAGTTGCTGGGTCCGTAAGGTACCGAGCGATGTAGAATTAACCAGACTGAAGGCAGAGGCATGGAGCCAGTCTGTCTACTGAAAAATGGCGTGGCATTGTGAACGACAGGACCCCTGAAAGCGAATTCTCAGGTTCATCTCTGAGAGGGTAGATGTCTGTTTACTGTAAGCAGAGGTGATGATAAACTGTTGTATGTGTGATGACACATTTGCACTTCAAAGATGCCTCCAAGGAGTTAATCGTATGTGTAGAACTTGAGACTCCAGAAGAGAGACTTGCTTTCAACCAGTTTGTTTTGGAGAAACACAGTCTGCCCCCAAATAGCAGTATCAGTTTAGCTAACAGGCACATCATATGAAGTCACAGCCCCAAGGGGAACTTTTTTGCATTGCTTTCTTTGTTTTTCTTCATAAAATGTGAGCAAATCCCACATGACTGTCCATGGCTAGCTTATTGACACTGACCTTTCATAGTGATTACTGTTGGCCCACTATTCTTAGCACAGTGCCGTGGACTATGGGACTCTCCAGTCGTACTGACAACTTCTGTGTTAGAACCGCAGTGTAGGTTCTTTGCAAACCTGTTTTCTTCTTCAATAAGTGTTGTAAATTATTTTGCAGGAAAAAAATGATTTCTTCTTCAAGGCAAGCTTCTGTACAAACTGAAGCAGGTCCTAGCATTTTTTTTTTTAACTTGGCCTAAACACCCTTGGCTAACTCGTTGAATTATGTCTTGCTCTTTTACCTGTTTTATCTGAGTCCTCCTTGCATGGACCCACCTGTACTGTTTGCAGCCCATCCATGTACGTATCCTCATTGATTGCATAAGCATCGATGGCACCGTCTACCTGTCAGGCACTTAGCTAGCTGCAGAGATCCAACAACAAAGGAGATTCCTTTGCTGACTTGGCTGGCTTTTCTGGGGAGACAACAGGTGTAAACAGACATAAAGCAATTCAGTAACACCAAGGTGCTTACTAAGCTGTGTTGTAAAGGATGGTTAGCACTGGCCAGACAGACAGGGGCAGGGCAAAATGAGCTCCTTTATTGCCATAGTTAATCCACACAGCTTCATTCCAGTGCTAGCTATATTCAGAATTTGGAATGTGGCAGATTGTTTTTCCACAAAACAGGCTATTTTGGAGTGCCATATATTTTCATCACTACCAAAGGAAATTTTTTTTTTTAAGATTTTATTTATTTATTTGACAGACAGAAGTCACAAGTAGGCAGAGAGGCAGGCAGAGAAAGAGGAGGAAGCAGGCTCCCTGCCAAGCAGAGAACCCAATGTGGGGCTCGATCCCAGGACTCTGGGACCATGACTTGAGAGGAAGGCAGAGGCTTTAACCCACTGAGCCACCCAGGCACCCCCCAAAGGAAATTTTTTAAGCATTGCCATTCTACTCACAAGCCTTCAAGTGATGGTATTGAGCCCAGACTTCTGAGCTCTGTTAGAATTACAAGGACACGGATGTCTCCGATGTGTCCTTTGTAGCAGACTGGTCCTCCTTTGCCCCTGCTGATTGGTATGCTAAAGGAGAGACCTAATGGCTTTACACTGGATTCCCCTGCGATGGAATAGAATCTCAGGGTTTGAAGCATGACCTTGCTTTGGACTTTTCTTCTAAGCAATTCAGGGTCATCCCTGGGTGAAGTGGGCAAATATTTCACCCTGTGAGTGCTCCAGGCATGAACACAAGTAAGGAGAAGTAGCAACTTCTAAAAAGAGGAAGTGTGTATGTCCTCACAGGGTTCTAATGGTGGGGGAGGGAGCGGAAAGGTGATCAGTATGGCTGTTCTTAATCCCAATACATTAATATACTACTTTAAGGGTATCCGTAACATCTGCCGAATTTTTTATTTCTTCTCTGTATTGTCTTGTTTTCTGTCAGTGAATAATGGCTTTGTGGGATGCGAACCTTGCGCTCTGACCCATGCTTCAGCAAGGGGTGCATTACAATGAACTGTTTATACGTCAAGAATAGATTCATATGGAATTTTGCCCCACTGCTCAAACCGTAATGTATTTGGGGATGCACACACATCCATGCATGTATTAGAGATTATAATTCATGGACCACATTAACTTGTGTTAAAACCACCATATGGCTGCTGCTTGATGCCAGCACCTACCTAGATGTGGGACAGAGGAGACGACCAGGCTGCTTAGCTGACCCACTGTTGTGGGAGAGCTGTAAAGTGTTCCTTATAGTTCTTTAAATCAGGTGGAATCCATGTCGTGGGTCCTCTAGTGGCTCTTCTTGTCACTCTTGAAGAAATACAGAAGAACACACTTCTATTATCTTCTCCCATGGCACAAAGAAGAATAATGATGTGTAGGAAGCTTGCCCAAGATGCCACAGCTAATAAGGGATGGAACTAGCCCCGCAGTCAAGGCCTGGCCCTTGCTCCCCGTCCACTCAATGAAGGCCAGGACTTCCAAGTTCACTTAATAAGCACATCTTTTCCCTACATTGATTCCGCTAATCAGAAGAGGAGATAGCACTAATTTTACAAGATATTCATAAGGATGAAATTTATAATGCTGTTTGAAAGTTCTCTATAAGTGTTAATTATATATCAATCCTGTACAAACACAGATTTATCATCCAGTCTCCCATTGCTCTAGCCTCTTCATTTTCCTAGACAGCATGATAGTTCATGAAACACTTGTCTTATAGAAACTCTTGGAAAGAGTAAGAAACTGAGAATAGAAACAAACAAACAAAAAAATGCACCAATAAAAATAACAGTACAAGTGTTTAACTTACACAGTTGGAAATGCCCAGCTAGGGTTTTCTCTTTGTTTGTTTTCATTCTGAGGATCCTACCACTGTAGCTACTGCATCAGGCAGGTCTGGTGCTTATGGTGCTTCAGGAATTACCGACATAACCGTCTGACACTGGCCAACTACCGTCAGGAGAAGGACATTCTAGCAGAAGCTCTGAGAGGCTTCTGGATCTGAATCTCATGTAGTTACTGTTTCAATTTAGGACAACATTACCGGTTGTTATGTTGGGTGGTTTATGTGCTTTCTCGTATTTTCCAAGTGGGTTATTCAACCCCATCTTGTTCCCCGGAGGTAAATGAAAAGCAGTTGCTTTTATTTTAAGTGAGAACATTGGAGTAACCAAGGACTACTGCTTTAGGTTCCATCCAATCTGTGCATGATACAAATGACTAGTAACTAAAGAAAAACTGGGTCACAGATGTGATTTTTCTCATTTTCATTGCTCTTTGGCTGTAAGCTACACTGATACACGCAGTGAACCAGCTGGTGGGCTGGGGTCTGCTATCCTGAGCCAGGAGTGACTTCATGCAGTCAATGCTTTTGAATCATGCATCTCCATCAAAACCTTGAAGCAAACCAAGGGCACATATGGGTACTTCCAAGGTATCATTTATTGGCTTGACAAGGATCGTGAATGTATTTTGTTTATCCCATGGTTAAATAACCTGCAATGGATGAGAGCCATTTCTACTTTAAGAATCAACCAGAGGACGTAAACGCACAACTTGACCCAGTGACACAGGGATAGAGATCAGCCTCCATTCACTTATCCCTGGCTTTGGTGGCATCACTCAGCCCTATAACTCCTCTAAGCTACCTACCTTACATTCAGCCCCTATATGCTTTCCTGTATCATAGAGATTAACACAGACTTTGAAGGAATGGTGTGAGGATTAGAGTGAATTTTAAAATATTCAGTCAGGGATGCCTGGGTGGCTCAGTCGGTTAAGTGTCAGACTCTTGATTTTGGCTCATGGGTCATGATCTCAGGGTCATGGAATCCAGCCCTGCTTCGGGCTCCATGCTGAGTGTGGAGCCTGCTTAAGATTCTCTCCCTCTGTCCCCACCCCCACCCCTGCCACTCTTGCATGCTCTTTCTCAAAAGTAAATGAATAAAATACTCAATCAAATGGGATTTTTTTGCAAAGAGCCAGTACATGTTCAAATATTCTATTTGAAAAAAAAAGCTTGGAAATTATAATTTGTATGTTCATAATATTACATGATTTTTCTCATCATATTTATCAAAAGAACTTTCTGGGGTGCCTGGGTGGCTCAGTCGGTTAAGCAGCTGACTCTTGCTTTCAGCTCACGTCATGATCTCAGGGTCTTGGGATCGAGACCCAATGCTGAACGTGCTGCATTTCATGTTTCACATTGGGCTCTGTGCTCAGCAAGGGGTCTGCTTGAGATTCTCTCCCTCTGTCCCTCTGTCCCTCTCCCCACTTGCCTGTGCACAAGCGTGGACCCTCTCTTTCTCTCTCAAATCTTTTCTTTAAAAAGCACTTTCTTATGAAAGAAGCAAGAAAATTTTCTCGAGCTTTCCTAATCCATGTTGACCATAAGAATTGCCAAAAAATAGTAATTTCTTTGTTTCAAGTGGGAATGAACTGAGCTCTATTATAGACATTTCAAATGACTGGAATGCAGAGTTGTTCGCTATGGCTTATTGAATGCTGAACGTGCTGCATTTCATGTTTGACATTTATAGAGCCTGTATGTTACTGCTGACTTACCAAAACAACGATGTTTAAAATAGCAAGTGAGGCTGTGTCAGAGATCAGGGCAAGTAGTTCACATCTTCTTGTAGGAAAGAAAAAAACCTGTGTTTTCTGAACTTTATAAGAGAATAGAAATATTCTTTTTCCACCAATAGATCTTCAGCCTAAAATATTTTTTTGAGTCCAGTTCTCTTTCCCCTGCCAAAAATGGGGATACATGAATCAGAAGTAAAAGTGTTTAATAGTGTTAGACATGAAGTGGTATTTCTGACACAGACCTAAAAAGTGTACTGCGTGATGCCCATATTTCAGATTTACAGACAAGTCCAGGTTTTAAGAGAATTTGGGAGACATAAGTTTGCCAGTCAATTTTCTATGTAAGGACATTTTTTTTTCAATTTTCATATCCATTATCACCATAATTTCATTTTTAAAAACTTTAACACTAAAGGACTGAAGGGACATAATCTCTCAAAATAAAGGGCTATTCCTTATATTAGAAACATTTACCTTGATGAAAAACTTAGCACATTGTTCTTATTTATCTTAGTTCATGTAGACCAATAAAAGCTCCATCAGCTGGGGGTGCCTGGGTGGCTCAGTGGGTTAAGCCTCTGCCTTTGGCTCAGGTCATGATCCCGGGATCCTGAGATCAAGCCCCACATCTGGCTCTCTGCTCTGCGGGGAGCCTGCTTCCTCCTCTCTCTCTGCCTGCTTTTCTGCCTACTTGTGATCTCTGTCTATCAAATAAATAAATAAAATCTTTAAAAAAAAAAAAACTCCATCAACTGGCATTTAAAAGTTGTTGCCCTGCTGGAACATAGAAATATCGAGAACTGAAACTAACATGGAATTTTAGCAAAGAGAAGCTGAAGAGCGGTAACTGGCCCTAAGAATGATCGTTTCATGTTTTGTCAAATTTACCCCTGCTTCTGGGGAAACCCCTCAGAGCACATACCTCATGGACAGGACCTCAGAACGTCATCTTCAGGGTTGAAAGCCAGGATCCTATTCCTTTCCTGGAATGGAGGTAAAGAACTTGTGCATAGTACCTGAGAGAAAACTGCACAGAAGTGTGACCTTTCTCAAACCTTCAGTGAAGAGGTAAATGAAATGGCTTTCTTTTCCCCTACACTGTATCCTAAGCTTCTAAGAAATTCTGCCTTGTATCTGATTCTTCCGGTAAAACTAAATCACTAGATTTAGCGAAGGTAGTTATTTGAAGTGTGGACACTGATGTATAGCTGAAGTTAGAGATGTAAGACCATACATTCCTCACTCTTCCATTTGGAATATGCCTACCCAGGATTGGAGTCCATAGATGTTCACTGCAGCAGGTAAGAACATTAGCGTTTCCCATTAGGAAACAAAAATAAAAGATGCTCGGTCAAGTTTGAATTTCAGATAAACAATGGATAATTTCTTAGTAGAAGTATGTCCCAAATATTGCATGGATGTCCTATATTTTATCTGGCAACCTTCATGGGTATATACCCTCCTAGTTTCTGGCCACCATAACAAATATGGAAAACAGAATACGTTTATTTCTGTGAAACACATAAACTTGATAATGGCCAAATAACTATTTACAACTTCAAGACAGTTTGAGCCGGAGATCTCTCTCAAAGGCATTATGTTAGGCTAGCTATCCAAAGATACAAACAGAGAAAAATCTGAGCAGACTGCTAAAGAAGGACTGTTAGAAAAACTTAGAGATCTGTGATTTACTGTGGCTATTCTTCATAGAATAAACGCTATAGTAAGCACATAAATTCCACTAAAGCGCTCTTATCACAGAACATGCATTCCTGGTTAATTTTGCCTAGGGAAGAAAGCTCAGTCATCAGTGTGAATGTCTTTGGCTTGGTTTTGAGGAGTTAGTTTACTGCCAAGAATAAAAGGAGGCTGCCATAGACTCTTGGAGGCACCCAACAGAACAAAGACTCCCATTTATGGAGGAAGATTTGAGAAGCTCTACTGTCTCAAGAGTTAGAAGTAAAATAAAGAAGTGTAACGGGGCACCTGGATGGCACAGTCGGTTAAGCATCCAACTCTTGGTTTCAACTCAGGTCATGATTCAGGGTCCTGAGATGGAGCCTATGGTCAGCTCCGAGTCTGCCTGGGATTCTTGGCATTGTGGCTCCCTATCTCCCTGTCCCTTGCCCACCCCTTCCCACAGTCACTCACATGTGTTCCCTTTCTCTCTTGTTCTTGCTCTCTCAAATAAAGAAGTCTTTTTTTTTTTTTTAATTTTGAAAAGGAAGTATAACAGGAAGCTGCCACTTTAGAGATTTGGCCTCATCTCTGACTGGCCTATGGCTTTCTTAGTAATAATGGACATGACCAGTCTGAGATCCCTTGACAAACCCTGTGGCTTGCCTCCAAGCTCTGCCTCACCTTTATCCATCCTGCTGACCATCTGCAACCCCTCTCTCGTTGTCAGGTAACCAAGCGTGCAAAGTAACCCTGGCTTAGCTGTTGGTTGGTTGATTTGGTTTTCGTTCTAGCTCTACAGGAGTATGGCCTCCAGAGGTGATGCTGCTGCAGGTTCAGTGAACCATTCAGTGGGTGATACCTGTGAACGTGGAAAACAGTCTGTTTCAGTATTTCCTTACTCTGAGAGCACATAAAGCATAAACATATCAGTTGCAACATATGAGTGACAGTAAAGCAAGAAAATAAGTATGTCATTACTTGGGGGCAAAGATACATGTTTTAAGAAAAAGAAAAATGAGGGTAAGTCTTTATTGGCTTAGGGATTTATTCCCTTTAACAAGTTTTGGAGCGGTTAAATTGTGATATAATGCATTTTGTGTGTGTGTGTGTGTGTACACGAATGCACATGTGCACACATGCTTTTCAGATTTGATAGATACCATCAGTCGGAAAGCAGCTATTTGTTTTTCTTTTATTTAAATTAGTGGCCAAAAAGGCAGTAGTAAGAAAGACTCAGACTATTTTTGAGTTTAGATGTCTGAGCAGAAACTGATTTTTTAATACTTTGAGGAAATCTAAATGTAATTATCATAATTACTCGTAGTGTTCTGCCCCATAGGAAAGAACTTTCAAATGGAATCAGTATCTTCCTCATTGAACCTGACTGAGAACATTCAAAGCCAGGATCATCTTTACCCTCTTGTAACAAGGAGGATTAAACTGGACAGAATAGAATGGATGAAAGTCAGGGGCATTCTATGAGTCACATATAAATACTGCACAAGATCTAATCTCCTTGTAATTATTTATATATTATATATTATTCTCTCCATCAGTGTTTCACTCTGTCCTATGGACCTTATTTTCACAGTTGGTTGATTTTATTGATCATCTTCCCAGTTCCCATTATAAGAGGTTGAGACTTAGGCGGGGGCAGGGGAGTGTGTTTTTCACAAGGTCAGCGTAGATCACACATCTGCGATAAAAGTCAAGGGCTTATCCTGCTAGTTAGTTTCTACATTTGTAGAAATGTTAAGGTTTTTTAGACATTAGGTAAAGGGGGAGAGAAACCACTTTTACAATTATTTTATGTGCAGTATACTATCTTGTATATCTTCTCTAAGCCTTTGACTTTTAAACTTGAATGAAATAGAATATATCATAATTTTTTAAAGGCCTGCATCATTTAAAAGCCAATGTTTATCTCAGAGTTCATGTGTATTTTAATTTTTCTAGCCGCAGTGCATTTACCCTCTTGGTCATTTGTATTCATTTCCCACTGATGCTGTGAGCAAATGACCACAAACCTGGGGACTTAAAACAACACAAGTGTATTGCCTTCTAATTCTGGAGGTCAGAAGCCTAGAATGGGTCCGTAGTGCTGTGTTCCTTCTGGAGGCCCTAGGGAAGAATTTTCTTGCCTTCCTCCCCCTTCTAGAGGGTGCTCCTATGCCATGGTATGTAGCCCTTCTCGCATCTTCAAAACCCCCAGCATAGCATCTCCAGGCCGCTCTCGAGGTGAGAGTTTACCTCAGGCTTGTAAGAACCCTGGTGGTTTTATTGGGTCCACCCAGATAACCCAGGATCCTTAACTCAATCATATCTGCAAAGACTCTTTCACTATGTAAGGTGACACCTTCACAATTGCCAGGAATTCAGATGTGGGCATCTTCAAGAAGCCATTGTTCTACCTGCCACAACGTTTTCCTAAATAATTCTAAAAGCTCTGATGTACATTCTTATGTAATACTGTCCTATCTTTCATTTTTTTTCCTTTCATGATACAGTTTTCAATACTTCCTGTCAACTGTATTGTACTAACCTATTATGATTTAGACATTAAATGTCTTATAATTTAAAATTTAGAACACCTGAACTTTTTTTTTTTTTTTATTTGACAGAGAGAGATCACAAGTAGGCAGAGAGGGAGGAAGGGAAGCAGGCTCCCTGCTGAGCAGAGAGCCCAATGCGGGGCTCTATCCCAGGATCCCGGGATCATGACCTGAGCTGAAGACAGAGGCTTAACCCACTGAGCCACCCAGGCGCCCCAGAGAACACCTGAACATTTCATGAAGACCCAGGCCGTAAGTGGCTGTAAGGGCTTTCCAGGTGCTACATTATCAAGAAGTTTCTCACTTTACCAGCTGGGATATTTATACCTTGGCCCTTTCTCTTTACTTAAGGAATTTGTTTATCCTTAGTAGTTACGTGGGTTCTTTACAAGTTTCTAGGAAGTCTTACTATTTAAAGCCTTTGCTGATGAAGATATTGTAGGTCATTTGATTTTGTTTAAAATCTTCCTTTTCCTCAATATTTTCCTTCCTGTCTCCTCAGAAAAAAATGATTCTAATGCCCTACCTGTAAATAACTTTGTGGTCATCCTCTTAAGAGACTGACAGTTCCTTTTTTAACTTTGATGTAAAATGTCAAGGTCAGGTTTATTCAACATGTACTCATTACAGACAAGTTGAAATTACCTGACCGGATTTCTTTCTTTAATTCAGCATACATTTAAGAGTGATTCAACATGAGCTCCCGAAATATAACTATCATGTTGACTCAATACTTTCCCTGTGTTTCTTAGGGAATATATACTTCTTTTCCTATTGTGGTGTTTCTTCAGCCTTGGTATGATACACACTAAACAGAAAATGACTTTGCACAGGTCTGGGTTAGAATTTCTGGTCTGTGGACAAGTACTTAAACTGTAAACTTGACTTCCTCTTCTTAAACAGAATTATGGAGTAATGCTTACTCCATAGGGTTGTTGTAAAGATTAAATAAAATCACACGAAATATCTAACATGGTGTATAGGAAGCACTGTGGGATTTAGCAGTAGCTATTACAATTAACAATTATATAAATATATTATAATTAATATTTTCTTTTAATTCCACCTTCCTGTTGTCCTACCTTCCGTCCTATTAAGGGAAATTCTTGGGATCTGCATTTCAGTCAGACACGAGAAGGGAGTGAAAATACAGAGTATCCCTTACATCAGGTGTGGTAGAGGTGCAGTTCTCTGTTTTGTGTTTGCATCTTTCTTATCTTGGGTGGGGGCAGGGAAGCCAGCTAATGATGATAACATTGATAGTCCCCATATTGGGCTCCTACTATATGCCAGGCAATATTTTTCATTCATATTACCCCTAAAAAGGAATTATTGCTATCCTCATTTTACAAATGAAGAAACTAGATGTCAGAGAGGTTACAGAGAGGCAAGGAAACTTGCCCAAAGCCCCATATGTAACAAAGGGAAATCAAGATTTGAATCTAGGGGCTAGCTCTCAAATCATATCCCATTAGAAAGAGAAAAGTAGAAAATCTCTTCAAAGCAGCTATCACTGATGCATTTTTTTTTCTCTAAAAGTTCCAAGTGTTCCTCTAACAAAATTAGATTCTGTTTTCACTTTTTGGCAATTACTGTAATTTTTGACATTGGGCAATGTTGTATTTTCAGTATAACATTTCAATTAGGTATTTGTTGCTCTATCGCCATTTAGTTATTTTCCAGTCAAGTGTTTGACTGTTAAGTTCACTCTCACAATGTTATCCTTTCATATATAGTGTTTCAGATCATATTTTCTTTTCCTCTAGGAATATATCTTTGAAATTATACTTAAAAATGAAAATGCAGTATGATTTGTTGAGACTTAAGTTATACATAAATGTTCAGAAATACATATGTTATATAAAGTGTGACACATTTATAATCAGCTCTTATTCATAACAAATACTTGTTCTTCAACTCTTGCATGATAAACACTTACAGGCCAGCAACCTGCATGGGTAATGAAGATGGAGTCCTGGGTAAGGCAGTCTTCAACGATAAAATATGTATAATTCTTCTTTGGGAAATAAAAGACTTGGAAGTAGGTTGTAAAGCTTTTCTTCAATGATGATTAAGAAAATAATTCCAGAATTATGACTCCCTTCTTTTAAACATCTCATACTTCTTAGCTTCATCCCTTAAAAGCTGAAACGCATGTATAAACAAACAGCTGGATTTCTCTCTGATTAAGATTAGATTTTAAAACTGCAGAAGTTTTACGTTCAAATACAGATACTAATAGACAGCACCACTGAATTGCTGCTGCTTCTCAACCCACTTTTTTTCCCTGTTTAAAAAAAAAAATTGGAACTAATCATTTGAGGCCATTTACTTTCAATTAGCCAGGCGTAGGTAAATAAGAGAATGTCAGTGAAACATAATCAGCTTTTTCTTTGCTTGCTGGTGAAAACAAAGGGAAAGATAAATATTATCACTGCTGAACATTGTAGAATTTTTGGATTGTTACACTGATAAAAATGAATGTTTTAAAAATAGAATATTGGCACAGTTTGACATTTTAAGTTCACATTTTGAGGCTCCTTCAGCACCATCACATACAAAATAGAAGAGATTAAAAAGAAATAGCCACTTTCATTTAAAAAAAAAAAGATAAGTATATGCATAAACCAGAAATAAACAGAATCACAAAGTTAGCAGGAACGAAGCTGCTGGTGTGCTGGGCTACAAGTCAAGAGAGAAATAGTTTGGATTCAATGCTGTAATTGTGACTAACTACCCCACACAAAGTAGATCAGAGCCACATTCACAGCTTGGAACTGAGGCTTCTCTGCCCAAGCAAGAAGTCTACAAACAAGGTGTGACCAACTGCTCCCTCAAACAGAGGGTATTGGGATCTGCATTCCTGGAGAGGCAAGAGAGAGCAGATGGTAGTCTCCCACCCAGGACCTGCAGCAAGCTGCCCACTAGCTTGGGACTGGCTCCATGATATCCAGAATAGCACCCAGGACAGGAGCTTCAGACCATCATATTAAGTCCTGGTTGCCTCAGGGGTCATTTGGGGAAGCAGTAAAACTGTATGCGGGGAGTAAGGGCCAAGGCAGTGAGATGAGAAGAAATTAAAATTTCCCACTTGAGAAGAATGTACACACCAAAGTTCTACAGTATATGATAAGACCAAAAAAACAAAGTAATTGGGAGTTGAATTCATTCTGAATGAAATGAAAGTAATAGAACAATTCAAAAATGACTTTAAAAATAACTATATTTATGACAGTCAAAAGAAAAAGGAAAGAATCAGAAAAAAATAACAAGATGTTATAAGGCAAAACCAAACCTATATGAAAAGATGAGGTAACAGGGGGAAAAATACCTTTGGAAATGAGAAAATAGTGAAATTTGAAATACATTCAATTGATAGAATAAACTTTAGACTGAGCATAGTCAAGGACAGAATTAATGAATTGGAAGATAATGAGAAATTCACCCATATTACAGTACAGAGAGAGGAAGAATATAAAGGAGCAGTTGTACATGGAAGACAGACAGAAAGGCTTGAAGACTCAGATTGAGAAGGCTACCAAGCACCTGAAAATTAAAGCTATAACTAGACAAAAATGTGATGAAGCAGCAAAAATGTGGGGACAAAGAGAAAGTCTTAAAAGATACTAAAATAAAGTCTCCTATAAAGGAAGGACAAACCGACAACTTGTCATCAGCAACAAGAGATACCAGAAGTCAACAAATGAATTTCCAGAAATAATGGTCAATCTAGAATTCTGTATCCAGCTAGACTATAATACAGTAGCAAGAGTAAAAGAGATTTTTTCAAACAAAGATTATTGGCCACCTCCCAGCAATTGCTGAAAGTGCTACCAAATGCTACACTTCAACATGAAGCAAAAGGATCCCAACGGGGAAGAGTAGGTTATAAGAAACAACAGCAATCACAAATTGGATAAAAATACATTGCCACACTTAACTGCCTACTGATTATTTTAAGATTACCTTGGGTGTTTCCTTAAATTGGAGCTAAAATTCTAGACATAATTAACTACATGCTGTGTGTTCAGTGGGTAGTTATACTGTTGTCTGTTCTGTGAATGAACTAATTCAACTTTGTTAGGGGGAGATCATCATAGTTGCACCTGTTAGACTTCTGGTTTTAATTTGATAGAATATAAATTGGATTTTCCTCCCTTCTTGTGACTATAATTCAAAATCTAACAGCAGAATGTAGGAACACAAACTATCTCTGATAAGATGAGTAGCTATCTCTAATAACAAACCCCTGTATGCAGGGAAGGGCTGACAAACACTGTAAATGTCAAGGTAGATCCCGAGAGAGTTCTCATAGCTGTAGTCTCAGACAAAGCCTGAAGCCAGCAGAATGAAATGATCCAAAATGTATACCAATAATCCCTTCTTGAAGCAATGAGCAAATGCCAAGAAAGCTCCGGGAATTTGATGGATTCAGTTTGGCATGATGCCTAGAAAAACAAGCAGAGAGCTGAACAAAGAATCACACAGTCAAAGCCATGTTTGCAGGAATCAATCTGTTGATGGGGGAAGAAAGAAACATTCTTCACAGCCCTGTGGTACAGATCTTGTTTGGGAGTTGCAGAGGCTTAAGAGGCCTCTGTCACACACATAGCCCTGGGTCATAAAGAGAATGCATGCTCCCCACTAGTCTGGAACATAAGCCTGTTCCCTCCTCAGTAACGTGAACCTCCTGCAAATGTCTGCTGAGCAAGTGATCACCTTGTTTTCCAAAAGGTAATCCCAACCGACCAGCACAGGTTGTTGCTTTACTTACTAGGTATGTGTCCTTGCCCAATTCATAAACTTCCTAAGCCATGGTTTTCATTTTTGTAAAATAACATAATAGTTTTCCCCATATAACTCTGGGGATAGAATTAAATAACCATACAGTTAAAATGCCACCATGCTATTCAGCACATGGTAAAGAGCCTAGCAGGCCAAGCGTATATCTGGGAGGTGGAATTCCCAGGGCTGAGCATTAACTTGCCTTCCTTTTCCTCTTCCTCTCTGAAGAGTGGTGATTAAGATCATGGATTCAAGAGCAAGAATGCCTGGGATTGAATCCTATGTCTTTCGCCTATTAGCCTTGCGATCTTGACCAAATTGTTTATCTGGCCCTCAGGTTTCCCTTCTGTGAGGGGTGGATAATAATAGTACCTACCTCACAAAGTTCTTATGAGCATTAAATCCATTAGTTCTTGTAGAACATTTTGAATATTCTGGCACAGAGGAAATACTCAGTATGCATTAACTATTAGCACTTTCATTTTTCAAGAATTACAAGTCACACCATAGATATGGTTACTGTACTTCTTAAGTTTTTAAGAAGGGGGCGCCTGGGTGGCTCAGTGGGTTGAGCCGCTGCCTTCGGCTCGGGTCATGATCTCAGGGTCCTGGGATCGAGTCCCGCGTCAGGCTCTCTGCTCAGCGGGGAGCCTGCTTCCTCCTCTCTCTCTGCCTGCCTCTCTGCCTACTTGTGATCTCTCTCTGTCAAATAAATAAATAAAATCTTTAAAAAAAAAAAAAGAATAGTCACCTTCTCAGGAAATAGGATTCTTTAAACATAGGATCAAACATTGACTTTGGTGGGGGGCAGTGGGGAGCAGGGTTTAAACCCTATTTCTGGATTGTGTATTCCAAATTGTGGCTTATTTAGATCATGAAGAAAATTTTTTGCTCATGGTTATTATTTAAAGTAGATCAACACCATGGTCGAATAAATTTGTTGTGTGCAGGTACCAGCTAGTTGTGATAACTTATTAGTTATGACCCTAGAGCAGAGGTCCACAAACTGCAGCCCTCAGGCCATATCCATTTTTTTTAAATAAAGTTTTATTGAAACACAGCCACTCTCATTCTTTAATATTTTGCCTAAGGCTGCTTTTGTGCTACAAAGTCAGAGTTGAGTAGCTTTGTCAGAGACCTTATGGCTCAAAAAGCCTAAAATATTTATTATTTGCTCCTTTCCAGAAACAGTTTGCTGACTCCTGCCCTAGTGATAGTTTCCTGTAAGTCTTACCCAAAAATAGCATTTTTAGGTACATTTAATATAGGCTTTCATGTACTTTAAAAATATACAGTGTAATATAATTAGAAATGAGTAATGATGTGCTGCCCATCTCACATTAATGTTGTGATTATATAAAAAGCTATTAACCTAAAATGAGATGATAGGGAATCCCACTCCTTTCCCTTAGTGTGGGAAATGGCATATTTAGGGCTTGCTGCTGATTCTTTTGTAAAGGGATGCTGTCTAGGCCAAGGGGTCTAAAATTAGAGAACAGAACAGAAGGAGGGCCTACAGGGATAGACAATGCAACTTTCCCTCATAATCACAGAGCTCAAGTCCCTGGGGGGTTGCTTGGCCAGGTGCCCAGTTGAGAAGAGAGATATCTGTAATGTTTTCAGTCTTTATTTTCAAGGCCTGTTGGACTTGGATGATCAGGACTATCTTTTTCTTTTCTTGTTAAATTTTTTTTGTTGTTTCATCTTCTTTGGACTGACTTTTCACCTCCGCCTATAGAAAGCATCAGTTCTTAAATCTGTTGGGAATGTTAAAATGGGAAAGAAGTAGTAGGAACGAAAGGAGGGCATGTGAGTTGTTCATGCATACATTTACGCTCAAACTCACTTATTCCCCCTCAGTACACTTCTAGGAGGAATTAGATGCTAAGTACTTAATAATAAGACATAGAGGGGCCTTCAAGGATGCTGGCCTTTTTCTTTAACCTTCAGTTTTTAGTAACTTTACTTTCTAAAAATCCATCCTACAGGTAAGTTTTGTTTCTTACATTTTCACATCTTTAAAAATGATGACACAAAGACAAAAGCTTTTCTTGATACAGGTTTAGTCAGCCAAATTCAGCTTCTATTTTTTTTTTAAGATTTTACTTATTTATTTGAAAGACAGAGATAGTGAGAGAGAGCCTGAATAGGGAGGAGAGGTAGAAGCAAACTCCCCGCTGAATAAGGAAACCGACACAGGGCTCAATCCCAGGACCTTGAGATCATGACTTAAGCCAAAGGCAGACACTTAACCAACTGAAGCACCCAGGTGCCCCACCAAATTCAGCTTTTAAAAAGTTAAGGTCAAGCAGGACAGGTTGGTACTTGGGCACTGCCAAGCAGCAGTGACCTCCAGCAGCATTGGGTGATCTTCTCAAGTCTTCTCCCAAGGATGGAGTCCATGAGGACAGCCACTGAGAGAGACGGATGAAGATGACCGGCCACTACAACATGGAGCTACTAGTGACACTCCCCGAGAAAGGCATCTCCTTGGTTGTCATTTGCCAGAGAATAGATGTCCTTTGGGCATTAGGATCTCTGTTTTCAGAAGTTGTGGGGCTCGATGGGTGTGTTTGCCATGTGGGTGGTAAAGAGGAGTCTGGAAACACAGCAGATTTCCAGCTTCTTGGAACAGCCAAGCTCACCAGTTTTGCAAACATCCAGCTCAATTCCATGACTACAAACCACAACAAATATGTGTGATCTTCATTTAAAAGCCACTGAAGCTCTCAGCTGGGAAATTGAATCCAGATCTTTGATCAGAATTTAACAAGAAAGAAAAGATTATTTTTGGTTGCCAAACTCCAAGAGATATTAGCTGTTGCTGTTCTTCCCTGGTTCCTATTTCCAGACACTCTCAATCCACTGGCTCACCTCTAATACCTGCATGCCTTAGAGATAACCCAGTCTTTCCGGCAGACCCTACTGAGGGTAGGGAGGTCCACGGTAAAGATGCTCATGAACAGCTGGTCACATTAGAGCAGTAGCCTAGACCTCTTCACTTAATAGCAATATGTTTCCTATTTATTTGTTAGTACTTAATTTTACAGATAATTTCTGTGCTAGCCCTCCCTGAGATGAGCACAAGTCCCAGTGGAGAGCTGGGTGACTGTGCTGGTAGGGACTCTACTTGGACTCAGCCCTAAGTCCTGGGGACTGACACTTGGAATCTGTTCACACAGCTCCTCCTGCCCACCACTCCCAAAGCCGTGGAATAACCTTGGGCTGCCTCTTTTTCTTGCTTTTAACTAATATATATGTGTGAGAGAATTCACATGTGATTACGCCATTAGAAAGTATAGTTAGTGATAAAATGTCAGACTTGACATAATGGATATGCATCTGTTCCTGAACTTAAACTAAGAAAGGTAGTAGTCTAGTTTCCTAGAAAAGCATAAATTTCAATAATTTTTTGCATAAAGCTTTTTAATCATTCAAATTTATAAGGGTCTGGTGAGCTCTCAGATTTAGGTAGTTCTCAGGCTGCTTTTTTCTTTAGGAATACTACATTTATGGTGGGGGCCATCTGGGTAGCTTAGTCGGTTAAGTATCCAACTTTTTATTTCAGCTCAGGTCATGATGTCAGGGTCCTGGGATTGAGCTCCGCATCTGCTCCATGCTGGGTGTGGAACTGCTTAAGATTCCTTCTCGCCCTCTCCCTGCCCCACTCATGTGTACTCTCTACACCCTCTCTCTCTCTCTCTCTCTCTCTCTCAAAAGAATTTAAAAAAAAAAGAAAAGCACCAATTTTTTTTATGTTCTCCAGAGCTTTAGGGTTTTTTTCTATTTTCCAGCTTCCCTGCTGTTTCAACTCCTTGTTTTAGATCATTTGTGTCAAGAGACTTTTATTCAAAGTAAGCAAAGCATTCAATTGCCTAAAAAAGGATAGAAAAAATTGCAATGCCATATATTCCCTGTAACCTTTAATAATTATGTCCATATAAGCTAACATATGAATTAAAATATGCATGTTCTTGATATCTTCTAGTCCACAAAAGGAAATGATTACTACATTTTGTCAAACTAATGCCAATATGATGACATGTTAAAACATTGGGCTTTGCAGCTGCAAGTCAGTAAGCCATATAAGGTAAAGCTTTAATTATAGCTTCTTCCTGCAGTGAAAGTGCTTAATTAGACTCGTAAGATTTGACTTGAAGCTAGATTTTTTTTTCTGAAGATTTAAAGAATTAAGAAAAATACTTTTCTCCATTCATCTTTCCTTTTCACTTATTGACCTTTCTCCATACTTCCCACCCTATTCCCTATTGCAGAAACAAATATAAGGAAACCTTAGCGTTTCTGTTAACAGATACCCTTTTGACTGGGTATTGATTTTCACTTCTGAGTTGTGAGTTTTCAGATTTTATTGATCTTTGGTATTTTGAGCACATCTTCAGTGCAAAATAAATATTTCTAGTTTACAGAGCCCCTTTCTGTACTGAATTAAATGGTGCCAATATTCAAGACATGTTACCAATAATCTTATTAAAGATAATTAAGGACCAAATTCTGGATATGACTTCATACATATCTTCAAGGATGTCACTCACTAAAGGGTGTGCAAGGGCATTGCTGCGGGCTTAGGTGATAGTGAAGAGGGAAATGACAGTCAGTGTCCCACTTCTCTCTGCTCATGTTTCTAGACCCCCTAAAGGTCGTGGTGATTGCAATATACGGTCTCACTAGTACAATACAGTATTTCTTACCTAACTGCCATTTTTTATAACTTAACAGCAGGTACACTTTAAATTAGGAGGCAAGTAGAAAATGGGTATTTGCATCCACACTGTACAAGAGAGAAAATGACACTAGGGATAATGTTGCTAAGAGAAGCTACAGTTACATGTTCAAAGCAGAAAATGAGATTTTAATAACAGTATTTATGTTAGTATATTAATCTGTAAAGTCTTTGCTTTTACATTTTAAACCATAAGTTAGGTTTGTTAATGTTTATTTTTCAATAGCATCTACTTTTTTGTTCTTAGTGTAGAACTGGAAATAAAAGAACGTTCTAAAAATAGAAGTTAGTGTTTTTTAATTAGATAATGGTATGGACTGCATGCTGGTGTCCCCCATGACTCATGCTGAAACCTCAAACTCCAGTGGAATTAGATGAGGAAGCAGGGACTTTGGGAGGTTATTAGATCATAAGAATAGAGACTTTGTGATGGGAGTAGTGTCCCTCTCAGAAGAGAGTCTTCTTCCTCTCTCTGCTCTCTGCCATGTGAGAACATAGCAGAAGACGACCATTTGCATCCCAAGGAGAGAACTCTCACGTGAACCCAAGCAGACCAACACCCTGATTCAGGATTCCCAACCTTTAGAACTCTGAGAAATCAATTTCTGTTGTTTAGCCACCCAGTTTATGGTATTGTTGTCATAGCTCCCTGAGCTAAGATAAATACTCTGTTTATCTTTCTTCTAAAACAGTATTGAAAACTCTTAAATTGGCTGACTTCATTCAGTATGTGCTTATAAAATGTATTTATGAATTCCACTCCTCCCACCTTCATACACAAAAATAATATCATTGATTTGATTTATTTTAGTTTAATAAAACACTTTCAAGGTCTTCTAAATATGGGTTGCATATGTGAACATCACCCCTTTTATTAGTCAGAACAACACTCAGCTTCGCTGCAAAAACAAACATACCTCAATTTCAGTGGCTTAACAAATAAGACACTATTTCTCCAGCAAAGTCTGTGAATTCAGTGCTTCTCTAGGGCAGTTTCTAACTGGTGACTCAGGAACCAGTATTTTGCCATCTTAAAAGGCACCTTCTAGAGTGAAATTCCATAGGGGAAAAGAGAGCTGGAAGGCCACCCAGGGGCTTCTCATTAATTCAGCCCAGAAGTGACACTCATTACTTCTGCTTATAGCCACTGGCCCTATTACCAAACTAACTGCAAGGAAGGCTGGAAGATAGATACTTTCTATGTACCCAGGAAGAAGAAAAATGAAACACGGTTTTGTGAACACCTGTCATTACTTCTGCTAAACCCTTTGTTCCTATCACAGAGGAAAACTTGCAAGAATCATTTTTTGAATTTCATAATTTCAAACCAGGTACATTGAACTTGATCTTTGATCAAGACAGCTTTTTCTCTTTGGAAATCCATGGTACATTTTCTGCAAATAAGCGATCTTGAGCCCTTTTCCCTTATCCTAAGCTAAGATTAGCTTAGCTCCATTAGCTTTTTTATTCCAATCTTTATCATTACAGCTGGGATGTTTATCAACTTTTCCTGGAATATTTACAATAGTCTAATCACTGGTCACCTTTGTTTCATCAGTCCCACCTCAACCTCATCATCATTTCTTTAGCACCATGTTTTTTCTTCCCCCCCCATAAATTCCAAGGAGCATTAGCATCTGTATTACTCACTTACATAAGAGTCACATATCTTAAAAGTGTCCGGATTATTCATTTCTTAATAAATAAGGATCCTGGGGTGCCTGGGTGGCTCAGATGGTTAAATGCCTGCCTTCAAATCAGGTCATGATTCTGGGGTACTGGAATCAAGCCCCACATCAGGCTCATGGCAGTGGGGAGCCTGCTTCTTCCTCTCCCTCTGCCCCTCCCCCAGTTCATTCTCTCTCTATCTCTCTTTCTCTCTCAAATGAATAAATAAAATCTTTTAAAAATATAATATTGTTGATAAGATTTTCTTTAACTTTTAGCTTCCCTAATAGAACTATAAGGACTTCTCTTCTTAAAGCCTTCTCAAGAAGCCTATTATTTTGAGATTTGCTATGTGGGACTAAAATGTGGTTTTGAGGGGAAAAATTAATTTATATATATAGATATATATATCATATATATCCATATATCCATATATTTATATGATATATATATAAATTATATATGGATCCTTCCATAACAAGATTTGTATATGGCTTATAATGCCAGTTGAAAAACCCAATGAATGAAATACAGAATATTTTTAAACTGACAGAACTCTTCATATTTTATATGTGATTCTGTTAACATTTTAACCTGTATTCGACTAGGGATGAAATATACTAAAAGTTTATTCTTCTAAAAGAGTTTTCAATGCTTAATCCCTTTTAAAAGTGTGGTATTTAAACAGAGGAGGTGTGAAAAACATGCCTCCCTTCATATCCTAAATAGAGTAAACACAGGAAGAAGCAAAATCTGTTTTGGTTATCACTCACTTCATGTGTCATCTCTTTCCCACCAGAATCATCAAAATAATTTTGGAAATAGTGCTATTTCTATAGAAAGTATATTTTTCCACATTAATTAAACATCCTGAACTTGCATTTTAGGCATGTATATGTCTTTGACAGAATTTTTTTTAATCCCCAACAATTTAGAAAGATACTGTGTAATTGAAATTTTATTTCAATATGTCCAGAAATTGATCCTTTCCATGTGCTGATCAGAATAGCACAACCCAAGATGAAAGCCAATGCAAATAAGGTTTTAGGCATAAATCATGACTTCATTACATCTTTATAAAATTAAAAACATCTTCCATTCTTTATCAATTTACTATTCCTTCAGCAAGCATCTATTGAACACCCACTATAATGCCTGGAGATGCTGAAAAATACAGGAACTTCCCCTGTGATCAAAAAGCTCCCAGTTTAATGAGGTACACAAATAAGTAGACAAATAGCTTTGGTGCCTTATAATAAATGCTTCATTAGAGAAATGCAAATGGTGCTATGGGAAGCATAGATTGAATACCTCATCCAGCCTCAGGGCATCATTACCCAGTTACCAGGAGGAGAAACTCTGGCTTAGTTATCAAGCTGTTGGATAGGAGGAGACATCAAGTAGAAGAAAACAGCATGTGAATGCCATTCTCATATACTGTGTATAATGTAGCAGCACGAGGCTGGGACAGATGCAGATCCACTCTTGGTACACTTCACCTCACAGGGTGTACCATTCAGAAACTCTCATGGTACTGAAAAGAATAGTGATTTTGTAGTCCACTAGACTTGAATTTCAAATCAAAATTCTGTAATGGACTAGCAGTATAATCCTAGGTGAGTTTCTGGATTTCATCAGTTTTAAGAGAGGAATAATAGTATGTATCTTAAGGGTATACATTAGGATGGATAGAAGAGTAGATATAAAGCATTTAGCACAGTTCCTGGCACATAGTAGCTCTTAGCAAATTGTATCCCCTGATGATAATAGTTGCATTTATAACCTTGATAATGGACATCCAGGCCTACAGTTGATTGAGCATTCTTTCCTTCAGTTTGTTAATCTGGTTAATATGAATTGAAGATGTTTGTGTTTCATAATATCGTTGCATGGTAATGGATGGGGACTGTATTATTGTGGTGAGTGTTGAGTAATATATAGAACTGTCAAATCACGATGTTGTATACCTGAAACTGTGATAACATTTGTGTGTCAAATATACTTCAGTAAAAAAAAAAAAGATGCAGTGTGGATCAACTCCTCTCTATGTAATTGGTAGTAATTTGATTTGGTTGATGATAATTGTAGTGGATTTAATGACCAAGTGGCACTTCTCAGGTTATCCTTCTTAGAAAGTAAAATATGTCATAGGAATTCATTAGTAATCAACCAAAATACATTAAGATTATAGAGTGACTAATGAATAGTCAGGAAACCCATTGGGACTTCACGTCAATTTCAGAATTATGTGTGATACCACAGAGATGGTAAGAAATTCCGCTATGACGATAAGCCTGCACAGAAATTGCCCTTGACATGAGTTACCATAGCTGCTCATTCATCACCAATCTGTCTATGAGGAGAGTCTCAGTTTAGCATTCACTAAATTAAGACAAATTATATGACTCTCAAGTTTGTGCAGGTACCAGCATGGGACAGAACCAGAAAGAAAAGCTGTAGTCCAATGAACTGTGTGCTGAATTCTGTTGCTTTTGATGACAGTGTCTGACGCGTAACAGACACTGACTTTATTCTCTTTATTATCTCCTAAATAATAGGATTTAACTATAGCAATAATGATCTAGTCTAAAGTGACCTCAGTGACCACAACAGATTTTTGTTATATTCAGCATATTTCACCTGGAATTTAGCAGAATTTTATTTTTTTCTGTGGAAGTTCATCTGTCTCATTTCTCCTGCTCAAAACAAGAAGTCTCCTGCACCTCTCTGGGTGCTAGTCACATTGCCACTTCACAGACGAAACTGTCAGACAGAAGAGCGAGCATTCAGTAATTGAAAATCTTCTTCACAATCCTTTGGTCTTTTTAAACCCCATCAGTTGGCCATGTAAGATATCCCTGGTAGTATGTATACACTTTCCTGTGAAGGCTATGATTTTTCCCTTGGATTTTATTATTGTGAACTAATAAAAGTTGAGAAATGTCATGTACTGAAGTGACAGACTGGTGTATGTGTGCATACTCACTGTAGTGAAGTTCTCTGGAATGTAAGGGTAACGCTTTCCAAAGGGGACAGCGTGGATTGTTTTCAAGAGATCAGTTACGAGATTCTTAGTTTCTACATGTGTTTCTTAAACAGTAAAGACAGTTAAAACCTCACTGAGCTCCAAGTCCACAAAAGTGACTTCCAGGGCCAGCTGTGCTATCACTGGGATGTAACATTAGGCAATTCCTTTCAATTTGACCCTCCGACTACACTTTCTTTCCAGGGAATTAGATGATCCTTAAGTTGTTTTCCAATATAAGGCAATGGGATATTTGCATATTTTATGTGAGGAAGTTATGCTAAATTCCCAAAGAGCCTAATCACTTAACAATAGGTTTGAGATGCAGTTTGAATTAGAAGTAAAACATCTCTAAGGACCAATTTGGGCTGGACGCACACTAAATGTAGCACATGTTTTCTTAAAGAGCACTATAAATTCATTTTTGCTAACTGTGAAGGATATTCAATCTCAGACCTCATTCTTTACTCTTAGAGCCTCAAAACATTCTTTTATTGTCAACTCAAAATCATTTAATTTTCCATCCCATGTTAATAAATTAGCCTTGGTGAGCTCTTTCTCCTTGATGAGCTTTCTCCATATTTTCCACCTTTTATATTCTTATTTCCTATTTATAAGTGTGTTTGTTTTCATACAGTAGCTCTAGCCACATAATACGTATGATATATGGGTCTGGTACTCTCCTCAGGACCAAGTATAGCAATGGGGAGGAGACAGTCAAGGATACGTAAGAAATTAAAATTCTACTTGATTAAACAGACCTTAAGTCAGTAATTATAATGTGTTAATATAGGAATAGAGACACGAACAAAGTGCTAGGGAAGCATGGAGTAGGGAGCACAACCTTCTTTTGAATCTTAATGAAGTCCAACTTAATCTACTCTTGTTGCTTGTAATTTCAGTGTCCCATCTAAAAAACCATTGCCTAATCTAAGGTCGTAATTTATGCCTGTGTTTTCTCTAAGAGATTTATAGTTTAGCTCTTGTGTTTAGGTCTTTGATCCATTTTGAATTTAAATTGTATGGTGTGAGGTAGGGTCTAATGTCATTCTTTCACATGTAGACATCCAGTTGTCCCAGTCCCAACAGACGAAGACTCTTCTTTCCCCAGTGAATAATCTTGGGATCCTTGGAGCCACCTTTCTGATGTATTGGCCTGACTTAATTTCCACTGTGTCAAATTCACCTTGGTTTTTCTGTTCTCAGGCCGTCTCACCTCAGTATCCTTTGCAGGCACCTTTATGTTTAGTTTAGGCTATAGGAAGAATCAGCAAACCGTTTTCCTTTCTCTAACAGTGCTCCTAAGGTAAGCTTACCCATTGCCATTCTCTCTCTATGTCGATGACTTAGAAATTTTATCTCCATCCCAGACTTCTCTGCAGAACTTCATGCTGAAATACCTGTTTGCCTTATTGACTTCCCTTGGATGTCTCACAGGCCACTTAAGCATAACATTTTCCAAAATGAAATACTTGATTTTCCTGTCTGTCCACCCTCCAACGAAGTTTGTTCTGACAGATTTTTCTGTCTTGTAAATTGCACCACTGTTTGCCCTTGTGCTCAAGTCAAAAACCTGGGATTAGCTCACTCTTCTTCCTTTTCCTTCATCTCCTGTATTCAGGCATCAGTATAAATCTTAAATCTTTCCACTTCTCTCATCTCTACTGACATCATTCTAGTACAAGCCACCATTATCTTTTACTTGGGTTACTGCAATAGCTTCTCAACTGTTCATTCTCTTTTCTCTCTTGCTTCTGTTCTCAAACAACAGCCAGAGTAGGAATTTCAAAAATAATCTCAGTCCAGGTGACTCTTATTTAAAAATGCTGCAGTGGTGGGACATCTGGTTGGCTTAGTTGGTTAAGCATCCAACTTTTGGGTTTGGCTCATGTCATGAACGCAGGGTCTTAGGATGGAGCCCCGTGTTAGGCTCCACATTCAGCATGGAATCTGTTTGTCCCTCTCCCTCTGCTCCTCCCCTCCTCTTTGAGAGCTCTCAAGTAAATGGAGTCTTCAAAAAATTTTAAAAAGATGCTTCAGTGACTTCTAGTTGCACCTGCTTCTCCCTCTAGTCTCTTCTCACTCCACCCTCCCCCTTCTGTAGCCACACATTTGATTCCCAGGGACAGAAGTTTTTTCCTCTTTCAAGCCTTTGCACTTGGACTTTGCCTCAGCTTATCTCTTCACACCCTAGCTTAAACATTGCCTCCTTAGACAGATCTCCCCACTGATGCTGAGTCAGTCCCTATCGCCTTGAATTCACTAGCATAGCACATCATTTGGTAACTGCCCAGAAATTTTTAAATTGTGTGTGTGTACACATAACATAGATACCTTATGTACATATTATTTGAACCTATACAGAACCTATACATAATCTGCCTCTTGTTTCTAGATGATAAGCTCTTTGCCTGGCGTAGGGTCAGGATAGGGTAGGTGGCCGCATGGGGGACAGAACATGTCTGCTACTCTGTTCCCTGCCTGCTGCTATGCCTGTTGCAAAAAAAAAAATAGGTGGCAAGAAAACATTTCAGTGAATAAACAAAGCAGCAGAAGATCTGGGAAAGGTGGAGTGATCTCTGATGAGTATGAATTAGTAGTTGGTTAGGGATGAAAAGGGCATCACAGATTGAGTAACCAGAGGGTACAAAGGCCTGTGCCTTTTCCTGGAATCAGAACCATAAATTAAACATCCAACTACAGTCAACATTTTTTTGTATTTCAGCTTCATTTTTAAACATTTTATATGAATATTAATAAGTTACGGTTTCCACAAAGTTATATGAAATTATTATAATTATTATCATCCTCATTGTTAAAAGTTTCATTACTGTTGATGTTCCAAATGTCACAACTTGTCCAGTAGGACCTGCTTTATTTATATTTTTTCAGGACCTGCTTTGAACTGACCTTTTTTTTTTTTTTTTTTTTTTTTAGCACTAACCCTATCATCTTTGAAGGTATCCTTGTTATCTAGCAATGCTTCAAGCCTATCCAAGTATTCTTTGCTCCAAGGCATGAAATTCACTATATTGCAAATAACTTGGCTTTCTTCTATAAGAAAACAGTGTTAGACACGAAAATCTAAGTGCTGGGTTTGCATTTGAGTACAAATGTTGCATGCTAGTATTTGGACACCCTTATGGACAGAGCTAGATACGATGTTCCTTAGTAAGCTTTTTATTCACATTTTTTTTCCCAAACTCATTTATGATATATTCTACTTTACCTATAGTAAGAAACTGATAAAACTTTAATGAATTTCTAAAATCTGTCAAGAAACAATGAGGCAATGGATAGAAATTGGACTCTGGGGGTGGCAGATGCCAAGTGAATGGCTTGGCACAGGATCAGGAGGGCCCCTCTTGAGTTGATAGTATTGAACTATGAGTTGTACTATCAATCTTGTACTGTCAACTTGAGTTGATATTATTGCACTATGGATGAGCCCACAAAGCATCACAGCAAGGAGGTGGTGTGATCAGGTCAGTAACAAGCAAAGAGGATGATGTGTTAGAAAACTGACAGACCAGTGGTCGTAAAACCACCCAGGCTACTGCATGGTCCAGTAAGGCCCGGTGGGGACTGGAATAGAGTGGAGAGCTTAGCCGAGAGCCCTTGCTGAGGTAAACGCCCTGGGCTGTGTGGACACTTGTGTGTGGGATGTGACAGAAGGTTGGACTTAAAGGTGATTGAGCATAGCATACTGGGTAGACAGAAGGGCCAGGAACTAATACAGTGTACTCAGGAGGAGAAGGTCAGATGGAGTGTGGGAAGGCAAAGAATGGGCTGATTTAAAGTAGAATTTGAGAAGCAGACACATATTGACAGTATCTGGCCCGTGTTTATTCAACATTAAATGTGTTGAATGAATCAGATATTACCAATAACAGTATGTGTTAAGCTCATACTGCATTACTAACACTATGCTAAGTATATATTAAATTTTTACAACAATCTCTAGGAAAAATAAGCACTCTTTGTATCATCACTGTGCCAATGAGAAAACATAGGCCCATCGAGACTAAGTAATTTACCTGGGGCCACAGAGCTAGTATCGTCTTCCCTCATACCCCTAACCAAGCAAGGAACGCAACTCACAGGGAGTAATTGGTGTGGGGGCTGGGGGGCATTAAGAAATAGTCTGGTATAGAAGCCCAGAGAAAGAGCAGCTTGTAAAAATAAGTAGTCAGTCACCTTGTGGTGCAGTGGCCAAGTGGAGGAAACTTAAAATAGGCAGTGGACTTGGTAGGCTACTGAACACATGAGCGGTGTTAGGACATTAGCTGGAAGCCACTTTTCTGGAAGCCCTTGGTGATTGGGAAGTACAAGGCCAACAGTAGGCTAGATTGTTTCTTCAAGGATGTTCATGGTGGACGAATAGTGGAAGAAAGGCAAGCTAGAGACCCTTTAGTACCAGATACCTGAAGTTTCTCTCTTCAGTAGTGGTTAAATTTCACTGTCTACTACATGATAGACACAGTTCTAAGTGCCCCCTTTGTACATGACCTCATTTATTCCTCACAGCAACCCTAGAAGGTAGATAATAGACCAACCCCCATGACAGGTAAGGAAACAGACTGAAGCACAGAGGGTAAGTTATTAGTTCATGGTCACCCAGGAAGTAAGCAGCAGATTCCACATGTTGAAAAGAATTAGTTTCAGCAGTAGCACTGTAGAGGGTTTTCGAATTGTGTCTATCAGGACTTGAAATTGTAGTTATCCAAGTAAAAGACATTGGTTTCCAACTCTAACAAAAGCAGTCCGCCATAGATCCTAGCTGGTTTATTGCCATAGGTAGCAAAGACAGAATGAACATTATCCATTTTATCAAATTTAGAGCCACTTTAGGGTTTTTTTTTAAACCTCAGAACAAGGATTCCCTCTTTGAAGCTACATTCCAGCCACTTTTCTGAGAGCCTGATATTCTCTGAACAAAACCGAACCAAAAGAATTTATTCTTAAAATCATTCTGTGATGTCCTATAACTCTTGTAAGGACATGTTCATAAGGACCAAGTTTATTTTGTCGTTGTTTCAAGTTTTTATTTAAATTCTGGTTAGTTAACATATAGTGTAAGAGTAGTTTCAGGAGTAAAATTTAGTGATTCATCACTTACATACAACACACAGCAAGTGCCCTCCTTAATCCCTATAAGGACCGCGTTTGAATGAATATTTAAAGGACTGGTGAACCTCTCTACATATCTTGAGTTTAAGGGCTAAAAGGAACTTGAATAAAACCCTAGATATTTGACTCTTGCCACTGGGAATGTTGGAATAAAGCACTGGGAGGAAGGGTGCCTGGGTGGCTCAGTGGGTTAAAGCCTCTGCTTTCAGCTCAGGTCATGATCCCAGGGTCCTGAGATCGAGCCCCACATCGGGCTCTCTGCTCAGCAGGAGGCCTGTTTCTCTTCCTCTCTCTCTCTGTCTGCCTCTCTGCCTACTTGTGATCTCTGTCCGTCAAATAAATAAATAAAATCTTTAAAAAAAAAAAAAAGCACTGGGAGGAGACTGTGAGCTTCTAGCCATCACTCCAAAGGACAGGGAGAGGGCATTGGGCTTTCTGCTGGGTCCTTAGCTATGGGGCATGACTGTGACTTGGGCACAGGCCAGGGTTCTACTAAATGACCTCTACATCTCCAGCAGAAGAGATTCACCTGATAAAAGGATCCATTCTTGTTCCTTTAGTAATGCCAGTAATAGATAACTCCAAGGTCTCCTTCAGGTAGGCTTTTGAGTTTATGGGTTTACAAAGTATTCTTGAGCACTGAGTCCATTTTTCTTTGTCATCCAGCTGCAGGCAACAAATAAATTTCATGGTCCCTGAAATTAGCCACCAACTTGAGACAAAAGATAATTCTGGAACTGCCATTCAGCGTGCTATATCTGTTCTGCTGTCTCTATAAAGCACGCCTTTTTAATGTAATTACATGACTTGTCTATCTGTTACGGAATTGATGAAGACAGCCTGGATTTATTTTTCCTCCTTTAACTTAGGAGTCCATATAGTTTATCGTTGCATTTCCCAAAGCAGATTCTGCAGAAATCCACCCTACTAAAATAATCTATGCAAAAGGACCCAGTGAATAAGTATCTTTCAGAAATTCTGCTGGCAGATCTCTTCTGCTCCCTCCCTACCTCCTCCTGATTCACAATTTACATTAGCATATTAAAGGTTTTCCCAAGTTCTGCTATAAAGGAACCAGCTAGATCGGCACTTCATAAAGTCATTTTTACCATAGAATGGAGTTTTCTATGTGCATTCTTTTAAACCACAGTACCACTTTGGGAAATGCTGACATAGTCATCAAAAGCTTTGGGATCAACTCTCAGCTTCTACGTATTTGACTTTTTTAGCTTCCCTATAGAAGCGAGCTCATGCAGTTTGTTTCTTTCTGTGTCTCGCCTGCCCAGGCCGGGAGGTAAGAAAAACAGAGAGATATTGGTCCCTGGATACAAAAGTGAAGCTCTATAGGACCGATAAGTTTAGAGAGCTAGTGCACAGCATGATGACCATAGTTAATAATGCTGTATTGAATACTAGAAATTTGCTAAAAGTAGATTGCAGGTGCTCTCACCAAAAAAGAAGAAAAAAATCTGAGATGGATATGTTAATTAGCTTGACTGTAGTGATCATTTCATTCTGTATATCAGATTGTCGTGTTGTGTACTTGAAATATATATACAATTCTTTAAAATATTTTTTTTCAAGTTTTGGGGTCGAGATCTGGGTGATCTTGGGTAAGCTACTGCACCTCCCTGAGCTGTAAAATAGAAAATATTCCTTTGAGGACTTTGACAATTAACCACAGCACCCACACATAGGAGACATTCAGTGAATGGTAGCTGTTGCCTGTGAGTGACTGATAGGGTCTCGCATCTTTGCCCGGCATGGGTTAAGGACTCTTCCTTTTAGAAAGGTTTTACATAAAGTAGCCTGAGTTTGTAACAGAACTTGTCTGATTAGTCGTTTCCACAAAATACAAATGAAATTTAACCTTTAGAAAAATCTCCATTAGGGGATCCTAGAAGGTGGCCCAACATTGAGATGCAGCAGTGTGGTTAGTATTGATTAGTCAATGTAAAGAGAAGGAGCTTCGTAATTTACCCGACCTCACGGATAATTAATGGAGTCTGTGAATTAAGAACCTACTTGTTTCACTGGGTAGGCCTTTGCATTTAATTACTCTGTTTGGAGAAGTTAATATCATCATTATTATTTAAACTATGTTCATTTCTAAACTGTTTTAGCGCCAGTCACAATCCTAAGCAGAAGCTCCTAGGAAGTATCACGGTCAGGTAAGGTCAATTACTGCAAGTGGGGATGGAGGTGCGCCCTCCTCTCAGGAAGGAGAGTGCCTCAGTGGTTCGAAGTGGCTTTAGATCTGAGAAGGGACCTGGCAACCTAGTTTCCACGTGACTTTTCTTTTGCTGATATGTCCTCTAGTGGTGAAGACCCTGAGCAGTGAAGACTGGAAACAAAACAAAGGAAAGGAAAAGTCATCTTGGGTGAATCCCATAGAATTGTGGCCATTCATTTGAATGTTACTAATACTGGACCAGACTTAAGTGTACTTTATGTCCATCCATGAAAATAGCTTTGCTAAAAAATAATTATACCATAACAAGAGTAGAATAGGGACTATTTAAGCTACTCCTTGAATAAATTATTACTAAACACTGTGGACAGACAGTATGAGGGTAACCAGTGTTCCTCGCCTATTAACAGATTTAATATAATAGAGCTCCCTGACAATTTTTGTGAGTTTATTGTATCCATGTTATTTTTTTTTCTATAATTGGTTTTCCTTTAAGTTAGTTTGGATCCATGGTGCATTATTGTACAGTTCTTCCTCCCTAGGTAAATTGACTATAGAGTAGAAGTAGTCCAAGCAAAACTATTAAAACTATTCCTTTTTTTAAAAAAAAAGATTTTATTTACTTTTATTTTAGAGAGAGAGTGGGAGGCGGGGCAGAGAGAGAAGGAGACAAGCAGAATCCATGCTGAGTAGGGAGCCTGACATGGGGCTCGATCCCAGGATCCTGAGATCATGACCTGAGCTGAAACTAGGAGCTGGACGCTCAACTGACTGAGCCATCCAGACATCCCCAAAACAATTCAGTTTTAAAACAATGCTTTGAGATGAGCAAGTTTACTCAGAACTGAGTATAGATTGGCATATATTTATTGATCACTTGATTTTTAGGTGATTTTCCTGCTTTTTTCCAAACAAGATGAATATTTTACATTTCAAATATACGTATCTATATATATCATCTTTACAGATACAGATATAAAAATATAGATAGATATGGATATAGATATTTGATAGAGGAGGTAGCTGGTGAAAATGCTTGAAGTTGCCTCTTTCCTAGCTATTGAATGAGGAATTTTGATTACCAAGATACAACATGAATTCTAGGAAATTAGGTTGATATTTGAGCTGTTGGTGTGTTCTGTGTGCTTTTGAAAATCTTTCCCCTCCTCTTTCTCTTCTGTTGTTGCTTTTCAATACATGTTACTCTTTTTCCCTTGTTTTCCTATACATTGAAATTCATTTTAATTGTGTTTTCAAACAGTGACTGAATGCAGTGTTACTGCTTTATCTCAAAGTTACAGTTTTTAAAGTCTACTCAGTCACTTCACATAGAAGATGCCAACATAAAAAGAGAGAGAGAGAGAGAGATGCCAGCATATATCTATTTTTTAAAAGCACATATCAAGTGGAACTGATGTAAATGCAACAACAATAAAGTAAGACTGGTCTCTACTCTCCAGAGACTATAATTCAAAAGGCAGTTGACTTTCTTTGCTAGGGTTGACAGGCTCTTCTCAGACTACTTGAATTCATTTGGGTATTAATACGCTTCCTGTCTATTTAGAGAGAATTATTGTTCTATCTGCCTTGGGAGACTGTTGTATTTCCAGATTTAACTCAACACAACATGATGGGCCCCAACTTTTGAGTAAAGCATGCCTTGATACAGTGAGTTTGTGCTCAGCTGCCTCTCTGAGCAATACTCTGAGCTAGGCACTACAGATATACAAAGATATCTAAGAAGTGTCTTCTGTAAGCCTCAAGACACTTAGTGCCACAAGAGGAGAGATGAGAGAGACACGCAATAGAATTGGGTGGGATTGTGCCATTTTTCCAAAGTTCCTAGAGGGCAGAAGTGGTCTGAGGGAGGTGGAGAGGCTCACGTCCACTGACCACCTATAGGACTTGGCATATCTCTTCACCTTCTTTTCCACAACAGCCACACCAGCTGGATGGCATGACCCTCATTTGACCAATGAGGAAACTGAAGATCAGAGAAGTTAAATCTCTCCCTCAAAGTCATTCTGCCATTTTCGTCAATATAACTGTGCCTGGTACATAGTATGCTCTCCTGTGAATGGTGTTGAAAGCTGAGTGAATCTTTTAGGGAAGCAATTTTCCTCATGCATCAAGAGCCTCAAAAAAGTGTATGTTCTTTGACTCAACAATTTCTTTTCTAGGAATTGTCAGAGATGTGGATAAAGATCGTGTCTTTATGTGTGTGTGTGTGTAAATGCAATAAGGTAACTGCAACCTCATTTCAAAAAGCAAAACTTTTGGAAACACACCCAGTATTCACAGGGAAAGAGTCAAATAAATTACAGAATACAACATACTTTTGAAGAATTTTTTTTATGACACGGTGTGATGTCCCCAATACAATGTGGACTAAATGTATATGGTGTGGTCTCCGCCATGTTTTAGAAAAGCATATACAGAAAAATTACCAGAATAAAATGTACCATAAATATAAATTGTGCTTATCTCTAAACAATTGACTATTACAGATTTTATCACTTTTTTATAGTAACATGTATTCTAAATTTTCTACAGTAAGTTTTTCTAACTTCTAATGAGAGGATATTTTGTTTTGTATTGTGATTTTTAAGGGATGCATGAGGAACTACTACCCTGATGTCTTCTTCCACACAGTTAATACAGATTGTGTCATTAATCTCATACAAGAAAATTCCCATGGAGAACCCATTTAACACAATGAGGAAGAGAACTGGCTCTAGAGGTGGGCTTCCTGGGTTCAAAATTTAGCTGTGCTATTTCTTTACTGCGTGATCCTTGGCACATTGCTAAGCCTCTCTCTTGATGTTGGTGCTCCCATTGATAGAAGTGGGACAGTGTAATGCCCATCACATAAGGTGGTTGTGAGAGGTAGGCTTAGTAAGTGCCTAAAACATAGCAAGTGTTCAGGAAACTGTTATTTTTACATTGGATTTATTTATTAAGCTATTTAAGGTTGGTTATTTTTATAACTTACAGTTGTTTGTTTTAAGGCTAGTAACAACAGATTCTTTATCAACTTCTCCCTTTGCCTTTTACTATAGTAAATGCATTCCCCTTTTTAAATTTTGGGTTTTTTTTTTAAGATTTATTTATTTACTTAAGGGAAAGAGAGAGAGAGAGAAAGAGCACAAGTAGGAGGGGCAGCGGGAGAGGGAGAAAGAATTTGAAGCAGACTCCAAGCAGAGTACAGAGCCTGACATGGGGCCCAGTCTCACAACCCTGAGATCATGACCTGAACCAAAACCAAGAGTCTGTCACTTAACCAGCTGTGCCACCCAGGCGCCCCTACATTTTGTTTTTTATTTAACTCCACTGAATTCCTGGCACAATTGCTAAACGAGATAGTTAACTCCATTAGACACAAACTAATCCCTTAGTCACTTGGCAAGTTTAGAATTTCAGTAACTTGTCAGATCTTGTGACAGCATCAGTTATGTGTCCAACCCACTGCCAAGCCATGAAGAAATCATAGAAAGGATGATACATACTTCCTACCTCTCAACCAACATTTCTGATCTGCTTTGTGCCTTGGATCAGGAATACAGAAATGAAAAAGACACTGTCCCTGCCCTCAAGGAGTTTACCCTAGATAGCTAACATTACATGCATGAAGTCAATGCGCCATTATAGGATTTTTTTTTATTTTTATTTATTTTAGAGTGTATGTGCATGTGGAGGGGCAGAAGGAGAAGGAGGGAGAGACCTCAAGCAGATTTTCCACGGAGCATGGAGCCCAGTTAGGGTTAGGGTTAGGGTTAGGGTTAGGGTTAGGGTTAAACCCCAGGTGAAGGCCAAAATCAAGAGTCAGTTGCTTAACCAGCTGAGCCACCCAGGCGCCCTGTAGATGCGCCATTTGAAATAGACACAAGATAATGTGTGTGTTAGCAGTAGCCAGGCTATAGGGTGGGCTATACATGACCAGGTTCCCTAAAAGGGAGTTTGAAGGGTACTGATGGAGCCAGTTTAGGAAGGCTAAGATGAGAAGCAGGGTCTCAGGCAGAGATAACAATGTAAAGGCATATAAGTAAAAGAAACCTGACACATCTGTACAAATATAGGTAATTTGGCAAGGCATAAGAGATGAGCTGAGAGAAAGGCAAGGCAGAAGTCTCAATTTAAAAAAAAAAAAAAGAAGTCTGAATTTTATCTTTTGAGTGGGGAGATGGTAACAGATTCACCTTTTTAAAAGTTTAGTATGAAAGTGTGGAAGATGAACCCAAAAAATGTATGGAGACAGCTAGACAAAAGGCTATTACTAGAACTCTGAGAGCAGGAGGAACTAGGTCAATGCAGAAACAGTGAAGAGAACAAAGCAGAGAGCTATGTAAAAGGGGAGCTTTAGCTCTACAGGGTAAAAGGGAGGATAGAGACTGGACCACCAGATTTCTGAATGGAGGAACTGGGCAGATAGTGTGGGTTGTTCGCTGAGCTGGGGACCCCAAAGGAAAAGCAGGCATGAAGGGAAAGACAGTGGAGTCAAGTTTAGACGTAATGAATTCCAGGTGACCTTGGGTCACTGGAGTTGTCAAGTAAGAAAACATACAGGTCCAGACCTTAGCAGCACAACCTAGTGAAAGATGGAATTCAGTTGTGCCAGGAGTTGAGTAAATTGATCTATGGAGAATCTACAGATGAGAGAGAGAAGAGGGCCAAGGGTAGAAGCCCAGAACTGCAGCTTTAGCAAGATCTCAGAGAGAAGGAAGTAAGCAAGCAAGAGACCCGAGTAAAGAGGAGAAAGATTCAAGATTTAGGGAATGACCAATATAATGAAATGGTGACCTTGGGGAATTTATCACCTGGCTGGAAAGCCACTGCATCTACTGGTGAAGAAATGAGGTAGAAAAGTTGCCTATGAATGTCCTTGAGTAAGTGCCTACGAAGGATATAGACAGTTCTTACAGAGTTGAGGGGAAGGAGGGTGTGGAGTTGACCTGCAGCTTGACAAAGATGATAAGACTTCATTCACTGAGCCTGAAATTGGCTAGAATTGAAACCAAGAGCAAGAGGTCATTTCAATCAAGACCCTGGGATTTGTTCAAATCCATCCTCATGTCTGAAAATAACTGGAGGTGGGTTTTCTATTGATTGTGGTAATCAGTGTCATCTTTAAATACTGAAGACAGCATTTGGTTCTCTCTTAGTAATAATGCCCATTGGCTAAACAGTATCATATAAAACTGGATGCAGTGTTACCTGATATCTTGTACAAGATTCAGGAAGTCATGACAAGAAACAATATGACTTATTCCAAAAACAGGGAGGTGTCTGACTTGGAGGACATGAGGGTCAGTTTCAATGGGAAAAGACAAGTCCTAGTTATATACCCTTCTAATTTTATGGTAGCTTGTTCTAAAATCCCTTGGTTTAATACAGCTATTCCTGGCTGTGAAGTCGCAGATTCCCTGCCCCATATTTTCCCTAGCCTCTGGTGGCTAACTGTGGGTATGTGAAAGGAAGCATGAAAGGGAGGAAATTTAAGTGTGTTCTGCCCTCTCCTTTGCCCCTTCCAGTCCTTTCCATCTTCCCATTCCATCCCACTGGCCTCTTTCTTCCCAAGACCACTTGACTTACAATACAGCATGAGCACTAACTCTTCATTGACCAAGAGGAATACCTTAAGGACAGAAAGAGTCAGGCATTACCTTGGGAAACAACCTGTCAAATCTGTCTCCGCTAGTCTGCTCTCAATTATGTCTTCTCGTCTTGCTTCCCACAACCTACACCATATCTGCAAAGAGGAAGCTACAGAATAAAGAAAAGTCATTGGAAAATCAGGTTCCAGTGCTGCCCATGCCACTTCCTTAGGGATATGATTTGTGCTACCACTTAACCTTAACTAGTCTCAGTCTTCTCAGGAGAATTTGTGTGACAGTCAAATTAGATAATATTTGTCAAGGTGCTTAAGATTGCAAAATGCTATTCACATCTTAGGGAATGGTCTAACATGGGCTATCATCATAGTCAGGAATATGATGTGAAAAAAGAGTGGGGCCAAGATTTCTCCTCCTCCAACTGTTCTAAAGACCTAGACCTTCCATTCCAATCCTTATATTCAACCAGTTTCCTCCAGAGCCTCATCTCTGTTAGTCCCTATTAATCTGTGTTGATTTATCTTGGCTCATGCAATGCTTAATACAACTGAGTAATACTAAGTTACCCCCATTCTCCTCCCCTTAGCACATATTAGAAGCCCTTAAAATCTATTCCTAAAGAAGAAAAATGGGAAGCAATTTACAAGTCCTTTGTAGGCACCAGGCACTTTCTTTGCCTGAGATTCTGTTCCACAAACCACAGACTTTTCCCACAGAGGAGAAATTAAGAAGCCTTTACAAGCTGAAACCAAAGGAAATTACATTTCTATTAAAAGCTGTCTGACTGGATGCATCCATCTCAAGTACAAATTTAAATGATGTAATAAACTTATTCAAAGACGTGAGGCTATTACCTAAAATCCTATTAAATATCTTTCACTCAATGTTAACAAAATACAGCTATAAATTTTCTTGGGTTGTAATTTTGCAAGTTGCTTGTTCTCAGTGGGTTATGCCTCCACTGTTGAATTCTGTTTTTCCATCCTGGCAAATGGGATGTCAGGGATACACAATCCTTTGAAATGTGGTGGTTTTCAATTTTCTCGTGAATCTAGAAGTGCTCAGTTCCTTCTAAGGCTGGTTTCTGTCACCATTTTCTACCTCCTGGCTAAGTGCAGTTTTGAGGCCCCATATTTTATAAACTGGAGATCAGAGCCAAGAAGGCCCAGTCAACCAAGCCATGGCTCAAAATTCAAGGTTGGGGGCTGGCACATCTCCTCTGAACTCCGAGACTGATTCACAGCTTCTCATAAGAAGCCATGCTTCTAAGGATGACACGGTAAAATGGAAGGGAGGAGTTAAAAGAAATACAGAGCATTCTCTCTGAAAAAGTTCTGCGCCCCCTTTTCTGGTGGGATTTCACTTAAACCCCAGGTGAAGAGGATATGTCGATAAGACCCAAATATATCTCTTGAACTTGCCTAATTGTATAAATTTGTCAGGATTTCCATTTGCTTTTGCAAGCCCAGTCCTAAATCCAAATAGCCCGTCCCTTGGACCCTCACTGGACAGAATGGCAGGAGAATGGTCATGAGGGCTACGACAAGGAAAGGGATGTGAGAGAGCCATCGGCATTGGCCGGAGTCCTGCAGGCCGTGGGTCCTCTTCTGACACATGCGCAGTCAGACAAGCTCAGAAGAAATGTTGACGGAATCCTAGGTACCCGAGGCTTCTCTGGAGGGAACCCCCTTGCCCTTGCAGGTGCCTAGCCCTCACAGGCTCTGTCGCCAGAGGTCAGCCCCGGCAGCCTCTGATGCTCTTGCTCTGCTTCTTCAGGAAACAGCATCCTCCATTCGGCGGCCGACAGCGTGACCAGCGCCGTACAGAAAGCCAGCCAGGCCTTGAACGAGCGCGGGGAGCGGTTAGGCCGAGCAGAGGAGAAGACAGAAGACATGAAGAACAGCGCCCAGCAGTTCGCGGAGACTGCACACAAGGTGGGTCCCACAGGGGCGCGGAGGTCTCCACTCTGGAGGCTCAGGGAGCTTTGGCTCCAAGAAACTTTTTTTGGTGCGTTTCCCATGGTGGAAGATATAAAATCAAGCCCTCCCCTCCCCCCCATACATCCTGCTGCTCAGTAAGTACCAGAATCATAAAATATTTCTTCTTGTTCCCATTTCTTCATTTCTTTCCTTGCTAACATCTTTCTGTCTCTGACCATGGATCTGGATCTTTGGGAAATGCCGACCATCCTTAGTTCCTGCCCAGAATTTTAGGGCTTAAGTTTCAGGGAAGAGAATGGGGGGTGGAAGAAGTCAGATCCACGAATATCCCTCCCCTTGTGGCCAGTGCTTGAAAAAGGACTTGGGTCTGTCCTGCGTACTTTTCCTTGCCAACCTTTTCCGGTCACGGTCATGAGCCCAGCATCCTGTGTTCTTATAAATCTTCGCTGTATGAAAAGCAAGTTCTAGTCCCCCACATCCAGGGTACCTCAGGGCTGCTTGCCCCTCTGCAAGAGGGCTTGGATCTCGAGGGCTGCCCTGACTCGTGCAGAGCTGCCCATAGGGCTCCTACCTGCTCTGAATCTGGGTCATGGCATTTCCCAGCGTGACCACAGGCACACAACGTGCACTTTCACATGCTCCCGAAGAATGTGCCTTTCAGCAGGGGAAAGGGTAGTTTTTATTGGCAGCCAGCTCTCTGAGGCAGTCGCAAACCAAAGGAAAGAGCGGCCCTGTTAGTCAGGTTATAAAGAGGATTTATGACTGATCTTGTGCTTCAGGTCAGAGGGCAGTTGTCTGGCTAGGGATTGGAATTTAGGTTTCCAGGAACAACCCCTGCTGATAACTGTTGGCATCTCCGACTCGCAATCCGGCCTTCCAGATAGGCTTTTCAGGTGACCTTTGGGGAAAAAATTAACTTACTTCAACAGAAAATCCCAGCTCTGCTGAAGAAGTGAGAATAGAACCACCTGAAAAGTGATAAGAAAGGTCCCCCTAGCTAAGGCTAGCTGGCCTCTCCCAGGGGCTCATTCCCAGGGCGAACTATGGATCCGAACCCCCAGGAGATGCTTCCTGCCTTCCTGTCCTGCCCCCATTACATAGACCTGTCTCCTTGTGTCATCAGCTCTCTGTCCTGTTGGGGTCTTACCACACCCCTGCCTCCAGGGCCCATGTGGGCTTCCCTGGAGAAGACCTGGCCAGATCTGGCTGAAAACGCTGTTGGCCCTGCTCCAGGGCAGACCCTTGCTCACCGCATGTCACGGAAAGAGGGAGCTCAGACCTAAGATTTCCATAAGGTACATATTTAAGGTTTCTTCTCCAGCCTTCATGAGACAGAAATAAGGATGAGATGGAAATACTAGAATTCCCACCCTGGCTTCATTTATAACCACAGCAAATGTTGTGATTGGTGGAGGGGCGGTAGTGGAAGTCTGGAGAAACATTCAAAGTGTTGATTTGGGGAAGGGAAGGCTAAAGGGAGTTATTTTTTAATTATCCTCAAGTCTTGGGGGGCTGGGTAATAGTACAGGCAGTTAGAACCTTGCCATACAAAACAGAGCATTCAGCAGTGCACTGATAAGATTCTGCTAAAACCAGACTTTAGGTGAATGATGAGATCATAAGCCGGGTTACCAAGGAAGTCTGTGAAATCGTTCTTCCTAAGGCGGAGTAGACAATACCTGGAGGTCACCCATGTGGGCGTCCCCCTCAGAGGCAGTTGTACAAACACTGGGTTGGATAACCTGACCAGATGGCCATGATTCTTGGCCCCGGTTGCCCTGTTTCCCTGATGTTGTGGCCAAGTGTGCTGGGTGCGTGGGAAGGCAGTCTGGTGTGGTTAGCATCTTGTGTTTGATTTACCATCCCAGTGACCTTGGGCAAGTGCCTAATTTCTCTAAGCCCCAATTTCCTCATCAGTAAAATAAGGATAATTAATAACAGTTGCTGTCTCCTAGGGCATTGAGAGAATTGAATGAATTCAAACCTATAAATCTATGATCACAATACCTGACATATACAAGTCTGAATTAATACTGGCAATAATAATTTCCATGAAAATGATTCTGTTGAACCTGCCCTATACCATCCTAGAACGAGCACTGTAGGGGGATGGAGAAATGTGATTGAGGACCCCAGCAAAGGGATGGGGAGGGCTTGGAGATGAAGATTTTTGTGCCACCCAAAGTGGGGTGGGCAGGGCTTCTACTAAATGCAATACTTTCTAAACACAGAACAACCCTTGAAACAGGGCCTGTCAGAGCAGAAACTGATTAGGCCACCAGAGGCAAGGGGCCTCTGGCCCTGACCACTGGGAGGATCGGTGCCAGCCAGCAGCCTATTTTCAGGAGAGATGGAGGGTGGAGGGGGCAGTCTTCCCTGGTTTGGGCTTCCCTGCCTGTGGGTGTTCTAAGAGGGAGGTGAAGGGGTTGCTGATGTCTATTAGTGTGTGTGAGGGAGCAGGAGCTAGACACTGTCCTGGCCAGATGTGGTTTTCTTAAATTGGGATGTCTGCTTGTGAAGCACCAGCATTGGCAGTATTCCTCACAAGGAGAGTGACCTCTTTAGTTAAGGTGTGGCTTTTTCCCAGGGACTAGGACTCCAGATCTAAACCCACTGGCATGGCCTGACCATGAAGGTGTCATTTCCCCAGCCAAGCCTCCACCAGACCTGCTGGTGAGGACAGTGTTCAGAGGTAGAAGCCAACTTTCCACCCCCTCCCCAGACAAGCAGCTGTGTTGATTCATAGTGGGCTGTGTTTCCGGGCTGAGACGGGGTATGTGCCAGCACCCTTCACAGACCACAGCAAAACCGGGGGACGGCTCCTCCTTGTTCCTCGATTGACTATGGCACACTTTCCTACACTGCAGTCAAAAGGATCTTTCTGACTTTTCCCAGGACTCCTGCAATGACCCAGGTACATCAGTGAGTAGACCACCTTCACACAGCCCCACCACCAAGATACCTGGGTGCTCATCCCCAGGAGAGCAGATAGAAAGTGTTCCTGCACCCCCTCTCCCCCAGCTCTGTTTGGCCTCCTTGAGGAAGCATGGTTCCTTCCTGAGCTGTGGGCTTGGCCCAGTCTCAGCCCTTAGGGAAGTACAGCGCAGCCCCAGAGTGGGCCTGCTCACTCTCCACTGCCCCAGAAAGCCCAGCGCTGCCGTGTATGCCGTGCTCGGACACCCGCCCCAGGCAGTGAGCCAGCCGGCAGAGGCAGCACCCACACCCAGGCAGACTCAGATGACAGCTCTCAGAGGAAGGGGCACGGAACTGCCCTGTTCCGTACCAGCTCTCGCTTGCAGGGGCAGAGGGGAGTAAGTGGCATTTCTCTCACCAGCAGGGAGCGGCTGCCTCTGTCCCCACTATAGTCACCCGCTTCCTTTGGGTCCCTGAACCAGAAGGCACCTTAGGAGTCCAGGCCTCTTAAAATTCCCCCCATATGAGTAACGATTTATTACTGTTTAGAGGGAGTCATTTACACAGCTTCGAAAGAGAAAGCTTTCCGTGAGATAGTAAGAAAACAAAATACACCCGAAGGAAATTTTTATCTCTTCTTCTGCAAGAACTCTGACATCTAAACTGATCCATAAGCATTTGAGTTAGAGAGGATATTCATAAACATGACAAGATGGAGGTATGGAGCAGTTCTGAGTTAGGGCTCAAGGTCATGCAGTGAATGTGGAGAAGAGGAGTAGCAGCACCCCGCCTTCCATATTCCAAAACTCCTCACTCCCAGAGAATTTTAAAAAACAACAGCAAAAACAAAAACACCTTAGGTACCATGGAAATGATGCCACTTTCTGCAAAGATACTTTAAATATTAAGGATCCAGTCCCATCATATTTCTGCGATGCTGAGCTGGCCACGGCCCCACCTGGCAGGGGCTCCATTCAGGGCCATCCAAGACCCACGGTAGCAGTAACCAGGGCCCGGTGCGAGCAGTGGTACAGTTGTTGTTGAAAATTAATGACTGTGGGTGAATTGGCACGAGCCCATTAGCTGAAGGTTAACAGCTCCGTGAATAACAGGACAGCAGCGCTGATCAAATATTTATGTTGGGTATTCATTATGCACAACACTTAACAGCTCTGTGTTGATTGGAATGGTCTATGTTGCTAAATAATGTATTAAAACTGGAGACGGAGCAAGAAGTGGAGCCCCTACAGCAGAGGGACTGCAGGGGACAGGGCCCTGGAACAGGTCAGACACCCCACATGTCTGTGGACCATAAACTCTCCGAGGTCAGGAGTCCTTAGCCACCTCCACCTTTCTGAGCAAAACCGCGCAGCACTTAGCCCGGCAGCATCGGGAGCGCGCTCCACACACCGTCCGACGGCTGGCAGTCGTGGCGTCTGCCCTGCAGAGGGTCTGTAGAGTTCTCACGGAGGCTGCCTTTCCCAGGCAGAGGCACGGGGAGCTCTTCCAGGAGAGCTGAGTTTAGCAGCCCGAGGGCTAGATCCACACGTCCCCCTCCATCCCATGCTGACCTGGCTTGGTGCCGCAACTGCGGAGGAGGTGTCTGCTGCTCTCGTAGGTGGTCTGAGGTGGCAGCCCCAGGGTTATGACTTTGTTCTTGAAGACATCAAGGAAAGGGAAGGTGGACTCAAAGGCCCTGGGTTATACAGGAGAGATGGGTCGTTGACACTGCCCAGAAGATGGCCAGTGCCACTGTGTGGAATCAGAGGGCTCCCTGGAGCATTCTTTAAGGACCAGGAACTTGGTCGTGAAGCAGACAAGGCTTTCTACAGAGCTGTTGCCCATAGAGAACCACCGCCTCTTTGCTCCAAACCATTCTGAGTGGCGGAACCTGTCTCCTACTCCCAGTCCCAATCCCCTCCCTAATGCCAGAGGCCGGACAAGTGAGGAATTACAGCTCAGGCTCAGCTCTGCCTTCAGGGTCATCTCAGGGTATGGGCTCCTTGGAAAGGATCTAAGAAAAGCAAAGTCAGATTTAACTTAACGTTCCGTACCTGCCTGTGTTGCCTTCAGTATATCATCATGGGCTCTAGCTGGGCTTGGGAAGTTACTGAAGGACACAGTAGTATTAGTGTTCCCATCATAAAGGTCAAACATTTCAGCAAGCCAACTATTTCTCTAATACCAGCGGGAGGAGTGGTAAATGGAGGTCTGGTTTCGGTCTCTTGTTTCGCATCTCATCAGTAATACCGCTTCATAGTCAAGAGCTTTTGAACTTGGTTGGAGGTCCAGGCTGGATAATGAGTGGATTAATGCCAATTGTTTTTCTACAGTTGAGTTTTAATACTTTATAAGATATCAGTAAATACTTACATTTGAGGAGTGTTGGTTTTTCTGAATAACTAGTAACCCAGCAGCCCAGAGACCTGGGTTCTACTCCTGCCGGTTCCTAGGTCAGTCCCTCCTTCTGCCTGCACCCTTGGCTACCCCTTCAGTGGAGGGTGAGAGAGCCGCATAGCGCACTCCCCCTGCAGGACACGGAACTCCAAGGAAACCACTGTTAAGGAGGAATAACAGAGGCAGTTCTCTGTGGATTCTTCGAGAAAATGTTGCACATCCACTAGATGCCACTGGGAATAATACGGCAATCCGCCACAGCGAGTAAAACCTCGGTGCTGCCTCTCATCATGGATTTGGGGAGGGGAGCAGCACGGTGAGTTCTCCCCAGTGCTAACAATGCTTAACTTTGCCATCCGTCTTTCTCCTTAGCTTGCCATGAAGCACAAGTGTTGAGACACTCCCTATCGCGGCAATGACCCTCTCAAGAGAAATGGAAGAGTTTGCTCAGCAGTTTTTACAAGAATTCTGGACCTCTGCTTTTTTTTTTTTTTCCTCCAGTATATGGACATTTAGGTTTTTTTTATTTTTCCTTTTCAGACGTTAATATGAAAGAAAAGACGTAGTGTTTATACATTTCACTAAGGATTGTGCTAAGAAATGCTGCGTCATCAGATTCGTTTGGTTTTTTAATTTTTTTTTCACTGTATAGACATAAGTCTTCGTATGTGTCTTCTCTAATTTTTTTTTTTTTCAGTAGTTTGGATGTGGAATTTGGACCAAATGTCACGCTGGGCTGGGTCTAAACTGGCAACATGTTGTTGTCTTTTTTTCTTGATATTAAACCAGAGAAGCGCCTGGCTGGCTCAGTCAGTAGAGGACACAACTCTTGACCTTGGGGTCGTGAGTTCAAGCCCCACTTTGGGTGTAGAGATTTACTTTAAAAAAAAAAAAAAAAGTGATATGAAGCCAGAAGACCTTTTCATGTGGTGACATCAGATGTTCTTGTTCCTGGTCAGAAATCAGTCAAGCAGTGACTTTGTCACTTTGTCATTGCTTCTCTCAGTCTCCAAGCCACTCTTAATTTGAAGGTTAAGATTCCGTATCTTGAAACACCAGTCTGTATTATGGCAAACAATTGAATTTATCAGGGGAAACAGCAGTCTTAGATTTTGCTTTTTATGTCGTAATCTTTTGCATGAGCCATCACCAGCATTCCAAAAAAAAAATCAGAATGACAGATAGAAATCTACTTTCTGAGCTGCAGTTTAAATACTTCCAGTACTTGTTTCTGTGCTGATTATTTGCAGTTATCATAGGAAGGGGAAAAAACTTGAGATCAAAGACATAAGGAAAAGCCTATTTAAAAACCTCTGTGCATTCATAAATGTCTCTTTCTTTTGTCATTGCCCCAAATTATGGCAGCCAATATTGAAAAGAGCTTGGATTTTTATCAAGAATTGATTTGTCCAGATAAAGGTCTGTGTAAATGACAATGTGAAAAGATACTACAGTTAAAATCTCTTTTCTATTTGCAAAGTCATGCCTGTTTTAGAAACACCCTCACCATATCCTTGGGAAATGGCCTTCAGTTTCTTGGTATCTGATTTTTGGAGGCTCTGATGTTGTTACTTGCTGTCTATTTATTTAATGTAATTTAAAGTGCAGTTGTCTTGACAAATTATATTTCATGGCCATTGCAACTTGCAAGGGCTGACATGAAACATGGCCATGAAGCCTTTACATAACTGTAGTCTGACTGAATAAAGTTGGTACCCACACCTCCTGATTCTGCATTATTCCAGAGAATGCCAGGTTCAGAGTCTGGGAGTTTTCTTTGAGGGTTAAATGCTAAACGTAAAAGCTGTGCTTTGTCTTTGTGAAACAAGGAGGCAAGCCGCATATCCTAGTCACAGTTCCAGCCTCCCACTGTAGTGCATTGATTTTTTTTTTTTTTTTTTAGTGCATTGATTTTTAAACTGCGAGAATCTTCAGGACCCCTTTCTGATCCTCCTACCCACTGAGCCGACTGAGTCCATGCATTGTAGCCTCTTACAGAGCAGCACAAGATGACTTGGGGATTATTTATGCTGATTTAGATAGCTTAATTTCTCCTGATAAAGCATTCCCTGGGAGACAAAGTTGGGCTATAGGGAAAAAAATTATCTTAGTACCTGTCAAAAGGGAGATGCGGTTTGCTGGAGACAAATTTCTGAATCCTCTTAGGAAGATGGTCCAGTTCAAGAAAATGCTCTGTGAAATTAATACGGTAAACTATGTAAGCTTACTATAATATTTTGTACTTTTCTTTCAGTGTCTAAAAAGGTCAAAGAAGCAAGGAACTTGCTCTCTGATGAGTACCATTAGAAGCATTTCTAATTTCTAAGAAAATCCCAAAATATCACTTGAAATGGGTTTTGTTTGTAGACCTCCATTCAGAAAACACACATGCCCATGGATATATTCATCTTCTGAAATTGGATTCCAGCTTCAGAGAGCGATAGTTGGTATGAATAATTGGAAGGGTAAATCTTAAGCCTCCCAACAATCAGCCAAACTCAGAAATAAAATTGTTGCCAACTATCTAACAAGGGTGTTTGCTGAGCTGCTTCTAAAGTAGCAGAGGAGGAGGTCATAAGCATACTGTGAAATACGGGCTTCTTGCTCCCTGGTAGAATTGTGATAGCTACTCTTCATGAAATGTAAGCATTCGACGTCATGCCCTCTTGCTTCACTCTCTGTTTATCCTTTTAGACTTCAGTCTTAGTGGAAATAGCTTGGTTTAGAAGAACACCTCTATTAGCTCCTTCTCTTGTTTCACTTCCAGGGCCCAGCAATGCCCTTGACCTCCCTGGGGTCAACCCCTAGCGAGGCCAGAACAGCAAGCCCCCCTGCCTTTCCTCTACCTCCTGATCTCTTTCAGAGCTGCCCCGTGATGACACATGTGAAGTTCTTTGCTATCGTTTCGTAGAAGGTGCTGCGATACAAAACATTAATACAGTCTAACCTAGAGCAAATTGCTAAAATGTCACATTCTTTGGGACCAATTTGTTGGGTGAAGCTGCTAGAAGACAGTAGATTTGTTTGTTTCACTTCTGCACTTCATTATGGGTTTTTGGGATACTCTGTCTCTGTGAAGGACTTCCTCAATTGTACCGACAACACATAGAGAAAAGAAGCTTCCCAGTATTACTATTTCTTCCTGGAACATAGCCGTAGTAGTCCTCACCTAGTATTAGATCATCTGCGTACAGGATGTATACAGTTATTCAGGTTAATGTTTCATATTAAAGAATGTATTTGTAAAATGTAACAAGATCAGTAGTTAACTTTTTTTAAGCTCTGAAAAAATAAAGATTGTGTTAGACTTACAATTACAGTGAAATCTGTCTTAATATTACTACTTTTGTGGCTAACAAAGGTTGTGTATTTATGTAAAAATATTTACAGAATGCCCTCAATAAGGGATAATAAAGATAGGTTTTGCTTTTCATTTTTAGAATCGTAACACCGCTGCTGTCCGTTGTACAGTTATTAATTCTTCAGAAGTTTCTCTAGGATGTCAAATATAATTTTTGTTTCTTTCAGAGACAAGTAATACCTGCTTTATGATTCGTGATTACAGTTAACTCTAATTTTGTCATTAAATATTTTAACTCTGTGATGAAAGTTTGTTTCTCGCGATTATTTGTCAAGTCTGTAACACACAACCCAAAAGGCAGGCGTCCTCATGCTTTTGATGCTGGTGGGAAGATCTTGTGAGCCTCCGGAAGACCAAAGGGCCTGATGACAGGATTTCCATATATGTGTTCTAATGGGAAAACTTGAAACATAAAAAAGACAAATGAGCTAACCTTCATTTAGACAACGAGCTGCTATCCAGCAAGAAGGATCTTTTTGTTTGTTTTTTGGTTTTGGTTTTTCTTCTCATGGGCAAAAGAATTAAGCCGATGAACAATTCCCTTTCTGCCGATACTGCTGATGTGCTCAACTCAAATACTCCTGTGACACCATGTGCCCTCATTCAGCAGACTAGTTTCATGCCCTGTTAAGTTGGAAAGAAGACTTGATGAAATTATGTCGATTTACTTTTATGGAAGTAACTACTCCATCACCCGTTTGTTTTCAAGGGCAGTGACTTGGGTGATACAGTACAGAGCAGCCCTGGGTTGGTGGGAACATGTGCTTTTAAGGCAGGCAGGACCCTGATGTGTTTCCTGGGTAGAAGGGCAAGACTGCAGTCTCTAGTTTTCAGAGAAGAGAGGACAGAGAGATGGCCAGAGGAAGAAAGCAGCCTGAAGTTAGTTATGTAGGGAAAGGCACCCATTTTTGCAAACTAATTATAAACCCATTGCCTTCCATAGATGACTTTTTTTTCTTAATACAATTTGTATTTGTTAGCAATCATACCACAACTAATTCTCAATTTGGGGGAAGGATTAATATGCTAAGTGTTTAAAAAAAATCAGTCGTGCCTTGCCCCCTTGCTGTCAGCGAGGATGTGCTTAGGAAAGCTATTGACCCATCATAATCATCATCTGCCTGAACAAACAGATTGAGGGCAGAAGTGGGGGAGGTAGAAGAGTAGAGAGAAAATACCAGAAATAAATTCAAACAGAAATGCAAGTGTTTGAGTGTTACTTCTGTTGATACCCATTCAGTGTGCCTCTTCCCCTGGCACAGGTAAGCCTGGGTGGCAGCCGGACAGATGTCCACACACACACAGACGTCTGCGCACACGTATCCACACAACTGGCAGCAGGAAGAGAGCAAAGCTGTGCTCCTAGATGCCCCTGAAGTTGCTTCATGACATCTTCTTGCCTTTCTGGACATGGCTAGGCAGGTGACAGTATTAACAGGGGTTAAAACCAAAAAATGCCTTGGGTGGGCCATTATCAGAGTATGAGAAATGTAAAGACTTAAGACACATGGGAGAAGAAGACATCCTACCCACAGGGCAAATCAAAAAAGTAGAAACGGGAATGCACTAACAGCCCTCTTGTACCAAGGTGGTACAGAAGATTTTTCTTTGATTTACTTTTTTGAATATCCAGGACTTAAATATAAAATGATTTTGCATAGCCAGAGTCAGCCTGACACAAAATTAATCTTCATTTTTACCTCCCCACCAACCTTTCTCCCCTCTGTGCCCTTCCACCTTGCTGTCCAACCCTGTTTAAAGCCTGCTTCAGCTAACGGCTCCTACATTGTAACAGACCATAAAGGGCTGGTTCCCAGTGGCTTCCAGCAGCCTCCTTCCTGGCTGCATGACAGTTATTGGGGAGTTCTTAGAAATGCACACATTCTTCTCCCAAACTCACCTTCTTGGTATCCCTGGTTATCCTATCTTTTGCAAAGAAGAAAAGTTACTTCAGCAAGCTCTGGATGGTAGAACATCTGGCTTCCCCAGATGCTTACTAGGTTTAAACCAGCCAATTAAAGCTGTCAAGGAAATTAAATATACTATGCGTTTCAGCTCAATAACTGTTGTAATATAACCTCCAGCTTCTCACTCCTGAAGTTTTGTATCATACTTTTTCTTTTTGCTGATGAGTCATGGTCCTTGGGGCGGGGGGCGCATTTGTGGCCCATCCCACCATGCACTGGTAGATGTAGGCTAGGCTCCCTTGGTTCCACGGGAACCAGTGGACAGAACTAAGGGATTCTGAGTCAGTGGCTGCTGTGTACCACCATTGTTCTCAGGTTGTCTTAGACATTTCATCTACTAATGATTCTCAGGTGAAGTGATTTTTTTTTTTAAAAAAAAGAACATTTTTTCCCCCTATCTTTCTTTGTGTGTTCAGCCAGCCCAAAGATGGCCACTTAAATGGAGTCTGGCCCCATCACACATCCGTATTTAGATGTGTCAGAGGCTGGACAAGAATCACCAGTCCTGCAAATCCCTGGTGTCACTTGTCAACATTAGATATGAGCCTTTGTCCTATGACATTGTATCCCAATTGCTTTGCCACTCATTATTTGTCAGACAACATAGAAGAAAAATGAGTCCCATAAATTCTCAGCTTTATCCAGAGATCTTAAACATGGCTTGAACAATTCACAATTTCTAAAGAAAGTTTCTGTTCTGTGCTCTGACCATGTGCACCAAATACTCCGTGTCCTTAATGATACCACATCCTCGATGAGTAAAGCCTGAAGCTTCCTGCTGGTTTTCCTTAAAACTAATCCTTTTTTTTACTACCCTGGGAAGGCAAATCTGGTTCCTACCTTTTTTTTTTTTTTTTAAGATTTTTTAAATTTATTTGACAGAAAGAGATCACAAGTAGGCAGAGAGGCAGGCAGAGAGAAAGGGGGGTAAGCAGGCTCTCTGCTCAGCAGGGAGCCTAATGCGGGGCTCAATCCCAGAATGCTGGGATCATGACCTGAGCTGAAGGCAGAGGCTTAACTCCCTGAGCCACCCAGGCGCCCCTGGTTCCTACTTTTGTACATGCTGTTTTCATAGTGCAGTGGCAATCTTCAGGGAGTGTACCAGACCTGCAATTACAGTGGCCAGTCCTGGTCTCCGCATTTACATTGGCCTGAAACTGTCCACTATTGGGCGGGGTCTCGGCTTTTGGACAGAAACTGTGGGGAAAAAGAATACGTGACTCCTATCCACCCCACACCCCAAGGAGGAAAAAGAAAGCACAGCTTTTACTGGTGCGGACATGGGCAGGGCGCCCCCTTGTGGTGGTTTCCTAGAGGAAGCATTGCATTGTGGTTATGAAGTGATCCCAGGAAGGCCTGCCCTGTTTCAAATTCCAGCCCCAGTCCTAGTACGTGGGTGGTCTCAGGCAAGATACTGATTCTCTCTGCACCCGTTTTTCTTAGCTTTAAAATGGAAGGGACGGTCTACTTCCCAGGTTATTACAAGGATTAAATGAAATCACATATGTAAAGCCTTTAGCCCCATACCTGGCCCATAAGGGCACCATGTGTGCCAGTCAGCTGGGCAGCAGGCTTCTTCTCTGTGATGGATCCAAAATCAAGTAGTAAAACTTACAGGCTTGTCGTGCCTGTCAGACTGCACTGCTGGCTAGAAGAATGGATGAGCTTTCCTTAAGTCCATGTTGGCACAGGACACACAGGCCCGGATTTTCTAGGACTCTTTGGCCATTGTATGATCTATGGACATAGAACCCTTGACATTTCATATACCAGCTGAGGCTCATGGCCCAAATGCAAACTCCATTTTCTGTAGAAAATTTCCAAAAAGACTAAATTCATAAGAGACAAGAGTGAGATAAATTGGCCCCATAGTCTTTGCCCACAACTATAGGAATGGAAATGGTTTTGTGGCCTCAGAGATTATGGGATGTGTCCTTGGGGCAGTAATTCATGCTCCTTTTTAAAAAAAAACTTCAAGAACTCAAACTATTCCTAAATGACTTAAATTAAAGGTATCTTAAAGAGAACCATTTACTCCACAAATGGAACCTGGGCCTAGAGTGAAAACAGCCCTAAGAGAGAAAAGGAAGTAATTCATACCTCAGTGTAGCATGCCTTTTCTGGAAGCATCTTTAGGCACTCAGCTGAAAGAAGAAGGACCCAGAAAAATTGATATCAACGTACTGTTGTCACAGTGCTGTTACTTATGAGGTCCAAGTAAATCCAACCCTATTGGGAACTAAGCCATTGGTAAAGGACCATCCAGACAAGCAGGACCTGGCTGGTTACAACAGCCGGGAAATCCCCCAACCAAATCCCAAACCCTACCCCTGTAACAACTGCACTAGGTATTATTTTTTAACAAACTGCAAGCCACACAAACTTCTTTTTTAAAAGTAAATCAGAATCCTTCCTGGCAGAGAGCCTCTTGGCTTTGTCATTAGCTATTCGTCCTCAGGCAAATTACATCATTTTTCTGTATCTAGTTCTTCGTGTTTCAAAGGGAAATAATCTACATCCTGCCCGCCTCACAGTCCTGGTGAGTGAAGTGAGGTGTGAAATGTGAAGGAGTTCTGTGAAATACAGAGGCTAAAGAGGTATGTGTCACTCGCTAACACACTGGTCTGCAACTGTCCCCACCCAACACCTAAGGGATTGCTTTCTCTACCACCCCCTCTTCCCCTATAGGTCTGACTCTGCATGCTAGATGGTATTATCATGCCCTCTCCCTGCTCTCCCAGGAAAAGGAACCCCCCCCCAGATAGTTTGATGTCACTTGCCATCCTGGGAAGTAAATCCTTTGATTTACTTCTCTTACCATGGTAAGAGACAGTTCCTGACTGCTCAGGGCAAGGGACACCTGGGCTTCAAAGCAACCTCCAAGGGGACAGACCCAGGGCATTCCAAGGGCTGAGGGAGGACACTGTGTTGGACAGGTTGGCCAGAAAAGCGTTCACCCCAAGACCACAGCTAACACTTGAGAGTTCTGACATCCCGATGACCAACCTGCTCTCCATCCACCTGGGAAGTCTTGTTGACAATGAACAAAACAAAATTTCAGGAACCATTCAGGTCCCTACTGTGTCTGGTTGTCCTAACATAAGATTAACGTGGAGAAAATCACAGAAATAGCTGAGATCTTGGGAATTCAGTGAGTAGATGTGAAGGGAATGGTAATTAGTTATTCAAGAGACAGGACACTGATCTAATAGAAGAATGCGAACTGAGGACATTCTTTTAGACACAAGGAAGACTTGACACTCCTCAGCTCCACTCACTGGGAGCAGCATTATTATCCTGGCTGGGGGTTGCCAGGAAGCGAGCTCAGTATTTCCCTCTGAGGGTACCACTCTTGGGCAACAGCAGGAAGAAGGCACACCTGACTCTCCTCAAGCCTAATGCTCAACTGGTCTAAGCCACCTACTCAAGCTTGTGTTTCCCTGGGCTGGCCACATTCTCCATGGTGGGTGAGCCACCACACATACACACACACGGTGGGGAGGGAGAGAGAGAGAGCGAGAGAGAGAGAGAGAGAGAAGCAAGCCTTCAGGCACATACTAGTCCCCAATGATGTTGGAGGAGACAGCTCGAAGACCCACAGGAGGAAGAGAATGTGCCCACTGTTTTTCTACTAGGCCCTCATTCTGGGAGGAATGGTCCACCCCACTGGGTCCCCATTCTGTGTTTCCCCTTATTCACTTCCTCCTCCCTGAGGTGGAGTGAGGGCAAATTAAAAGGCAGAAGGAGGCTGCTGTGGAAGCACGAGGGCTAGCCATTAGCTCCAAAGAATATTACCCTTACAAAATATGAGTGACAGGAAGGGACAATTAGGGGAAAGCACTGTATCTGCTCAAGCTATTCAAACCCGTCCGCCATTGGGAGGAATGATCCATTGTTGTCCTGCTTTGCCACAGATGAAGGTTCTCAAAGTCCCCACAAGACAAGACTAATTCTACAAGCATGGCCACAAAAGACATTGGCCCAAAGTTTCATTGTATCATTATTTTAACTAAGAGAAGAAAGCCTTGAATGTAGGGCCCAGGTCTGCCCCTAAATTTAGTCAGGACCCAGTATAAAACCACCTCATTTCTCACTGTGCTGTCATTGGCCCAGGCATCTTCCTGTTCCCCCAACATGCCAGGTCCTTGTGCACCTGAAAATCCTCACCTGCTCTGATGGTTCAGATTACGTCCTTCGCCAGCTCTCCACATAGTGCATCATTTCTAACAACTCTCCATTTGCATGTCTCCTCGGAAAGACCTTCCCTGACCACCGCCTTTAGAGGAGAACCCCCAGAATGTGTACTCAGACCTATGTTTCCATCTTTACTGTCTGGCCCACATTCCTGTCTGGACCATGGCTATTTCGTTCACCAGATTGCACCAGGACCCACGATTTATTAGGCACACAGGACACTCTCACTACATAAGTGAACTGTTCTTGCCTCAGGTTAAAGTCCCTGTGCAAGACACCAAAGGGAGTTCACAGGAAAAAAAAAAAAAAGGAAAAATCCAAGTAGCTAAACATGAAAAGATAGCCTCAATCTTTAAGCAATGCAAATTTTGTAAAAAGTAGCATGCAAAAGCTGATGACAGTCAATAAGCAAATACTATTGAATGGGCATATAAACTGAGACCACATTTTTGTAGGCAAATTGTCCCCATCTATCAAGATTCAAATGGCTGTGCTTCCCTCCCACGGAGTCCCACGGAGCCCCCTAGGTCCTCTCTCTGTAGCCACCAGCCTCAAGCACCCACTCCACACCCTCCTAGCTATCCCCATTAGGGCAGTTCAATTACAGGAAGTTTCTCCAGCCTCTGGAAGGCAGCAGACAGTAGTCAGGGGCCACTTAAATTCCCTCAAGCAAACAAATGCAATAAACAGTCACTGCCTTTCTTTGCCTGTCTTATATTTGATACCCCATCCAGCTCTAGCAGCAATGTGTTTTCCTGAACTCTTTGGTCCTTTCCTCCTCTACAGATTCTGAATCTGGAAAGGAAAGAAGGGATCATGGTTTTCTAAACTACAAAATTCTTTATCTGCCGTATTGAGCCACTCTTTTATTCATCTATACCATTATGGATTTATTGCGCCTGGTTCTAAATCCCCCCTTTCCCCACACCCCCTGCTTTGTGACGCTGGAGCTGGACCTTCACCATTGCACCTGCTACTTCTGGATCCCTTAGCAGTTCACTCCTGCTTACTAATTAACAATGATCTATGTTAAATTTCTCCCATTCCAATAACTGGCGTGCTCTCTTCCTCTGCCTGAACCCTGCCTGACATATCATCTCAGGCATCTTGGCACACGGCCCCCAGACCTTCACCACTCTCCCCAAGTCTCTTGGCAAAATCCTTTACTTCCAGCAAAGGATCTAATTTCCTACTTTGCTAAAGTCAGAATTCTGATGGGGAGATTATCCTGGATTATCCAATGAGCCCAATGTAATCGTAAGGGTCTTTATAAGAAAGAGGCAGGCAGGTTAGAGTCAGGAAAAGCTGGGTGAGAGGAAAGCAGAGAGATAGCAAGATGTTCGACTACTGGCTTCCAAGGTAGAGGAAGGGGCCACAAATCCAGGAATGCAGCTGGCCCCCAGAAGTTAGAAAAAGCAAGGAGACAGATTCTGCCCTAGAGCTTCCAGAAGGAATGCAGCTTTGCCAACACCTTGGACTTCTGACCTCTAAAACTGTAAAATAATAAATTTGTATCGGTTCAAGCCGCAAGTCTGTGGTCATTTGTTACAGAAGCGACAGGAAACCAAAAGAGTCCTTAACCCCCAAGGTGAGCATTGAAGCTCTGGGGAGGGATCTCCCCCAAGGTGCAGGGTGGCTGTGTCCCTCTGAAACAAGGGACAGTCAATAGACCCTCTCATGTCAAACTTGGTCTTGATCAACAGCATTTACTGAGGCCTGTGGATCTCTCCTGGGGGAAGGAAAGAGGATTCCTCAGACCCCAATCTCAAAGACAGATTCATTAAAGGAGATATAAAATTTCAAGGCAGAATCCACTAGATGCCCAATGGGTGACAAATTCAGCTAGGGCTTTAGAAACTCAGGAAGAGGTCCTCATCCTTGCTTGCAATGAAATGCTTCCCCCTCCTATTCGGCCTTTCTGTGACAGGCGGGGACTGTGCCCGCAGTTTGTCCAGGACAGCCAAGTTCATATCTGCTGTCCTGCTTTAACCATGAATGGGGATTCCTCTCATTCCAGAGCACTCAGATTCGTGAACAGCCACACCATCACTTGAATGGCAGGGCTTCAGCCAGAAAACCCACTGGACATGCTGCACCATGATACGAATAGCTTTGAGCCTGAATCTCAACACAAAATTAAAAAATTATTGCCAACTTTTTATGCCACCAAAATCCCAGTAGAGAACACTTTCAGTTGATTGACTGTGAGCAAAACAGACATCTCAGTAGTCCTTGACATACAGTTCCCAGATTCTCTTCCTGGCACAGTCAAAGTAAGGAAACTTAGATTACATTGTCTAATGAGATACGGCGATTTTAATGTATGGCACCTCCTGCAGTTGGAGCAGCCCGGAAGGGTTTTGTTGTTTTGTTTTTCAGCCTTGCTTGTGAGCAGGGTGGAAGTAGTGGGTGGAGAGCTGAGGGAGGGGAGAGAGGGAGGAGCTGGAGAGGAAAATGGAGAATGTAAGTGAGGTTGAACTGGGAAAACAGTAAATTCTGGGCTGCTTTTGCCATATTTACCAGGCTTCCTGAGCAGTCATTTGATTCTGCCCTTGAACCTGATGCTCAAGGTGCTGTCCTCTCAAAGACATCTGGGGCTCCAGGGAGGGGTTGGACAGTGGGACTCTACTCAACTCTGTGAGGGACCATGCTTTGGAGTGTGGAGGTGAGTGAGGTGTGTGGGGACTCCGAATCCATCTGTCATGTCAATCCCAGTGTGGGCTGAATCATGTCACTCAAATTGGTCCATAACAGGGTAAAAATTCAAATGCTGTTATATGAGATCATCAGATCACAGGGAGCTATTGAGTGCGCTCAAGTTCACGCCTGCCTTTGGGGGGTTGTTGAGGAGATTTCGTGTCTTCTGACTGGCTTATCTTCCAGCCACCTTATTAGCCAGGATTGACACAATATTTAATGCTGTATGTCTTTTGTTGGCTTCTCTGCTCTGATAAGCTCCCCTTTGCATCCCTCCTTTCCTGAGGTCATGTCACCAGAGATTCCAGAGCTGGCCTCAGGGTGCAAATGCAGTGACTTCACTCCTGTCTCCCTGGCACGTTCTACCTCAACACTTCCATCCCTTCATGCTGAAAGGGCCACCCAGAGGCAACAGAGCCTTTTCTCCCCCGATATTTATGTAGTTTGGAGAGAGGAAGAGGAAAAAGGAGAAAGGAGGAGAAACATCGTGGGGAGAGGAGGCTTGGGGTGAGGAGAACAGGGAGGAGCAGGAGGGACATATATGGGGAGTGGGGTAGAGTGGCCCCAGTGAGGAGAAAGCCCACTAGAAGTTCCTCTTCAGCCACAGCCCCTGTGTCCTGTGTCCCCTCCATGTTTTAAGGTCTCACATCAGCTAAAAACAGGTCTGTGGGAAGTCGTAACACTCACCAAACTCTTGACAGTCGCTATTCTTCACAGAGGCTGTGAACAATTGCCCGCCTGCCAGTGTCTGACTGAAATAATAGCTGTACCTACAGGATCATTTGGAAGACAGATGGCGGAGGCAATCCCCATTCATCTGCCGGCAGCCATTTCATAATTCTCACTGGCCTGTCAGACCCAGGATAGGAAGGCAGAATGCAGCCTTGCTAATTATTAAAGCTTGTTAGAGAGCTGTTGTATTAAAGCCAGTACCTCTGTCCTGCCCCTGTCCTATGCCACCCCAGTCCCACTGTGCCAGCCCTACTCCAAGGTGCTTTTGAGAATGCCTTTCCACCCTTGGGAAAAGCAGGTCCCCAAAGCCTAGAAGCTCTCATATTTGCTAGGTGGGCTTTACTTTTTTATTCCGCCCAACTTCCTAAGGAAGTATTGCATCTCCAAAACAAGTCTCTCACCTTCCCTACTGTGTGACCCTTCCATGATCTTACCCATTAGGATTCCATATTTCAGAGTCTGGATGACGTTTCCTATACTAAGCTTCCATTTTCTGCCTAAGGCACCAAACATGTCTGTTAGCATTTTTATACCATGCATTAAGCCCAAGACTTACTTCAATGCAATGACTACAGATGTAGAGAACTTTCGAGCACAGCATATCATGCCAGCCCATTTAAAATCCTTGGCTGTCATTCACAGCGATTATTGAGAATCTACCATGTGGATGTACGCAGGACTGAGGAAAACTGGGTGGGCCTTCGAGTGAGGGCAGCTTAGTGAGCGTGGACCTGTGCCATGATACAGTGGCCATGCTCCTTCCATGCTCTGCAGCCATCATGTTGGAATTCTGAACAAGAGCCCCACATTTTCACATCTGCATGGGGCCCCCTCTGATTGGATTGGCAGCTGGTTCTTCTACAATTGCTGGAAAGGGAAAGCATTCACAAGGGCTCAGGAAGCAGTCCTCCCTGAGCCAAAGCTGAGAGGCTGGAAACTCCAGATTTAATGGATTAGCCAGTGGAGGAGGGGGAAAGAGGAGTATACACAGCAAGGCAAACACAAATGGCAAATATTATTGGTGCCTGTTTGAGCACTACTCCGGGCATGGTCTGCTTTTGAGGTGTTCGAGACTGGAGATAGACCACACACTGCTGTAAATTTAGCACCACCTGTGATTTCTCTCAGGGAACAATTGGCCGGCATCGATCCTCCACTATGTTACCAATTTCCCTACATCCCAGTTCTACTGAAATGTCAGCATGAGAAGATGTGTGAGAAATAAGACTGGAATATACATGGGAGCCTGTAAAGGGAAGCCTTTGAATGCCAGACTGAAGAATATGGGGAAGCTTTTGAAAAAATTGGTCAGAAGATTGACTATTGCAGCTCGGGCTGCCCCAAGAAAAGAAACATTCTTTCTACACCCATTGGGCCATCTGTTCATAAGGCTTAGATCATAACTTACCAGCACCTTCCCCTCATTGCACAGCTCCCTCCCACTATCCCCCTTCCTCACACTGCCTCTCCCACCCCACAAACACACAACACAAAAAGTCCAGCTGTCATCTCTAATTTGGGCTCTGCTGCTGCCTTGAACTCCTCCCTTAGACTGAGGCCACTGACCACACTTCGGTCCACTACACTATGTCCAAATTCCACATCTGACCTCTCCCAAAATGCTTAGGGGAGCAATCCCACCCATGACCCTCTCTGTGGTAGGTAGAATGTGCAAAATGACCATGGTGACCTCAGCCTTGTATAATCTCTCCACCTGAGTGTGGGTGGAACCTGGGAAATATGAGGAGATGCCATTCCCACGATTATGCCAGGTTATAGGGCACAAGTGATCCTGCAGATATGATCAATAACCCCAAAGGTTACTCCTCAGAAAAGGTAGGTCTAAACTGATAACTTGAGGCCTCTAAAAGCAGAATTTTCTCCAGCTGGTGGCGGAAGGGCAAGGGACTGAAGCATGAGAAGGACTCAAAAGCCCCAGTAATTCATGGAAGATGGAGAAGCCATGTGAGAGGGGATGTGGGTGGCCTCTAGGAGCAGAATGACCTCCAGCTGACAGCCAGCAAGGAAATGGAGAATGCAGGCCTAAAACTACAAGGAGCTGGAGTCTGCCCACAACCTCGAAGGCATATGAGATTCATCCCAGAGCCTCCAGGTAAGAACCTAGTTTAGCCAACACCTTGATTTTGGGCTTCAGAGATACTGAGCAAAAAACCCAGGCAAGCTGGCCTGACTTATGACCTACAGAACAGCGAAATTATAAACAATTATTGTGGGACAGCTGGGTGACTCAGTTGGTTAAGCGTCTGCCTTTGGCTCAGGCCATGATCCCAGGGTCCTGGGATCGAGTCCTGCATCAGGCTCCTTGTTCAATGAGGAGCCTGCTTCTCTCTCTCCCTCTACTGCTCCCCACTACTTATGCTCTCTCGCTCTCTCCCCCCTCAATAAATAAAAAATATTAAAAAAAAAAACCTGTGTTGCTTAAGCTGCTAAATGTATAGTAATTTGTTATATAGAAATAGAAAAGTACTGTACTGTTTTAGCCCCTTCCAGACACTCTCCTCAGCGGTTCAGATCCTGCCATCTTAACATTAGGCAGAATCATAAAGAAAGCATCAGGAGCCACATCTGAAGGGACGATGAATTAAAAATGAGAAATGAATGTAGAGATAACCAGTTGGGAGACTATTGCAAATGACCAGCATGAAGAAAGAAGATCCTAAATTTAGTGGCATCATTTATAGATAAGAGCAATGGATTTGAGAGTCCTGCTGAAAGAAAAACTGTCCTGATTAAGCAACTGATTGGATGGGAGAGATAGAGACAGCTATTCTGCTGGTTTCTGGAGGGATTTGGAGGGTACACTGGTCCTCTGTGATAGCATATTCACTAAACTAAATGAAAAGGAAATGTGTCCAACTTTTCCTAAGATAAGAAGGAACCGTGTTAGTTAAAATTGTTGGTGGCATGGGGCACCTGGGTGGCTTAGTCAGTTAGGCGTCTGCCTTCAGCTCAGGTCATGATCCCAGAGTCCTGGGATCGAGCCCCATGTTAGGCTCCTTGCTCAGCAAGTAGCCTGCTTCTTCCTCTCCTCCCTACTTGTACTCTTTCACTATCTCTATCTCTGTCTCTCTCTCAAATAAATAAATAAAATCTTTAAAAAAAATTGTTGGTGGCAACTAACAGCACAAATTCAATTCAAACTAGTTTTAGGGGGTAAAAGGAAGAGGGTGCTTTGTATTGAGATGCAGGTGTTTTTATAGATCCCTAGGGACAGAAGAGCCACTAAGCCTCTGGCAAGACTAGACTAGATATGGAAATCCCCGGGGACCTGAGAGGGCACTCTCTCCAGCTGCAGCTCTTCTTCCCCAAGATCATCCTCCTGTACCATTTAGCCCACACAGCAGGTGGGAGATGGGCAAAGCTTTAGGCTTGAAGGTGAGACCAAGCTGGACTGGAATTGCTCATTCTGATTCCCAGTCTCCAGGGGAAATGATCTGGTTGGCCTCGGTGGCTGCCTCACCTCCGATGTCACCATCCTGCTGCTGCTCTCAAGAAAAGTAGGGGAAAGGATTCTTGAGCAGCACTCCCCAAAGTTTACCAAAAAAGCATATATGATTTTTCAAATCTTAATTTCTGCAGATGCAAGTATATACTCTTGTTTGTAGACAGAGAGTGTGGTATTATACCCAAGCAGCTGGATCCCCTTCCCAGTGCTCCCTCTAACAGTGTGAATGACAGTGATGAACTAACTAAACTTCTCTAGGTCTCAGTACTTCTCGGTATAAAATAAGGCACTCGCTCCAGATGACATTGAGGGCTCCAGCTTTAATGCCCTGTGATACTAAGTCCTTCTGAGCAGAATGATGTTCTATTGATCCAGTTCTCATGTTTAATAACTTTCCCTTGCCCTCTCAAAGATCCGAACTAAAGCCTCGCTGCATTAATCCTTTCATTGGCTTATAAGAGAAAGAAGGGCAGTCTTTCTTTACAATAGATTGTATTCCAGGAGAGCTGGACCATCTGAAAATCTACTTAGTGCTCAAAAAAACACTAACCCCAACTCAGTGTTAACTGGCTTTTAGTCTCTGCCTTGACAGAAGCAGGGATTCTGCCCTCCCACCAACAAGAGTGTCTCAGATCACCGGGGGTCCCGGCTGCCACCATCCTGGCTCTCTCCTGCAGCTTTCTTTAGAACCACAGAAGGTCGAACCTTTAGAAACTTTAATCCAGTTCCTTGATTTTCTATAGGACAAAGCAGAAGCTGAAAGAGAAGAGACTTGCCCAGGGTCATGTGGAATTGGGAACAGAAGGAGGAGTAGAACCAAATGCCCTCACCCATGTTCTCCTGCTGTCCCTTCTTTGAACAGATTAAGACATGTGATCTGAGGCTGGAGCCCCAAGGATAAGCCAGCAGACTTGACCGATGGCATCTGTTGTTTATGAGTTGAATTGTGACCCCCATCCCACCAAAATACATATTTTGAAGTCCTACCACCACCCTCCTTCTCGCTAACTCAGAAGGGGATCTGATTTAGAGACAGGCCTTTATAGCGGTAATCAAAATGAAGTCCTTAGAGTGGTCCTCAGTGTTCTACCAGATATCACCTTCTGTGCCCAGCCATGTGCCCAGTCCCTCCCTTCCCACAGCCTAATACTACAATGCTTTCTCCTGCTCTCCAAACTCAGGTTAGAGGCTCCCTTCTGTTCTGTGATTTTTTTTTTAAGACTCTGATACCTTTACTCCTTGCCGCTCCCATCTACTTCCTCTGCACAGAGGCCAAAGCCTCTAGGGCAGCCAGGAGTATAAAGGGCCTGGTGGAAAAGTGAGGTCTCTTTCCCATACTGGAGCTGTGGACCTGGGATTGGAACAAGAGATGCCACAGCAGGAATGAGGTCTCCTAAGTCCTCACTCTCAAGGGAGAGTAAAATGGAGTCTGAGTCTGACACCATGAGATGAAAAATTATCTACTTTGAGCACTGGTGGCATTTTTTAAAGTTCTGAGATAAGCCCAGGAAATAATCCAAAAGAAAGATGATGACAGACTCTTGAATTTTGGCAAGTGCCATTTTAAAATAGTTGTTGTGCATGACTTAGAAATTGTGTCCAAACAAAATGTTGCTCAATCTCTGAGTCCTTATCCATACAATTTGTTAACACAAAGACTTGTATGGCATGCTAGCTAATATAGCAAGAGGTTAAAATGGGATACCATTTCAATGTCAGTAGAGGCTTTCACACTACAGGCACTAGCTAGACCACTTAAGCAAAACTGGAAGTGGAGGTACATGAAAGGCAGTTTTGTGACTCAGACCATTACTCATCTCCAGCCTATCAAGAGGTTGAGGAGAACAAAAGCAAAGATAGGAATTGGAGAGAGGATATTCCTTTAAGTAAGTGGTCAGGGAGCCTCTTTACCTCAACCATGAAGGAGGCACATGTCTTTCATCAAGCCTACAGATAAAGACATCAAGGGGTCCTGCAGAGGGCTTCAGATGAGCCCTTGAGAAAGCAGTCTTGGGTGTTTGGCTCAGAGACAAGAAATTTGAAGGGCCTGGAGGCTAGCTGAAGCATCATGAGACAACAATGTAGATGCCCAAGTCTGGGAGAGGTTTCATTCCCTCTACTAGATTTAAGATGAAGATACCTTCTGTGCACCAGAGGTAAGCAGAAAGAAGGGGAGAGAGTAAACCATCTCAGAGGGGCTTTGCTCATGAGGTCACCTGAAAAAGCAGCAGGAAAACAACAAGGGAGGGTCTGTGTATAGAGGTAGTCACAGAGAATCGAATTTGTTATGTCTCCTAAAATTCATGTGTTGAAGGTCAACACGACAATATTTGGAGATAGAGACTTGAAAAGGTAATTACGGTTAAATGAGATCATAGCACAGGGCCCCCAGTCTGATAGGACTGGTATCCTTATAACAAGGGGAGGAGACCAGAGCTCCCTTCCTCTTTCCCTCTTTGCTTGCACAGAGGAAAGACCGTTTGAACACAGAGTGAGAAGGTGGTTGTCTGTAAGCAAGAAAGAGCCCTTACCAGAAGCCAATCCCGCTGGCACCTTGATCTTGGACTTCCAGACCCCAGAACTGTGATAAAATAATTATCTGTCATTTAGGCCAGTCAGTCTATGATGTTTTGTTATGGCAGTCAAAGCAGAGTAATTCAGGAGTCTTAGGCAGCCAATCAGAGTGCATCCCTTACAGCAGAGGTTCATAGGCGAATTGTTCCCAGTGATGGAGGGATCTTCAAAGAACCCACAGTGCAATTCAAAAGAAATAAATTCACCCCACAAAGAAATCTCGAGTGTTAATGTTTTCACTGGTCAAGACTACCAAGCATTTAAAGAATAACACCAATCTTACATAAACTCTTCTAGAGAATAGAAAAAGTATGTGCTTCAAGTCGTTTTGTGAGGACAACATGATCAAGATAGTAAAACCTGATAGAAACATTGTAAGAAATAAAAATGGTAAGTCAGTGTTCCTCAAAACAATAGATGGAGAATCCTACACATAATATTGAAATCCAATGATTTGGGCAAGGATAATATATCATAACTAGGTGCAGTTTAATCCAGAGATACACATGTTAACATTTGAAAAGTTAATCCATGTGATTCACACAAAAACAGAAGAAAAAAGATCATTTGATTGTCATAATGGACACAGAAAAAATTTATGAAATTCAACAGTCATTCATGGTAAAAAAACTCTTAGCATACTATGATAAATCTGATTGTCTACAACAAAACAAACCAAAACAAAAAGAAGACCTGAGATCAGAAATGATTGATACTGTACTTACTGGAGGTTCTCATCAGTGCAATAAGGCAAGAGAGTACTGAATGCTTGCCAAACCGAGACCACAGTACCAGTTCATGACAGCACCTGTCAGATAAGAACCGCCCTTACCTCCTGTCCCTCATCACCACTCCAGCACTGGAGGGGAACAGAAGTCACACCTAGCAAACTGAAAGTGGGTGGGGAGAGGGCAGAATCAAGAAGAAAGCAGCCACCCAGCCTCTCCTACCCCATGTTCCTTTCCACTGAAGCCATGCCCAGCTGGGAGAGGGAGGCGTTTTATATTATTGTTTAATGAACTGGATTTTTCACTCTTACACAGACTGGAAATTTTAGTTACTGAGAGAGTGTTATTTTGTAATATGCAGATGCCACAGACTTTTCCATCCTTGTAAATGACCTGAAACCCAGAGAATGTGTCCCAGATTTCATCTAAGGGATAACGATAAACTGTATCCCGGCAAGTACGCATGGGGATAAAGGAGTTTTCTATTCCACTCAATGAGTAACACTCTTTAAAAATCCTGGTTTGCTTAACACACCACTCTCAGCAATAGAGAGATCCTCTAAGCAGAAAATCAGCAAAGAAACAAGAGCTTTGAATGACACATTGAACCACACGGACCTCATAGATACATATAAAACATTTTACCCTTGAACAACAGAATACTCATTCTTCTCAAGCACACGTGGACCTTCCTCTAGAATAGACCACATATTGGGTCACAAGTCAGGTCTCCGCCAATACCAAAAGACAGATTACTCCCTGCATATTCTCAGACCACAGTGCTTTGAAACTGGAACCCACCACAAGAAAAAGTTTGGAAGGAATTCAGACACTTGGAAGCTAAAGACCATCCTGCTCAAGAATGTTTGTAACAGCCAGGAAATCAAAGAACTTAAACAATTCATAGAAATTAATGAAAATGAAGACACATTGGTCCAAACCCTATGGGATATGGGGGGGGGGGTTGTCGTAAGGGGGAAATACATAGCCATCCAAGCCTCACTCCAAAAAAAAGAAAAATCCCTGATACACCAACTCTCTTTACACCTTAAAGAACTGGAAAAGCAACAAATTAAGCCAGATCCACGCACAAGAAAGGAAATGAGATTAGAGCAGAGATCAAGGAGTTAGAAACTAGAGATACAGTAGAACACATCAACGAAACTAGAAGCTGGTTCTTCAAAGAATAAATAAGATCCTAAACCATTGGCCAAACTAACCCAAAAGAAAAGAGAGAGGACCCAAGCTAACAAAATTATGAATGAAAGGGGAGAGATCACCACTAACACCAAGGAAATATAAACAATCATCAGAAATTATTATCAACAGTTATATGCCAATAAATTAAGCAACCTAAAAGAAATGGAGGCATTCCTGGAAATCCATAAGCTTCCAAGACTGAAACAGGAAGCTATTGACAACTTGAATAGACCAATATCTAGTAATGAGATTGAAGCAGTTATCAAAAACCTCCCATAAAACAAGAGCCCAGGGCCTGATGGAATTCTACCAAACATTCAAAGAAGAAATAATACCTATTCTCCTGAAGCTCTTTCAAAAAATAGAAACAGAAGGGAAACATCCAGACTCTATGAAGCCAACATTACCTTGATGCCCAAACCAGGCAAAGACCCCACCAAAAGGGAGAATTTTTTTTATTTTTTTAAAGATTTTATTTATTTATTTGACAGAGAGAGATCACAGGTAAGTGGAGAGGCAGGAAGAGAGAGAGGAGGAAGCAGGCTCCATGCTGAGCAGAGAGCTTGATGCGGGGCTCGACCCCAGGACCCCAAGATCATGACCTGAGCCAAAGGCAGAGGCTTAACCCATTGAGCCACCCAGGCACCCCCAAAAAGGAGAATTTTAGACCAATATCCCTCATCAATATAGATGCCTAGATTCTCAACAAGACCCTACCTAATAGGATCCAACAGTACATTAAAAAGATTATCCACCATGACCAGATGGTATTTATCCCTGGGATGCAAGGGTGGCTCAACATTCACAAATCAATCAATGTGATAGAACAAATCAATAAGAGAAGAGAGAAGAGCCACATGGTCCTCTCAATTGTTGCAGAAAAAGCATTTAACAAAATACAGCATCCTTTCCTGATTAAAACTCTTCAGAGTACAGGGATAGAGGGAACATTCCTCAACTTCATAAAATCCATCTATGAAAAACCCACAGCTAATATCATTCTCAATGGGCAAAATCTGAGAGCCTTCCCACTGAGATCAGGAACACAAGGATGCCCACTCTTGCCACTGTTGTTCAACATAGTAATAGAAGTCCTAACAACAGCAATAAACAACAAAAAGAAATAAAAGATATTCAAATTGGCAAAGAAGAAGTCAAACTCTCTCTCTTTGCAGATTACATGATACTTTATGTGGAAAACCCAAAAGACTCCACCCCCAGATTACTAAAACTCATATGCAATTCAGTAATATAGGAGGATTAAAAAAAATCAATGCACATAAATCAGTTGCTTTCTTATACACTAACAATGAAACTATAGAAAGGGAAATTAGAGAACCAATTCCATTTACTATAGCACCAAGAACCATAGGATACCTTGGAATAAACCTAATCAAAGAGGTAAGGGATCTGTACTCAAGGAACTACAGAACACTCATGAAAGAAACTGAAGACACAAAAAGATGGAAAAACATTCCATGCTCATGGATTAGAAGAACAAACATTGTTAAAGATGTCTATACTGCCCAGAGCAATCTATACTTTCAATATCATCCCAATCAAAATTCCACCCACATTTTTCAAAGTGCTGGAACAAACAATCCTAAAATTTGTATGGAACCAGAAAAGATCCCGAATCACTAAGGAAATGTTGAAAAAGAAAAAGCTTGGGGCATCTCATTGCCTGATTTCAAACTCTACTACAAAGCTGTGATCACCAAGACAGCATGGTACCTGCACAAAAGCAGACGGATAGATCAATGGAACAGAGTAGAGAGCCCAGATATGGGCCCTCAACTCTATGGTCAAATAATCTTCAACAAAGCAGGAAAAAAAATCCAGTGGAATAAAGACAGTCTCTTCAACAAATGGTACTAGGAAAATTGGACAGCTATATATAGAAGAATGAAACTCAACCATTCTCTTACACCATACACAAAGATAAACTCAAAAGGATGGAAGACCTCAGCATAAGACAGGAATCCATCAAAATCCTAGAGAACATAGGCAGTAACCTTTTTGACATTGGCCACAGCAACTTCTTTCAAGACACATTTCCAGAGGCAAAGGAAACAAAATGAAAATGAATTTTAGGGACTTCATCAAGATCAAAAGCTCTGTACAGCAAAGCAAACAGTCAACAAAACAAAGAGGCAACCCATGGAATGGGAGAAGATATTCACAAATGACACTGTATTTGCAAATGCAGACAAAGGGCCGATGTCCGAGATCTGTAAAGGACTCCTCAAACTCAACAGCCAAAAAACAGATAATCACGTCAAAAAAATGGGCAGAAAACAAGAACAGACACTTCTCCAAAGAAAACATACAAAGGGCTAGCAGACACATGAAAAAATGTTCATCGTCATTAGCCATCACGGAAATTCAAACCAAAACCACATTGAGATACCACCTTATACCAGTTAGAATGGCAAATATTAACAAGACAGGAAACAACAAACATTGGAGAGGATGTGGAGAAAGGGGAACCCTCTTACATGGTTGGTGGGAATGCAAGTTGGTACAGCCACTTTGGAAAACAGTGTGGCGATTTCTCAAAAAATTAAATTAAATTGATTTAATTAAATTTAATAAAATTAAATTGATCCTGCAATTGCACTACTGGGTATTTACCCCAAAGATACTGATGTAGTGAAAAGAAGGGCCATATGTACCCTAATGTTCATATCAGCAATGTCCACAATTGCCAAACTGTGGAAAGTGCCAAGATGCCCTTCAACAGAAAAATGGATAAAGAAGGCATGGTCCATATGTACAATGGAATATTACTCAGCCATCAGAAAGGATGAATACCCAACTTTCGTATCAACATGGATGAGACTGAGGAGATTATGCTGAGTGAAATAAGTCAAGCAGAGAAAGTCAATTATCATATGGTTTTATTTACTTGTGGAGCATAAGGAATAACATGGAGGATATTAGGAGAAGGAAAGGAAAAGCAAATTGGGGGAAATCAGATGGGGAGATGAACCATGAGAGACTGTTGACTCTGAGAAACAAACTGAGGGTTTTAGAGAGGAGGGTGGTGGGGGAATGGGTGAGCCTGGTGGTAGGTATTAAGGAGGGCACATGCTTCCTGGAGCACTGGGTGTAGTACGTAAAAAATGAATTTTGGAACACTGAAAAAAAATTTTTTTAAATCCTGGTTTGTGGTCATTAAGGTTAATGTGCTCACTGTTACCAAAAGGTAAGTACATCTCCTGGACCACACTCTTCTACCTTTATGGGAAAGAGAACCTTCCTCTGATGTTTTTGAGAACTCAATATTTGACCTGGATTGTTCCTAAGCAGGCAATTGCACACATTCATTACTGACTGAGAAAGCAGCCAATTTCACAGGGCTCACAGATGGGGGTTTCTATGTTGGGCATGAGCAGAACATTGCCTTGTGCTCTTACCATCCCACCCTTACAACCCCATTCCCTTCCTCAGAAGCAAATGTAAGCGAGAGCAAAGCAGAGGGACTATGGAGAATTTGTCACGTCAGGATCGAGGGAGGGTCCTGAAGGGGTCACTCTGCAAGGTTGAGACAGTCACCAGTATATGCAACTCAATCTTAGAACAAATTTATTATGCAAGAAGCACTCAATATATTTATTATTAGAAGGACTTAATAGAGATGGCCCCTATGCCCAAAGAATTAACCACTGAAAGCCAAAGATGGAAATAACATACCAAAAAAAAAGGATTATAAAATACATGCAAGGGGCGCCTGGGTGGTTCAGTAGGTTAAAGCCTCTGCCATCGGCTCAGGTCATGATCTCAGAGTCCTGGGATCGAGTCCCGCATGGGGCTCTCTGCTCAGTGGGGAGCCTGCTTCCCCCTTTCTCTCTGCATGCCTCTCTGCTTACTTCTGATCTGTCAAATGAATAAATAAATAAAATCTTTAAAAAAATACATGCAAAATGAACATGCATGTTTATGAAATATTGCCTAGGGACTGGTAGGTCATTTTAGCCAGGGGAAGAGTCCAAAGTCATTAAAAACAAAGCTACCAATTAAAGGTAATTTTCTCAATATCTGACTCCAGTCCATGCTAGATTTTAGCAGAACATTTGGCCCATTGTGCTATCTTTTCTGACGTTAGTTTCTGGTCTTTTTCCTGTCTTGGAAATGGACTGCATTGCTGAGGCTGTTCTGAGTTTATCTTGTGTTCACTTCTAATGTGTGCTAAATGATTGGAAATGGGAAACAGATGGACACTTGGCCCAGAGATTAAACTCCATCTCCTTAATTAGATGGTGTTGATTAAGGCTTCCATGGGGTCCTTCTCCTCACTGCCAAGGAAAAGAGCTCTCCAGTGGGGCTCCTCAAAGCATTTGGGAACTAATGGTTTATTCAGTTCCTCCTTCACATTTATTCACAGATACTGAACAAACAGGATCCAAACTATCTTTGTCTCTTTGGTTTTTCTCTAGCAGTCTCACCATGTGACTTTCCTCTCTGGCAAGAGTTAAAACAGAATAAAGTGAATTCTGGTTAGCCTCTGCCTGAACTTTGCTTCCTATCTTGAGTTAGCAAAATTTGGTTGGGGACAGGAAGAGGGGTGGTCTTCAGAACAGAGCGCTTCTGAGCTTTAGGAAAGTGCTAGGTAGAGACATCAGCCTGGAGCTTCTCTATCAAAGGGGAGCAGAGCAGGAGTTTGGAGACTAACAGATCAGAGTTTGAATCTTGGGTCAGCTGGTTAGTAGCTGAAACTGTGGCATGCCGATAAATGTTGAACCACAGACTCTTAAATAAGGTCCTGATTTGTAAACACGTACCAATTTTTGTGGTGTAAATACTCCCACCATGGCCAATTTTCAGCAACCAACGGGTTGTCACTGAATGTGAAATGAGGAAGGGATTCTCACTGTTGGCTCTGGCTAGCCTGTCTGAGCTGACCCCAGCACACCAGTAAGCAATACAAGCCCCCGTTTTATCATCTGTACAAAAGGAGAGATACTTTGCAGGGACGCTACAAAGATAAAAGTAATGGCCAAAACAGAGGCTGACGTACACAAGGAGCTCAAAAAATATATCATCATTTTAAGCTGGACTTTAAGGAAGTGACTTCACACTGCTGAGCACTCCAAGAAGTCAGAGCGCTCAGCCTTGAAAACTTAGCAAGTAAATTTCATCATCCAGGGTCCGGAGAATGAATTCACACAAATTAAATGTATAAAGGGCAGTTTATAAATCACAATACCAATTTACTACCTTGATTTAGTGCATTTACAGAATAATCATTGTTCCAAACCCAAACCAGCTCATGGGATCTAAAAAAGAATTTCTTTTTGAAGGTTAGCAATTTGTTCATACACAAAGTGCTACAAAAACTAAGTGTTAATGATACTTATTTTTTTTATTTTATTTATTTGTCAGAGAGAGAGAGAGCACAAGCAGGGAGAGCAGCAGGCAGAGGGAGACGCAGGCTCCCCACTGAGCAGGGAGCTCAGTGTGGGGCTCTGCCCCAGAACCCTGATATCATGACCTGAGTTGAAGGCAGATGCTTAACCAAATGAGCCACCCAGGTGTCCCAGGGTTAATGGCATTTAAATGTTTAATCATCTAGATTAAAAAATTAAGCTAGGGCTACCCCAACAAATCCCTGGCCCACGCGGACATCAGCATAGCCCTGGTCTGAGAACCAAGACTAGTGTTCTACTCCTGTCTCCTTGCAGACAGCCAGCTCTCCTGCGGAACTTCAGAAGCCTGGACAGATAGACATTGTTAAGAGGACAGTATGTTTAATCACCCCTGAGCACTCCTGCCTGGAGTTTCCCCAACCATAGCTATACTGATAAATTTTAAACACTTTGGGGAGGGGTGCCTGGGGATTCCAGCGTTCTAGGATGGAGCCCCACAGCAGCCTCCTTGCTCAGCAGGGAGCCTGCTTCTCCCTCTGCCGGCCACTGCCACTCCCCTGGCTTGTGCTCTCTCTGTCACATAAATAAATAAAATCTTTAATAAAATAAAATAAGCCCTTTGGGTAAGGGAGGAACAATGAAGATTACCAGTTCCATTTTACTCTATGCAAACTGAGACACAGAGGTAAATGCACACAGAAGATAACTAGGGAACAGAGACTGGAATTCAGATCTGAGGCATAGTTTAGTGCTCTTCTCTCTGCCCCTCGGATGAGCAGCTGGGCAGCACAAAAAGCATATGGTCCAGTGCTGGAGAAAACCACATGTGCAGATCAATTGAGAGAGGGTTTCTACAGTGGAGGATGCAGGATGTTCTAAGGAAACTCTCCCATTTGGGAAGGGGGCATGGGTATGGTTGGGGAGGTTCTAGGTGTGGGGACCTCTGGTCCGAGTACTTAAAGGAGGAGTAGAATTACCTCGGAATAGAAGAAAATTGCAGATTGGGTTTACCCGAAATATTTTTTTAAGATGGGGATTAGCACATGAGACTTTTGTTAGAGAATGCTTTTGGGAAGGGAAAGACACGGGATTGGGAAGAGGGAGTTGAGCCATGATACAATCCAAACAAAGGCCTCTGCCAACCCCAAAGAGCTCTGGAACTAAAGTAGACCATTCAGAGTTTTTCCAAGTAGGAGTGAGGGAGCCAGGCCACTCCTGAATCCGTCCTGGGTGTTGCAGACTGTCCCTAAACAAAGGTGTGGCTGAGGATGAGTAATTTTTTTTTTTTTTTTAAGAGGACTGGTCCCCAGCAGCAATGCCAGGTGCTGGGGAAATAAGTCTTCCATTTCTCAGGTTGGATCTGAGCAGATCACAGCATCCACCACAAGGGGGAAAGCGTTTTTGACACTGAGGAAGGAAGGAAGGAAAGAAAGAAGGAAGGGCAAGTTGGTGCCATGTGAGTAGTCCAGAATTTGTCTTGGAAAGGATTTCATGGAAATCAGATCCTGAGACAGTCAGAGATATGCATACAGGTGGGTCACTGGGGAGTGGTCACTCTCAGGAACAACATCTTTAAGGGAGTTGGGGAAGCAGGACTGGGCAAAAGGAGCAGCTAAACTAATACAGGTACAGCAGAGGGCTAGCTAGTCCCACAGGGATGGCCCATCAGAGATGTCCTGGATCGAAGTAAATGAGATAAGCCTTGTACTACTGCATTGACCTGTCACTGGAAATGGGCTGACCCCAAGAAAGAGTGCATAACCTTTTCCACAGGAGCTCCCTTCAGGGAAGGGCAAGTCCTTGGAGGGACTCAGCTGTGAGCCATCAGCCTTCAACACTCTTAAGAGCTGGGGGAGTGAGTGCCTTGGTCCTAAAGGGCCATGAATGTATACTATTGTCCATTTCGTGAATGTAACAGTTTCTAGTTCCCCTCAGTTAGAACAGAAAACAACACATTGGCCAAACAACATGTATTTAAAGATGTGTTAACCTAGGGTGCCTGGGTGGCTCAGTGGGTTGAAGCTTCTGCCTTTGGCTCAGGTCATGATCCCAGAGTCCTGGGATCGAGCCCCATGTCCAGCTCTCTGCTTGGTGGGGAGCCTGCTTCCCTTCCTCTCACTCTGCCTGCCTCTCTGCCTGCTTGTGATTTCTGCCAAAGGAATAAATAAAATCTTTTAAAGAAAGAAAGATGTGTTAACCTGCTATTTAGATAGCAAAGGTACCACATCTAGCATGATGGAGGTGACTGAGGCTCCCCTGGGTTGGGCCGGCAGTGCTCAGTTATCATCCATCAACATTTGCCTGACTTCCACCCAGACCACATTGGCAAATTAAATGGGGATGATTAGCCCCATGTCCTTTAGTTCTTTAAGAGCATACTAATCTCTGTCATTCATGTAAGGGAAAAATATTTTTTATAGTTTATCTGTGGTTTATGTATTTGTTTTGTATTCCGTAAATTTTAGGGTCATGGTGATCTTAAAATAGTTTAGTCTATCTTAAAATCCTTTAGTGACAGGGCTGAAGAAGTTTAAGTCAGATTGCAGTAAAATGAGGAACTTTCAGGAGTGAGAATTCATGGAGTTGGGTGCAGAAATGACCACAGCTGTGCCAAGGGTGGGTAAATGGAGGTGGACGGGATGCTCTTTCACTTTTACCATTAACACTCACCTTTTCACTTTACCCCAGCATCAACATCATAGAGGGAAAAAAATTATGGAAGTCCTCTACCCTCCCTTCCAATGGAATCCAGGGGAAACAGCTCATTATTGCTTCTGAATGAGAAAGTATCTCCCTCCATAATGAACACATTTAATGTTCTGTTAATCGAGCATCTGTGGGCGCTTTATCTTGGTTAATGGGGATATTTCAAAAAGCCCAGCTCAGGAAAATCTTCTGATGGGCAACTTTTATTCCCTGGCGTGCTTCCTAACTCCTTCTCTATTAGGTACTCTTCTTTCCTGCCCATTCCCCTCTGCCCACATCACCCCTTACTCCATGCCCCGGGCTGCTGGAAAATACTGCGGTTTGTCTGGATCCAAACATATTTACAGGCTTGTCTATTTTCAAGTTTGTGTATTCATTGTTCTTACGTACATACAGATTTGTTGGTTATTAATTTTGTCTATAATCAACTTGTGGCTTAATGAGGATCTTGGAAAGGGGGAGGGCTGGTGGTCTCTTCCAGGAGAAAGGGAAGTGCAGACAAGCTCTTGGTTGGGAGCTGGTGGTTCCCGTGAACCAGAATCACGGAAGAGCTCTCCTAGCCAGAGACTCTAGCCTCACTCACCTTTCCTCTCTGGTGTTCAGCAGGACAGCTCAGCGCGGGAACCAAGAGGTCGGTTTGCTGATGACAGTGCCGCCACCGCCAAGACGACCACCGACGGTACGGAGGACTCTGCTGAAGGAGGAGCTTCTGCAGGCTTGTTGGACTTCCTGCGGGCTTCATTCAGTTCCCTGCCTCTCTTAACGACCAGCTTTTCCAGGACCCTAAGATCATGACCTGAGTGGAAGGCAGAAGCTTAACTCTCCAAGCCACCCAGGTGCCCCTCTACAGAGTTTGATTTGAAACGGCTGTGTTCGAAACTTGGGGATAATTCTTCCCATTGGCCGAACACCAGTGGAAGCAAAGATGCTGGAGTTCAGGAGAAGGGAGGGTGGCATTGAGATGGTAGGGAGATATGCACAGTGTCAGAGCATGAGAGAAACCGAGAAGCCTTAACTCACTGAGCCACCCAGGCGCCCTGAAACTGAGAAGCCTATGCTTACATGCCAGCCAAGTGGATTGTAGAAGAACATGATAAAAGAACAAAGGCGAGTTACATTTAGAACTTAAAACTACAAAATCGCTCTCATAATTTCTCCTTGTATTTCTTTTCTATCTTCATGAAGATGTGATTTATTTATACTGTCATAGAATAAATAGAATCTTGATTTTTATTTCACACATCATCTGATTTTAGGTACTTTTGCTGCATCAGGATTTCAGCAGAACATTCTTCCGGGAGACTGGGGTAACACATCTGCCCCTCTCCCCAACCCCATTGACCTGTCTCAACTCTGACACCACACACAAGCAAGAATACATTCACTGGGGGGGTCCTCAGTCCCTGATCTGAACCACTTCTGCTCCAATTAGCCACCACAGGTCCAGAGCCGCCCCTCAGCTGCCAGTTTCCTTGGATCTTCTGACCTGTTTTACGAGGCCTCTCTCTCCCATGCCTAACACGGACACACAAGATGCACAATAAGTAGTTATTGAAAAAGTACATTTTGTTTCCACTTTCATACTCTTCCTCACGTAAGAGATGGCTTATTACTTTCATGGAAAGAACACTCAAATAAATGAAAAGAGCACTTCAAAGTCTCCATTCGAATATCCCCAGCTAGGAGTGGGGTGGGGGGTTGGTTTTCCACTCATATTCCCTTATTCTAGGTGCTGACTGGTTCCTAATCTAAAAAGGCACATTGACTCGCGGGCTCGGGTTGACTTCAGCACACCCGGAGAGAAGAGCAGATGGCTTGCTAGGTCCAGGAATTCCCCAGAGCTCATCTCTGTTACTCAACAGATCATTAACCTGGAGCTTCAAAACCACAATGGAGCACTAAGACAGCTATACCAAGAGCTGCTGGGTCCTTTGCCTTCGAAGACATGGGCAATGATTAGGTTTCTCACCATCTGTAAATTTAAACAATGAAAGCACAAGAAAAAAAGTTGCCTTTTACTATTCCAGAGATCCCCGGTAACAGAATGCATGTAGGGTGATGAGATGAGGATACCCACCCCCACCCCCACACTCCTAGAGGGTAAGATACAAGGAAACCTTGCCCCCCCAGGCCTGTTCTTCTCAGATTCCGGATCGGACTTACAATCCCAGTCAGAGGGTGATGCAGTGGGAAGCATCCTATTGGCTGGGATGAATTCTAGCTGATCATCTCAGCAATTTCATTCTCCAGAAATCTGCAATTTTAAAACCACTGAACAGATCATACAAAACGCCTGAAAATACAGCATAAAATATAGCAAGTATTTTTTAAATGCATGGTCAAATTCAGAAGAAAGCAGCAAGAGCGTGAGGCTGGCGGAACTGGATGCCAAAATAGGACCCCCATTTCAGGAACCAAGAGGTTCAGGTGTGAATGGCTATGCTGGGGGCAGGAGACCACCCTGTCCACCCCATTGACCCACACAAAGCAGAGAGTGGGAGGCTCCATAAATACTCAGGTCCCTCGAAGCCCTATCCCTAGAGAACAGGAACAACAGAAAAGGGAGTCAGCTCACCTGCAAAGGGAAATAAGGAAGCCGGCCCATCCTGACATGGGTTCTGGTCAGAAATTTTACAAAAGGCTTCCTATGAAGATTTGTAACTTAAGCCTGCCCTCCTGTGGGTTTGGCATCCTAATTTACTAGCCGCAAGCTCCAGGCAGCCCCTCCAAAAACATTCCCGTATCCGTTTTGGAGCAAGTGTATACTCATACCCGAGTTAGTAGAATGACCTGAGTTTGTGGTGAATGCTTGGGTTAGAGAGAAATGGTAGTCGATGAACACATTGTAATTTTATTTGTAGAGAGCTTTATCATGTATCTGTGAGTCTTGCTGTATCTACTTACCTAAGCAGGCTTGTGCAAAAAGTATCCATAATATAACAGCACCTTCTTTTATTGTCATTTTAAAGCCTGAGGTAAAGAAAATTTCTGTGGTTGAGAGATACTCGAGTCAGGGTGGCAGAGACCAATTCGGTAGGCTAGTGCCTGTCGTGGCACTTTGACAGGGAGTAGTCCTGATTATACAGACCAGGTTACAAGACATCCTAGCAAGTGAGAACCCTTTCAACAGCTAGAAACCACATGCCCCTGCTTCACGCCAACACAACTGAGTGCTTCCGATGAGCACTGCTTCAGCCCTCATGGTGAAATAAAGCCAGTTTTACCTTCCCGGAAACAAACTTATTCAGATCACCCAACCTGCCTATGACCTCCCCTTCCATATCTTGACCTGGCTCTCCGTCCCCCTTTCCTGCTCCCTTCTCCCCCTACCCTCTCCCACCCTGCACGCTCACCTAAAATCTCAGCTCCAAACCAGGTCGTTCCAGTCATCACTACTCTGTCTGTAGGCTAGTTCCCTCTATGCCACCTCCACTTCTTTATGTCCTAAAAATCCCATTCTTAAGATAGCTCTGGTTGTGAGTTGGCCACAGGAGGAACGTGCATGGAATCTGAAAGATGGAAGTGAAGCCCCGTCTGTCACCTGCTGAAGATCTTCAGGATCAGATGGGGCACCGGTGGGCTCCAGCTCCTGCTGGCTCTCCTGCCCTCTGCACCCTGCTCTTCCTCCTGATTGAGGATTCTGTCAACCAAGGATTGGTCCAGGTCCCTCCCCATGTACTTGCTGGCAGACCCGCAGAGGCACAGCTGCCCATGGACCTCCCATGATCTCCTCCTTTGCTAAAGCTCCGTTTTCAAGGCCAGATGTGCTTGGCATCTCATACAGACTGGATATGGACTCCTCTGATCCTCCAGCTTCGCTCCTGGACCTTCCTTCCCTCAGCTCCTCCCAGAAGTAAGTTAGGTCTCCTTTCCATAGTAAAACCTTTCTCTGGGGATGGACAGTGGTTCTGTCTCTGCGCTTGAACCCTGACTGATTCGCCCTGTTACCTGGTGCCCAAGAGAGGCCCCAATACAGAACGGGGCGAGAAGTATTTGATGTATCAGGATATCACCTGAGCACCTTTATCCTCCAATCTGGAGTGATGAAGGCGGACGGGAAAGATGGCATGCACTTCCCCCAAAGGAAGAGTATTGCCTTCTAGAGTCTGCACAGCCCCTTACCAGCTCGTTTTACAGCTCTAAACATCACTTTCATCTGCCACTGCTTCTGTCCCAACCCTCCCACCAGGGCATGTTCAGGCCCAGCAGACCGCCGTCCTTCACAGTCCTTCAGTACTTGTCCTGCCGTCCATCAGCTCGGCCCAGCCCAGTCCAGGCCCATCTAAGCGCATGCGCTCTGCGTGCCTTCCTCTCCCCTTCGCCGCTCTGGCATGCTCTGAAAAGAACTGGTTTTGAGCTGTTGTTTTTCTAAAGATGCCTCCCTCCTGGCATTGCAGAGCGGCACACCCGCTAGAAGACGGGTAACCTTCATCTTGGCACACGTTTCTCTCTCGCTGAGTGCACCCCGGCAATTCCCATTTAGACTTTTCTACAGAACAGTTTTGTAGCATTTCCATTTATTACACATTTAATTGCCTTTTAATTGGTGCAGCTGTTTTCAGCATGTTGGAGGCATACTGGAACTCTCTGCCTTAGCACCCATTTCAGGCTTCCTTCCTGCCCTGGATTACATTACTGTCAGCCAAAACTTCGCGCTTGAGCCTTCAAGTTTAATCAAAAACTTACTGTCTAATATCAAGGCTTGTGATAGCCATAATCCCTTAAGGCAGGGGGCAGAGAACAATACAAAATTTCAGGGGTAATTTCAGGAGATAAAATTAGCATTGCAATACACCAAGTTCATGGTCCCATAAGTATCAGTGGGTCCAGGCATTTTTTTTTAATTTTTTATTTTTTATAAACATATATTTTTATCCCCAGGGGTACAGGTCTGTGAATCACCAGGTTTACACACTTCACAGCACTCACCAAAGCACATACCCTCCCCAATGTCCATAACCCCACCCCCCTTCTCTGAACCCCCCCTCCCCAGCAACCCACAGTTTGTTTTGTGAGATTAAGAGTCACTTATGGTTTGTCTCCCTCCCAATCCCATCTTGTTTCATTTATTCTTCTCCTACTCCCTTAATCCCCCATGTTGCATCACCACTTCCTCATATCAGGGAGATCATATGATAGTTGTCTTTCTCCACTTGACTTATTTCGCTAAGCATGATAACGCTCTAGTTCCATCCACGTTGCCGCAAATGGCAAGATTTCATTTCTTTTGATGGCTGCATAGTATTCCATTGTGTATATATACCACATCTTCTTTATCCATTCATCCGTTGATGGACATCTAGGTTCTTTCCATAGTTTGGCTATTGTGGACATTGCTGCTATAAACATTCGGGTGCACGTGCCTCTTTGGATCACTACGTTTGTATCTTTAGGGTAAATACCCAGTAGTGTAATTGCTGGGTCATAGGGCAGTTCTATTTTCAACATTTTGAGGAACCTCCATGCTGTTTTCCAGAGTGGTTGCACCAGCTTGCATTCCCACCAACAGTGTAGGAGGGTTCCCCTTTCTCCACATCCTTGCCAGCATCTGTCATTTCCTGACTTGTTGATTTTAGCCATTCTGACTGGTGTGAAGTGATATCTCATTGTGCTTTTGATTTGTATTTCCCTGATGCCGAGTGATATGGAGCACTTTTTCATGTGTCTGTTGGCCATCTGGATGTCTTCTTTGCAATATTTTATTTATTGGGTCCAGGCATTTAAATTTAAGTTCCAAATCCATTAGTTTCGATTCTATGCCTGAGGCCAGAGGTGGGGCTTTCCTGGAGTAGGGAGGTTAAATTATAAAGTCCTATGTGCGTTTAATATTCTGTTGAGTCTGATTGTAACTTAACAGAAGACACTTATGATTTGTATCATTGAAACATTTTTTAAACAGTTTTTAAATTCTGTGTTTGGATTATTTTAATCTTCGGTTCAAATGGGCTCTCCAGCTGCTTGCTTTCTTGCTTGCTTTTTTTCTTCAATTTAATTATTTAACTTACTCATTTCTTTATTTGCATTAAGGAATATGGTGAGAGGGCAGGTTCTGAAGAGCAAGTTTAGGAGTTCTTGACTGGGAGAGTCTCTGAGCCTGAGTGTTTACACTTGTGACCTTGGAGTAAACGTATCTACCGCGCAGGGCTGTAGTGAGGGTTAAAATGAAAATAATGATGATGGCAGTTCTTCACAACCTGAAAGCTGCTGTAGAAATACAATCATTATTTTCACAAGAAATCTATCCCCAGGTCATGAGCTGAGTCCTTTCTGGAAAAGTCTAGACAATTACATCAAAACCTATTATTCCAGGATTCCTTATTTGGCTGCTATCTAGGTTTTTGTATTTTGTTTTGTTTTTGTCTCTGAACTCTTCCTCTGCTCATTAGTATCATTATGCAGAGTGGAAATAAGATGAGAAAATCTAACCCACTCAGTTTGCTATGTAAGGGGAACTCCAGTTAATGCTTTGGTGTGGACATACACAAAGCCCTGGAACTACATGTCCCAGAATCCTCCTCCCACTATGGTTCCTGGCTGGGGTCAACCCTTGAGGGGCTCTCATCTGAGACCGCAGGTGGGAGAGAAGGTGAGGTCTGACTCTCTGCAGGCAACAAGACATGGTGTGGCAGCAAGCTCTTGATGTGTTACACTTTGATCATGACTTAGATCATTAGCCCCAGGATTGTTGAGAATTTCTATGATTTCTGGTGAGCTCACAAGAAGTACCCACTTGAGTTTTTCAGGTTGAGATTTGGGGGATGGCTTTTCTGACCAACTGTTTATGGTTGTATAGGACCAAATTCTTTATATTAAGACTTAAAATTCCCAAAACATATAGCATGACTTCTGTTTTCCCAGTCTGAACCTGTCTGACACAAACCACTCCCTCTTCACCAACATCATGTGTGACAAAAGTGTATTAAGCACTTACTGTAACCTACCATGAGCCAGTCACTTTGCTAGGTGCTTTACATGTATTGTTTCATTGAATCCTCATTATAACCATTCAAAATCAATCCAATTATTTCCTCCACTTTAAAGACAAGATAACTAACTGAGGCTTAAAGGGGTTAAGGAATTTGCTCAAGATCACACAATACGATATACAGAGTCCTAGACTTTCAGAGCCACAGTGTCCTTATGAAAGTGGTCAGCTGGGTAGCATTTTTCTATGATAATACATTTTAAAGGTCCACTGGGATATTAGAGTGAGTCAGTATCGCCCAAATAACATGGCCATTGTGACTGAACAAGACGCTAAAAATCCACTGTCAGATTTCGACCATCAGAGATCTAGTGACTGGTGAAATTAGGAATGCAGTAGAATATTTGGTGCTGATGGGCATTGTGAAAAAATCAGAGCTGGTTTTTGAATCAGACACAGAGCCAGAAGAATGGCATCAGTGATGGTGGTAATGACGGTCACCTGTTCAAGAAGGTCTGTAAGAGGATCTTGAGTTCTGATCAGCATCCCTTTTCTACTGAATTGAGACTTAACATATCCTCTTATCTGACTTCCAGGGGCTTCAGAAAGATCTCTTCTAGCTTGAGCCTCGGGTTACTAGCTGAGCACGACCCATGAGGATGCTGCTGCGATTTAAAGGTCCAGCTACAGTCACAGGTGTTTTGAATAATTAACACCATTTCCTGAATTCAGTCAAAATAGTATTCATCTCCACAGGTGACTTCAAATACAGGTGACTACAGGGTTGGGTTAAAGGAAGACAAAGGAATGTCAAAGGAACAGGGACACTAAAGAATTGCTTTTGTATTCAACACCTGAATCCTGCTGCACAGACTAGAGCCGGGAGACAGGTCATGTTTCCTTTAATGAAGCTGACTTTGAGGCTCCCGTGGCCCTCACCTGGTGGGCACTTCAATTTTAGTCATCCTTAGGGTGCACTCTCCTCCTGCGCTCCCCTCAGGGGTGTGTGAAGGTCCTGAAGTTCCTCTGCAGAGCAGGCTATTCAGGAGAGCCCCTTTGGCAATTGGTCCCCGGGTCACAGCTGATTGTCCTCTTTCAGGCTTGCACATGGCTCCTTGAAAATCACAAATGCGGCTATGACTGTACCACACACAGGCTCAGGAATCCTGGCGCCTTTGGATCCTCCTTCTGGGGCTATACCTCCCTGGAGAACATGAGTCAGTACTCACCGATGATCCGCCCCTCCTCGGAATGTGGGAATGGAGCTCTCCCCCAGCTACTTTGCATCATGGTCCTCATATCATTTGAGTTATTTTTTTGTTATTTTTTTAACTAGCTCATGAGTAAGGTGGGGGGGAGGGTAGAGGGAGAGGGAAAAGCAGATTCCCAGCTGAGCAGGGAGCCTGATGCCGGACTCAATCTCTGGACTCTGGAATCATGACCTGAAGTGAAGGTGGAGGCTTAACCGACTGAGCCACCCAGGTGCCCCATCATTCGAGTTATTTTCTTCAAAGTGCTTATTGCTGTCTAAATTAATGTGCTTCATTTGGTCCACTTATTTATTTATTTATTTATAAGATTTTATTTATTTATTCGACAGAGATCACAAGTAGGCAGAGAGGCAGACAGAGAGAGAGGAAGGGAAGCAGGATCCCTGCGGAGCAGAAAGCCAGACTCAGGGCTCGATCCTAGAACTCTGGGATCATGACCTGAGCCGAAGGCAGAGGCTTTAACCCACTGAGCCACCCAGGCACCCCTGGTCCATTTATTTTAATTATCTGTTTCCCATTTTCCTTTAGCCTCCTCCCCATATTAATAACAACATCAAACATTTATTGAAAACTTACTAGAAGCCAGGTACAAATCCAAGGGTTTCAAAACTAGTTCTTTAATTCTCAAAATAATCCTCTCATATGGGTTCTGGTTTATCAATCCTAGTTTACAACTGAGGCCCAGGGAGATTAAGGAACTCATCTAAGGTCACAGAGCTGGAATGGCCAAGGCAGGATTTAGACCCAAAGAATCTGGCTCAAGAGTCCTACTGCTTAATCCAGATGACATTCAGGTTATTTCCTGTTGCTATCCTCCACACTACTACTTCCGGATTATTAAAAATATGCCTACTCTTCCATCTCTCCTTTCCTTCTTTCCTTCCTACCTTCCATTCTTTCTTCCTTTCAGACAAAACTTAAATTTACTGATTTATTTTCTCACTTTTATATCCATAGCCTTTGGTTTTAATCTCTCTTCTTGCTGAAAGAATTCTTTTAATGATTTTCTCAAGCAATTCTTGTTCTGTTAAATCTCTGAGGCCCAGTATGGTGGAGAATATCTTTATTTTAACCACCATATTTAAATGACTGAGTAGATCTAAAATTCTGGATGAGAAGTTCTTTTTTTCTAATACTTCAAAAATACTATCCATTTCATTATATTCAGGATTGTTGAGAATTCTGGTACCTTATCTGATTCCTTTTCCTTTGGTCTGCTTTTTTTCTCTCCAAAAGATTTTAGAATTTTCCCTTTGCCTTTTATGTTCCTGTTCTAGGGGTGGGTGGGTATGTGTGTGTGTAAATCTGTCCTTCTAACCAACTATGAGCTTTTCAGTCTGAGTTATTGAACACTCCAAATTATCTTTCTGTTACTGTGTAATAAACACACCAAAATGTAGTAGCTTAAAACCTACCTTTCTCAACCTGTATTCCACAGGCTGACAATTTGGGAATTGGGCTGGGTTCTGCTGGTGGTTCCTCTGTAGTCAGCTGCTAACCAGCTAAATTGTTGAGCATCTGGGTGTTAGCAGGATGCCAGCTGGAAGAGCGGGTGAGCTGGGCTTTCGATCATTCAGCTGGCTGGCTTGGCCTTGGGAGACCAGGGGTATGTTTTTCACACACAGTCCGTTCCCTGAACTCACCAGGAGAGGTACGGGGAGGATCTAAGCTTCACCCTTTCTTCCAGGTGTCCACTATCAGCCAAGGCAACTGAAACTCCCAGGATAAAAGGAGTTACAGAGGAAAGCTGAAAATGTATCTGTACTCTCAAAGAAAAGTGGCAAAGGACATATGTATGGCCAAGGATCCAGGCTTAACAGACCAGACAGATTTTTTAAAAGCATTGGGAAAAAAAACCTTCAATAGCATAAGGGGAGCTTTTGGAAACATGAACTAGTAACAATCAAAGAAGAACTGACTAAAGATGCTGGGAATGAAAAAAATAATTGATAAAACGAGAAACTCAGCAGGTCATTTGGAAGCCGAATGGGTGTAGCTGCAAAGATGAACAAATGAAATGAAAGATCAGGTCAAGAACTCTCCAGGAGGATTTCAAGAAAGATGAAAACAGTTGGAACTATAAAAGTGATGGCTAGGAGAGATGCAGGACAAATAAAGAAGTTAACATCTGTATGTGAGGAATCTCAGAGGGAAAGAGCAAAAATAAGTGAAGGAGAGGAAATGTTTAGAAAAAAAAGCAATCAAGAATTTTCCAGAATTAAAGGAGGATGTGGTAGATTTAATGGTAATGGCCCCCAAATTGTTTCTTCTCCCTCCACTGATTCTCAGCTTGGCCAAGTGACATGTGTCCACTGATAGGACAAGAGAAGGACTGATGCAAGCAGGGACTTTAAAAGTGCCATCCTGTGCTGCTTTTGTTTTATTTATTTACTTTTTAAAGATTTTATTTACTTAGAGAGAGAGAGAAAATGAGCTGGGCAGGGAGGAGCAGAGGGACAGGGAGAAGCAGGCTCAAGACCTGAGCTGAAGGCAGACGCTTAACCAGCTGAGCCACCCAGGCCCCCCCGTGTTGCTTTTAGAAGCCTGGGCTACAGTACGAGCAATCCCAGGCCAGCCAGATGGATGATGAAAGACAAATGGCCCAGTTTTGACTCTTTCTTCCAGCTAACACCCAAAATCTCAACGACTTAGCAATTAGCAGCTGACTACAGGGGAACCACCAGCAGAACCCAGCCCCAATTCCCAAATTGTCAGCCTGTGGAATACGGGTTGAGAAAGGAAGGCCTTAAACCACTATTAAGCACCATTTTGGAGCAAGAGAAAGCCAATAGAGAGTATTGAGTAACTCAGACTGAAAAAGCTCATAGTGGGTTAGACAGGACAGAATTACACACACACACACTCCTAGAACATACCATTCCCTAAATACTCCCCAACTCCCAAAACAGCAACACTGCCCCTCAAGGCAACTTCCTCTAGTTTTCAAAATAACAATCAACATTTCTTAAGTGCTTAATATCTATCCACCCAGTTTTAAGTACTTTTACATGTATTGCATCATTTTAACCCACCCTAAGGGTTAGGTAATATTATGTCCATTTTAGAGATGAGAAAACCAAGAGACAAAGCACATAACTTTCCCAAAGCGACAGAGCAGTAAGGGGTGGAGGCAGAATTAAAATCTGGCCTGTTTGGCTTTAGAATCGTCACTCTTAACTTTCATACTATGGGCCAGGAAGACCTGGAAAAGAGGGAGCGTCAGGAACCAGGCTTTCAGCCGCAAATCACTGTCTGTTCTCAGCCCCGGGTGGGTTCCAGTGTTTCCCTGATGCCATCCTGATGCTTCTAGCTGGTACTGGGCCAGCGAGGCTGTTTTTCTGCCTGGCAAGCCAATTTCTGCCCTGGCAATGTCAGTGAATGAGCAGGATACAACTAGAAAACTCTCGTGTATTCTGTTCCTGGGTTTGCCCCAGATCCTCTCTGGAGATGTGGAAATTCTCTCCACACTCAATTCCCCACACCTTCCTAGGACCCAATCACATTCTGCCTCCCCAGGATCTCTTTTTTTTTTTTTTCCCCATGTATTAGACATATCAAACTTGTTTATGTGACATCTTTGGGGTTGGTTCATGGGAGGCAGCCAGCAACTCATATTAGGTCATATTAGGCAGGAAACATCTGTGTATGTGATTTCCTAAGTCATTTATTCACTAACCCAAGCCCTAAAGAAAATCTAGCTCTGGGAGTGCTAACCTCTGTTCTTTACCAGGTATTTCCTTCCAGCTCATATTCAGTCCCCAAAATCAACACAGGAATTCTATTATTATATCATTCTTTAAAATGTCTTGGTCTCCTGCAGAAAGGCATCTCAATACACAGTTGCCTACCTAGAAACACTCAGATTTAGGGGAAAACTGAACTTCTTAACAGGTGACATTTGTGAATCCTTCCACCAGTACCTCGGATAACTGACTTCCTCATTGTCGATCCTGATTATTTAACCCCTGATGCTTTGAGCCCCTCTAATGTTTTTCGTGAATCATGCAGGCCTGAGCTCTCTCTCCACCCACATTGAACAGGGCACCAAACTTCATACCAACTACTGTTCAGAACTGCAACTTTTGGGCCTGGCCAGGCCAGCAGCTCCTACTCTTGCTCCTAATTCTGCACAGCAGTCATCCTTCAAAGTTCAGTTCAAATGTTACCTCCAGGAAGCCTGCCCTCCCTGCTCAGCCCAAAGTGATCTCTCTGAACTTACATAGCAAAGAGGTTGTAAAGACCACACACGTGCAGGGCCCACTCTCCTTTTCTGAGAGTGTCTGCATTCGGGTCCTCCAAACTGTCCACAGCCCTTCATAAGGCAAACTGCAGAGATTAGAACTCGAGATATCTGAGTCCCGACCTTCCTCCTACCATCAAACCCCCCTCCTTTTCCAGCTGATTCTAGCATGCACGCCTAGTTTTGATTTGTATAGTGAATATAATTAGGGATAGGAGTCCTATGTTGGATGCCTCCTGACTTGTTCACCACTTTGTAACAAAGTCAACCAGACACTTTACTTATCTGATTCTTATTTTCCTCATCCGCATGAAGAAGAGGCTCTTCTTCATGATGATTTCTGAGGCTCAGTCTACGATTCAGGCTGTCTACAACTCTAGGTCGGGGATCTCGGGTCCTGATGACTTTTTTTCCTCCTACAACACTGTGAGCAAATATTGATGTTTAATATTGTCAGACGACATTGGGGAGGGTATGTGCCATGGTGAGTCCTGTGAAGTGTGTAAGCCTGACAATTCACAGACCTGGGGAAAATAATACATTATATGTTAATAAAAAATAATTAATAAATTTAAATAAAATAAAATATTGTCAGATGAATCAAGAAGACAGTGATTATCTCAGGTGCCTTTGTAACCCTAATTCTTTAGTAAGAGGGCCCTCATCTAGTGGGTTGTCATCATGGGCAAATTTTCAGAAATGGTCTCTGTAAAACAGAGATCAGCTGGTCCTGATTTTTCAGGGCAGTCTAGATTTCTTATGACTCTCATTCTGAGGAACTTCCCTGGGAAAATGCCCTCTAGGTAACATAGAGAAATTGAGATGTGCTAAAGGTGGCTTATTCCCATACTGAAATGACTCGGTCCCCATCACTCCAGAAACTGGAGTCATGACCTAGAGGAAAACCCAAATCCACCCAAGACATCTTATGTATTATGGCAGGGAACTTCCTGGGAGTCACCGTAGGCTAGGATATGGTCTGAGGATGGCGGAGAGAAAGTGGCTCCTTTCTGAGGATGGTTTCCAAAAGACTGTCTCCCACTGGGGATTGCAGAGAAGAGAGATCAGGCTTTAGAGCAGAAGCCCAGCCTCCCATGGGGATTTCTGGAACTACAAGGAATAGCTCATTCTCCAGCATCCACCCAGGAAAAGAAGGCTGGAGCCCACGCGGCCACGCCAAACGGTAACTGTGGATCATCCCCGAGCGTGGGTTTCAGAGGGGAGATTAACAGGCCAGCCTTCACACTAGCTCCCCACGCGGGCACGCGGTGGGGGGGCTGGCTCTCTGCTGTCACATCAGTTAAAACCCAGCCAAGCAGTGGGAATTCTCTGTGTTTTGTTCTATTATTAGAATCCAATTACCATCTGGTGGTATGCTATAGGGAAGTGCTCTTCCTCTGCGTCAGCAAACACAAAATGCAGCAGTTTGGTGAGCAAGTTGGCAGCTTCCAGAGCTTGGAGCAGAAAGGTAGAGAAATCATTTTATTTCTGCCCAAAGAATCTCATGCCCATTGGGATTCCCTTAGCTTTGGGATATAGTGAGTTGAGCTCAGCCCCATAAAAGCAGAGACCTCACTCTGGTGTCATGCTGGCCTTTAAGATGGAAAACGCTTTGCCCAGGCCTGAGCCTGTGTGTTCTGGTCTTTCTTATTTATGGTGCCCACCTGTTTCCATCCTTCCCGAATGCAGCCCCAGCAGCCACTAGGTATCTTTCCTCATGGGGTAAGAAGCTGCCGATCCCTTATTAACGGCCGTCTGGAGTACAAAATAGCCCTTGACCCGGATGCTCGTCCCTCTTCCCTTTTCCTGACTAAGGTCCTCCTGGTGAGGGAAGCTACAGGCTGCTTCACGGCAAATGGTCTGATGGGTGTGGAAAGAGTCTGATGCATTTTTGATGGCTATAAATGGTCTGATGGAGATTCAACCCAAAGGCTCTCTTGGTAAACTCCCAAGATGATTCGTTCCACCAAGGTCAGAAAGTTATGTCTCAAATCTCTCTTAGGCAACCTGAAACTTCCTTGGGTGTATGAAGGACATAGAATAAAGGGAAGAGTTGCTAGAGTGATGGAAAAGGAGGAGCCAGGAAGGAGAGCCAGGGCAGAGTGTCTTCAACAACAAGACAGCACCAATGGATCTCCCTTTCTGGATGCTTCTGAATTAAAAGACTTTGTTTCTGCTCCTTTCAGCCATTGAAATTCCTAATTTGACACTTCGATTCACTTCTTTCTGTCTTTTCCTTCACACAGGTGCACTAGATGTTGTAAATGGAAAGACATGGAACAAGGGAGAAAAGTCAGCATACAGGCTGCTATGCTCCATGGGCTGCCTCCAAGAGGTCCCTCTATCACCAAAGAATTCCTTTTTCTAGATTTGAGGCAGACCTAAGGCCCCAAACAAAGCAGTACAAGGAGCTACCTCTTCCTCTCCCCCAAAGCCTGCATCCAGATCTCAGCCCCCTTTACCCTACCTCTCCTGCCCCGAACAAGGAGCAAAGGCAGGAGGGAAAGAGCACAGATCTTCTGTCCCAGTGTCACTCAGAGACCATAGCAGACCCCCCACACAGGTGTCCCAGACCCGGGCAGTAGTCTTAGGCCACCTGATTTCACCTTGGACTTTACAAATTATCCTTGAAAGCTCTTGATTTTCCTCCTTTTACTTGTAGCCAAATAGCCAGGAATTGCAGGAAGCCAAAACATGTTTCAAAAGAATCATAAATTCTCTTTTATCTGAAAGTTACGATGGGGCCAAGCAAAACTGGTAAAATTTTTCCTTGTAACCCTCTATCCTCTTGTTTTTGTTTTTGCCTACTTTTCCAAGTCACCAGCTTTCTTTGGGTGCATAGGATATTCTGTAACATATTCTTTCAATGTTAAATCCTGCTCCCTGAAAATATGAACAACCCATAATGCTGTGTGTGTGTTTTTCTAAAGATTTTATGTATTTATTTCAGAGAGAGAGAAAGAGAAAACATGAACGGGGTTGGGAGGGGCGGGGGAAGAGAGCAAACTCTCTGCTGAGCAGGAACCCAATGCAGGGTTCTATCCAAGGACCCCAGGATAATGACCTGAGCCAAAAGCAGATGCTTAACCAACTGAGACACCCACATAATGCTATGTTTTATAATCCACAATATTTTATAATCAATGAAATAAAGTATTAAGCATGGGCTCTGTATTAGCAATATCACATATTATCAATCATCACAAAATTCTACAAGGTTGGTAATATTCCTATTTAAGAGATTTGAGAAGCGAGGGTCATAAATATAAATCAGATTATTCAAAGTCATGTCAGGTAAGCAACAGAACTGAGATTTGAACTTGGCTCTTTCCCTGATTCCAAATTCCATGCTCCTTACAAAGCAGCATGCTCCTTGAAAACAAGTAACACTTGCCCCCATGCAGAGAGTTAGCTCAAAATGAACCACAGGATTACAGAGACAGTTCTTCCGCAAAGGCACACACAAAAGCAGCCTTGGGGTCAGGATGGGGAGCTGCACAACACAGAGCACTCTGCACAAGTTCAAGGCAGAAAGTGAAAGTGAGGGAAATTCAGCTTGGGTATTACAACGTGGGTGGGGGGACTGGGAAGCGGGCATAGCCTTATGAGAATTTGTAGAAGCATAACAAATCTCCCTTAACCAGAATGTTATACAATGAATACTTTGAGGAAGGAAACTTCTGAGTCCCCTGCAAAGTAAATTTTAAAAGGACAATGTATTAACACATAACAACAGAGAGGTAGGACAGGGACCCTTTACCAGACACTTCCTGATAAAGGGCTACGGTCAGCTCCCTGCGGGGAAGGAACTGGTAGTCAAAATTAAGCTCCAAATTGTTGAAATACTGATTTAAGGAGTCCAGCAAATCCATTTAAGATTATCCGGTTTTGGGGGCACCTGGGTGGCTCAATCATTAAGTGTCTGCCTTCAGCTCAGGCCATGATCCCAGGGTCCTGGGATCAAGCCCCACATCAGGCTCCCTGCTCAGTGGGAAGCCTGCTTCTCCCTCTCCCACCACCCACGCCCAACCCTCGCGTGCGTTCCTGTTCTCACTCTCTCTCTCTGTCACATAAATAAGTAAAATCTTTATATATATATATATATATATATATATATATTTATATATATATATATATATGTTGTGGGTTTTTTTTAAGATTTTATTTATTTATGTGACACAGAGAGAGATCACAAGTAGGCAGAGCAGCAGGCAGAGAGATAGCGGGAAACAGGTTCCCTACTGAGCAGAGAGCCCAATGTAGGGCTCGATCTCAGGACCCTGAGATCATGACCTGAGCTAACGGCAGTGGCTTAACCCACTGAGTCACCTAGGAGCCCCAAGATTATCCGTTTTAATATTTCACTCCTCAAAAACCCTCTGGGTTATCAGTATATTTTAAGAAGCCCAACACAACGGAGTTAGTGTTGTGAACACGCGCCTTAGGAGACTTTACCAATCCGGCGTCCTGGGCTGATGCTCAAGCCAGGAAAGATGTCCTCTGCACTCCCACACACCTTGGAGGGAAGGCCAGTAAAAGGTGGGACAGGGAAGAAGACTTACAGGACATTTGCCCTAATTTGGGCCTATGTTAAAAGAATAATGATGACCCCTTCTTCTGTTCTTGACAGCGATATTGTGAGGACAAAAAGAATAAGGCCTAGACCTTCCTGGTTGTGGATTAGCATTCTCTAGAACAAGGGAATTAGTCAAGACAATTCCTTTATAGTCAACCCATGGGTATTTATTTTGGGAAAAAAAATGTATAAATATGATGTAGATCACCCGAGTTAAATGAATGGAGCCGTAAAGGATTTGTTAAATACTTTTCTCTGCTGGGCACTATACTAGGTGCTGTTTTTATTAAAGACTAATTGGGCATTTAGTTGGCTGGGGAATAGTAATTGCTCTGAAATGTAAGCTGTTTTGAATAATAGCTATCAGTTTAATAAGGATTTACTCTGCAGACTTTATGGACACAGGGGGGAAAAGATTTCAGAAAAGGACTTGAGCTTTTAGGGCTCATGCAATTGCAATTCCATTAAACCCTGTTTTCCCACAAGTCCCTGGAAACAGATACTGCTTTTCCCTATGGACTCATAGGGCCTGGGCTTGTTATAAACCAGGAATAAATAAAATGCTCTGAAAACCCAACAGTTGGCTAATCTGCGCCTTCCAGGATGGAGGTAGCTTAAGATCTGGCCTCTTGGACTTGCCGTGGAAGAGAAGCTAGTCTGCAAGGAAACAGAACTAAAGCAAGTACCTGTTTTCCGTAGAGAAGAAGGAATGCTTTTGCCCATCCTTTACTCTCATCTCTGCTTCTTATAAATTGCTAGTTAGATCTGGATGCTCTATCAAATTCAGATTCATTATTTTGCAAAGACCATGTCATCAGTGCCTTATCTATTTCCACTGAGGAGGCAAATAATGCCTGTTTGTCTCTCTTTTGTGATGTGAGCTGCCACTGATTATCAGTACCCAGATTCACTATACCACTGGGGCTTGCAGAAGGTGATATTAAGATTCTATCATTCCTTTTCTAGTTATTAGATGAAATAGTTCCACAAATAAAATCTCCCCTCAGTAACCACTTGGTTACCCTGAGGATCCTGAGCTCCTAAGGGAAAGACAGGATTCAAACTTTAGAAGTCATAATGAAAATATTGATGAATTCAACTGTGTGCACCCACTGGAAACATACACCTGATGACACAAACATCTGCATGACCAAGAGCACCACAAGCAAGATTAAAATGCAAATCATAAGGCAGATATGTGGCTGCAGTAAGTAGCACATAGGGCTGATCTCCCTAATGTGGAAAGAAATCCTGGAAACGGAGGGATGCCTGGGTGGCTCAGTTGGTTGGACGATTGCCTTTGGCTCAGGTCAGGATCCCGAAGTCCGGGGATCAAGCCCCGCATCGGGCTCCCAGCTCCATGGGGAGTCTGCTTCTCTCTCTGACCTTCTCCTTGCTCATGCTCTCTCTCACTGTCTCTCTCTCAAATAAATAAATAAAATCTTTAAAAAAAAAAAAGAAAAAGAAATCCTGGTAACGGAGAAGGCAGAAGCAGCAGCTGATAGAAAAATGAACAAAGCAAATGCACAGAGAGTTCACAGAAAGAGAATGAAATGTCACTTTAAAATATGAAATGGGGGCACCTGGGCCGCTCAGTCATTGGGCATCTGCCCTCGGTTCGGGTCATGATCCCGGAGTCTGGAATCGAGCCCCACTTCAGACTCCCTGCTCCGCCGGAAGCCTGCTTCTTCCTCTCCCACTCCCTCTGCTTCTGTTCCCTCTTTCTCTGTGTCTGTGTCAAATAAATATATACAATCCTTAAACCAAAAAAAAAAAAAAAAAAAAAAAGGGAGGGGGGTATGGAAACGCTTTAAAAAAAAAAAAAAGAAAGAAATTGGTCTGCTTTTTTTTTTTTTTTTAAATAATCATGTGCCAATAATTCTCAACAACATAGGCCAATACTCCTTCCTCCAAACTCTTTTATGGGTGTTAAGTTCTAGACAATTGCTGACATTGATGTTATGTCTAGGGGGGACACCTCAACTGCCCTGCTTTTGACCTCACTGTGGTACCCACCAGTGTTTGGTGTGTGTGCTTTTGGGTAAAAATAAAACTATATATTGGTGAATCATGAGAGACTATGGACTCTGAAAAACAATCTGAGGGGTTTGAAGTGACGGGGGGGTGGGAGGTTGGGGTACCAGGTGGTGGGTATTATAGAGGGCACGGATTGCATGGAGCACTGGGTGTGGTGAAAAAATAATGAATATTGTTATGCTGAAAATAAATAAATTTAATTTTAAAAAAACTATATATTGGTATAAGCTTGAATCTGAAGAAAGATAGGCTGGATTGATAACTAAGCAATTAATAATAGTGATGCCATTACTGGTACAGACCTAAGCAGATGGGGCACAGAGGTTGGAGAGAGACATTTCACCATATGCGCGTGTGCGCGCGCACACACACACACGTGGGCACACATGGAAACACATGTACACATTTATATATGAATTTTTACCATGTGGCTGTATTACCTATTAAAACAATAATGAAAAAAGAAGTGGGACAAATATGGGTAGTTCAAGGGCAACCCCTCCCAATAATATGTTTTGGAGATGCTCGCCAATTTTCTTAGCTATTTTTATAAACTTGCGAGTTTCCTTATATTTAAAAAAGGGAGAAATAAAAATACATGAACTCGAACATCAGCACATAAGGTTATCTAAAAGTACCTTATTCACATGTGCTCAGGATTGAAAAAAATCACATGTGCGTTAGTTGCACTTTATCCTTATAGATTCTGATGATTCTGAATAGAGCATCTATTTGCCTCATTTGTCTCAGTTCCAGTCAGACTACATGCTGCATAATGCATCAAAGTTATATTTATTTATAGCCTATTAGTCACACAAGCTCTTTACGGAGATGCTGGAAGAACTTTTTTGAAAATTGGGAAATAGATTTTATGGTCTAATTTTCATCCCCTCTGTATATGCCTATGACAGTGGGATGTTTCAAGGTCATTTTCAACCATTGTGTCTATAATCAAAACTCTGAATGTCCCAGTTCTAAGAGCAGAAGCCTAATGGTGATATTTTACATAAAAATCTGTTGGGAAAGAGGGGCTGAGCCAGAGACCAGGAGTCTTCCTGAGGCACCTGTCTTTAAATCTATCACCTCTATTCTAGGGCAGAAACGTCTGAGGACCAGGAAGCAGCTGCTCAATCACAATAGAAAATGCTGTATATAAACTATATCAATAAAAAGGATCAAATCAAAGCAAGTTATAGAAATAATCACCTAAGCCACCACCCCCTCCCAAATAGAGTGAGGAGTGGCCTTGAATACTCCAGAATGAGAACTAATCACACAACACTGCAGGTGGTGGGACCAACACCTCCTGAATTCCAGGAGGGAGAGAGTTATGCCTAAGCCTGCTTTGATTCAGAAGAGGTAGAGGGAATTCAAGGTGGGGGCGGGGGGGGCAGTAGGGGGAAGGTGGCCTGTCCTGGGAGGGACAGAGGCCAAAAGAATACCTGTGTTAATCTCATCCAGTAATTTTTCTCAACATTTGAGATGCCATATTTTTCATCTCTAAAAGTGTCATTTGGGGCACCTGGGTGGCTCAGTGGGTTAAAAGTGTCATTTGGTTTTCTTTTCTTTCCCAGAACTTCCCTGTTTCTCCTCATTATATTCAGGTTTTCTTTAAAAATCCTTGAGGATATATGATAGCTAAGTCCTTGTCTGCTTACTGAATCACCTTTATTATCTCTGGGTCTGTTTCTATTGACTGATTCTTCTGCTGGTTAGGTGGTACATTTCCTCGCTTCTTTGGATAGCTAATAAGTTGTTTTGTTTTGTTTTGAAGATTTTATTTATTTATTTGCTAGAAAAGAGAGAACACCAGCAGGATGAGGGGCAGAGGGAGAAGAAGCAAACTCCTCGCTGAGCAGGGAGCCTGACTCAGGACTCGATCCCAGGACTCCAGGATCAGGACCTGAGCCAAAGGCAGACACTTAACCAGCTGAGCCACCTAGGCATCCCTGGATAGCAAACAAGTTCTCACTGGCTGCTGAACACTGGGAAGATTTATGTCATCGAGCATGGGATTGCTTGCAGTCTTTTAAAGAGTGTTTGCCTTTTTCTGGCAGACAGTTAAATGAAACTGTCTTGATTCACAGATGACACTATCACTACAGAAAATACTATAGAAGCTATGAAAAAACTACTAGAACTACTAAATAAGTCTAACAAGGTTACAGGACACAAATTCAACATAAAAAATAAATTGCTCCAGCTAATATTAGATGCAGTTTATTTTGTGTAATGGCTATGACCAAAACTTGGACAGAAATGACATCATTTAGATAGTCTTTGTGTTGTTTGGTTGAATATATAGTACACAAAACACACAGTAAATACCACAAGCTAAAAGGATGCTGTCTTTCAACATGAAGTGCTGAAAATCAGTTATAAATCTAACTTTAAGAAAAACCATCATCTATAGGAGTAATTTTTCTGAGGAGAGGATAAAAATTTAACAGTTATACCCCAACAGCTTTACACTGTTTACAAGTATTGGAGTTCTTGAGGACAAACGTGTGTATCAAAGTCCACTTCATGCACCAAAAATTCTATATTAAATCAATAGGGGAACTATATTTTCATGGTTTCCTAAATTTTTAATGCATTCATTCGTAACCAATATTTGTTGAATGCCAGCTATACCTACGAATAGATAGTTATTTGGCACTGGGGGGAGAGATAAATAAGTAGATACTATTCTAACTCTTAAGAAGCTTCCACATGAGGGGCATCTGAGTGGCTTAGTGGGTTAAGCCTCTGCCTTTGGCTCAGGTCATGATCTCAAGGTCCTGGGAATGAGCCCCGCATCGGGCTCTCTGCTCAGTGGGAGGCCTGCTTCCCCTCTCCCTTTGCCTGCTGCTCTGTCCACTTGTGATCTCTGTCAAATAAATAAATAAATAAGAAGCTTCCACACGAAACATGTGTTTGTTTATACTCTTAAACAAGTATAAAAGCAACTTGGAAGATGTCATCATTTCTGCCCTATCTCTGTCCCCCTCAACACAATCTATCTTCACTCTGCCCCAACTTTCCCCTCAAATATGGTGTGGAAGAAACAAATAGACAGCCGTGGGTGACTGGTAGGGCTGCTCCTGGGACCTTCTGTGGTCACTCCTTGGTCCTTCTGGCCCAGTGTTCTGATTTTAGCTCTGGTCATCCTCCTTGTTGGGAGGAACTGTTCAGGCTGCGTTCATTCACTCACTAAAGACCACGGAGTGCCCTCCCTCTGCCAGGTCCAGGTCCGGTGCTGGGGACTGAGGAGGCAGTGCAGAGGACAGGACAAGGAGCTGTGCTTTAAACCTTACCCCATGCTCCAGATTAGCATGACACTGTGCACTCTCTTCATCTGGGTCACTGGCACTTCCAGAAACTGATATGTACCCCAAAACCCTCTACCTGAGGCAGTAAAATTGGTATAAGGAAAATAGCAAGTGAAGGTGGGGAGAAGGATGTAGGCTGTAAAGAACACAATCCCGAAGGCCTAGAGAGATGTGTCCATGTGGGCCTTTATACATGCATCTGTCCATACACAGATGTATGACTGAAAGCTGTGTCTCTTTTTTTCCCCCCTTTCTTTCTTTCCTTTCTCTAGTCTCCCTTTTCTGCTAGAGCCAAGAAGATAATTTGAAATGTGTTTGTATTTTTTTTGGTTTGGAGGATCATCTGTTCAGTCAAATCTCTATTCCTGTGTTTCCATCCTTACCTCCTGAAAGGGAAGGACCCCTGCAGTCCTTGGTTATCCATAATCCCTTCTTTGGTGTAACTGATCAAATCTGGTTGACCATCTGCAATGAGCTCCTGAATCCTGATGATTTGGAATTGGGGCACAAAGACCATTATTACTCTCTGTTGGGGACTTTTAAAGCTAGGGCTGGGAGCCAGACTTAGCCTGAGTTCAAATGGAATGGAGAAAGTGGGTAGCAAAGAAAGGGATGAAAGGAGCATTTGCCCAGAGGCACGCAGATGTGAGAGCTGAGGTGGCCCAAAGGAACAGAGATGACAGCCGCTGGCCAACTGGTCCTGCTCTGGATCCTTGGAGAGCCCTGGCTACACTTCCAACCCATGGGTTCTGTAACTCTCCCTTTATCTTTCCAACAATCCTCCTGTTGTTTTTGTTTTTTTAATTTGTTTGCTTAAATTAGTTGATTGGGGTTTTTTTCCCCACAAATATTCTCTAAGATATGATAGTTCAACCTTCTGGCTAATGTGATTTTCAAGTAATTTCTGTTACCTCCCAATGACTAATCAATCTGAGAATTCAGGCTTAAACACAGGATAAATGCCAGAGAAAATCCTACTCAAGAGAATTTAGCTGATATCTATGCAAATGAAAACCTATAGTATGTTTGTGTCTTCCTCCACTATCCCCAACCCCGACCAGAATTCATGTGTTAAAACCCTCACTTTCAGTAGGATGGTATTAGGAGGTAGGGCCTTAGGGAGGTACTGGGTTTAAATGAGGTCATGAATATGGAGTCCCCATGATGGGACCAGTGTCCTTATAACAAGAGAAAGAGAAAGTTCTCCTCATTTGAAGACACGTCTGCAAACCAAGAAGAAACTCATAAATGCCAGAAAATAAGAAGAAACTCAGCAAAAAACCGACCATGTAGGCACCCTCACCTTAGATTTGTTTGTTGATTAAGCCAGCCAGTCTATGGTCCTTTGTTATATTGACTAGAGCTGACTACAATGCAGGATGTCACGTCTGTATCACCTGAGAGGAGAACACAGACACAGCTCAGGTGGGTCTGGAGGGACAGCAGACCAAGCTGTAAGCACAGACATGTCCCAAGGGGCTAGGATTTATTGGTAAAATTCTAAACTCCTGTGAGCTTTATACTTTTCCACCTTACAAATGGTGAAACTCAAAATCAAATAACACTGTCTATTTCTCATGCTTACAGTCAGTAATCTATTAGTTTTCTGGAAGAAAATACTAATCAGAGCCTCTTCCTATGCCCATATTGTAAGTAACAAACTCTCACTTTAGAATGGAAAATGTTTAAAACATCACCCCCCATCACCAAACAATTAATAAGGTTGCTGACAAGTTGTGGTTTTATATAGCTGGTGGCCTGGCCTCTCGATGACAACAAGGCTACTCCAAAATATCTATACACAGAATTCTGGTGTTCTACCAATTGCATTCAGAATGTTACCTCCAGACTTCTCCTTCATGATATACTGATTTAGGGGGATGTAATATAAATGCTTAAAATGTAAGCTTCTGAAAATGTTTTAAGAAATACATGTGTTTTGTGAAGTTTGGGTTATTCGAGCCAGGAGGGAAATTTCTCTTGGAGATCAGTAACGGGGCAGACAAGGTGGGATTTTGTATAGGACTGTGAAACTACTGTTAAATGAAAGAGCTCACCGATGCTCTCTTTACCTTGTATCTAAAGATCAGCTATGGCATATGAAAGAAGGAAAGGCAGGTAATGCAAAGACAAGCCAAGAATATTAATGGAAGAATAAGAGCTATAGTCTCCAATATCTGATTAGTGATTTTCAATTTACAAAGCACTTCCAGGCACATTATATCCTGATTGCCATAAAATTTAAGTGAGGCAGAAAGGATGATTTTCTAATCTTTATTTATGAGGAAGCCAAGATTTAGCCAGGCTAAGAGACTAACCCAAAGTTACATACCTGGCATCCACAGCTGGAATGGAATGTTTGGACCCCCAGGCTCTTGATACTATTCTGAAGTTGTACTTGGAAGGTGAGCCCTCTCTCCCTGACCCTGGGCCAGGCTGGAACCTGCACCCTTATCTATCTCTAGTTGATGGCCTTTGTCTAGCATGTAGTGCCCTGCTGAACATGGTCTGTAGTCTCAAGTTCATAAAGAGATATCTGACCATAACTTTCCTGAGATAACAAAATTTCCTTGTCAACCCACAGGCCTGGGCCAAGACCCAATGGCAAGAACCTTCAATCTGTCTTTGCCTTCCTCTCTGAAGTGCTCCCCTGTGGCCTGGCAAAACAAAACCAATTTCTCACTCCCACAACATGCCTAACACAAGTCTGCAGAGGACCCTGATCCCTGGCGTCACTCAGGGCCTCAGGCTAACAGAAGCAACACCTCAATATTGCCCCTATGATGTCTAAAGCAGTGGGAAGACTTGGAGGTGACCCACATCACTTCTACTCACTCTTCTTTGGCCAAAACCAATCACACATCAGTGCATCTGATGAGAGAGGGGGAACACTGAGGGTCAGCATGACAACCACATAGTCCAGTCCTCATCTGATGCTGAGTCTTCCAGTAACAGCCCCATACAATTCAATCCAGCCTTTACCTAACTTCCCTCATAACCAGAAGCACCCCATCTCATAAACAGCCAATTTAATTTGAAGAGAGCTCTGCTTGTTAAAAACAAAAATTCTTGGGGCACCTGGGTGACTCAGTGGGTTAAGCATCTGCCTTCAGCTCAGGTCATGATCTCAGGGTCCTCAGATAGAGCCCTGCATTGGACTCTCTGCTCAGCAGGGAGCCTCCTTCCCACCCCCTCTCTGCCTGCCTCTCTGCCTGCTTGTCATCTCTGTCAAATAAATAAAATCTTTAAAAAACAAAAACAAAATTCTTAAAAATAACCAAAAATTGGTCTCCCTGTAACTTTGTTTCCTCAGTATTTATTCTTTCCTCGGGGTCTAAGGATAAATCATTACATATTTAAATTAACCATGCCAGATCCCCATCCCCCAAGAAATCTTGGCTGTAAGATGAGTGACCAAGATCACAGCATCTTATGGCACTGAATATGGCATAGATAATCCCCTAATGTCACTGAAGGGGAAACCAGGGTCTCAAAATCAAGGGAGGTGGATCAAAGGGAGGTTGCAGAGAAGCTCTCTGGAGAAAGACAATTGATCATGTTGTTAGCACACCAAGGGAGGAGCTAGCTTAGAAGATAAGACTGACACAACACCAGGCAGGAAGAGGAAACGATCCATATTGGGTGACCAGACAGGCAAAACTGCATGATGCATTCAGGGAAATACAGAAATGAATGAACACAGGATGTCCTCTGGGGAGGGTCTTGAGGTGAGCTAAGCATCCAATCATGGAGGACCCTAGGGCTAACTGACAGTCTGGAATCCTGGAAGCTATTGAAAGTTTAAGCATAACATTGACCTTCTCTAATTCTCACTTTAGCAATGTTATCCTGGCAGCAGGGGGCAGAATGGAGCACAGAGACACGCCCTCCACACTCCTCCCCCTCCCCCACCCGGGAGTCAGGGAGCTATTGCTGTGATCCCAGGTGGGCCAATGGGGCCAGAGGTAAGGCTGTAATTCCACAAAGAAGGAGGCAGACTGGAGAAAAGATGAGATGAGATAAGCAGCAGCTGGCGGTTTATTCCAAAAGGTGAAGCAAGATATGACAGAGGTATAGGGTGCTTCTCACGCTCCTGGCTTGGGCGACCACAAGGTATAATCCCCTGAAATAGAGACATTCCTATCGATGGGTGGGGAAATGTTTTTGTGCAGTTCACCCTGGGGCAGATTGAGTTTAAGTTGCATGTGTGATGTAGTGATGGTGTATTGGGCACTGTGCTGTCTCTATAAAAAGAGGCAGCTAGCCAGACATCATAGACTAGGGAGGAAGCAGTCCATATTATTATATCTGTATAGTCTGTATAGTTATTATTATATCCGTATAGTCCGTATAGGTATATATATAACTAAATATCATATAGTTACTGAAGCCATGCGTGTGGCTGCCATGCAAACCATCATTTTTCTACATATGAAGGAGAGTGAAAATACATTAACTCACCAATTTGACCTTTCCTTCTTCAGGGGCCAAATGATCCCCATCGGTTCATGGTGTCTTTTTCTTAGAATCAAGGAATCTAAACAATGGCTCACAATCAGTGCCTTGGTTGGGAAGCATGGAAGCAGACCACAGAGAAACAGAGACTCATGAGAAAGATTTCATTCAACCAAACAGGGGTCTGAGGAGTCGTTTTGTCCCTGCTCCACAATGGAGAACACCTCTAGGGTAATTCAAATGTTCATTTCAGATCCAGGTTTTTTTCTCTCCTGTACCTATGCTGAACAAACTCGCCCACACACACACATAGGCCTTTTGTCTCATAGGATTACTATATTCATTCTTTTTAAGCAAGGGCCTTTTTTGGTTTTTTTCAATCTGGTCACATACATTGATAAGTTTACAGCTTTAGGCCAGCAATTGTTGATATATATTCCACAGACCAAACCCAGGTTAACATTTTTCAAGCTCAAGTGCCTGGAAACTACCCATCATACATTCCCAGACTATTCCTTATAGGTTGGGATCCAATCTGATTCACTGCATCTTGGCTTTCCTAATTTCATTCTCAAAGGAAAACATCAAGATTGCAGGCTACCTTGCTGTCATTCAGCAGTGTAATAAAACATACATTGGGTATTTGTCCCTGGTTCTTGATACAGAACTGGACCCTTTGAATTTCCTGAGTGGTACATGAGTGTCTTTTGTCATTTACAATGACTCCCTTTTCATTACACCTGAGTTCAGACTAATGCAGTGACTCAGGGTTGGGGCCCGCGGATAGTTTCAGGATGGGGACTGGTCACCAGAAAGCCCAAACAGAGTGATTAGAGCACGGGAACTTTCAGTTCCAGCCCCAACCCACCCCAATCTCTGGGGAGTGGTAGGAAGATGGAGACTGGGTTATAATAACTCTTAAACAGAGATTCAGAGAGCTTCAGGGTTGGCAAACACATTAATGTGCTGGGAGGTAGGTGTGCCCAGAGAGGGCTTAGAAGCTCAGCACCCTTCCACCCACACTTTGCCCTCCTATTTGGCTTTTCTCCAGTTATATCCTCCATAATAAACTGGCAAACAACAAGTAAGGTATGTTCCTGAGGTCTATGAGTCAATACAGCAAATTAACAAAACTGGGGAGCAGTTATGACAACCCTAAATTTGTAGATAGCCAGACAGAAGGGTGGGTAATCTGGACACCCCACGTATAGCTGATGTCTGGAGTGGGGCAGTCTTGGGCTGAGGCCTAGACCTCTGAGGTCTGTGCTAATTCTGGAGTGTTGAAATGGGATTGAACTGTTGGACACCCAGCTGGTGTCAGAGAGCTGGAGAATTGGCATGGGAAAACCCCACACATTTGGTATCAGGAGTGGCGTCAGCCAAACCACCATGAACACCCCTCTGTGTGACAGAAGAAAAGCCACAAAATCTTTACTGAGCTCAACAAACACCTCACCATAAAAAGCAAACCTTTATCACCAGCTGCAGATCATTAAGGAATCATCAGCAACCACTTTAGAAGATGCACTCAGTTGGAGCTAAGAATGGCTGGTCACATCCCCATGGATACAGTGAATGAAACCACTAGATGCATAGAGCCCTTGCCTTGCCCTGTGGTGATGCAACAGCAGCTGTCCCAGAGCCTCAGGGAGCCCTTAGGCTGCTCTGAACCCACTTCTGAGCTGGTTTCTTACCTCTTGGCCCAGTTACATTAGATTCAGATGATGTGCTTGAATTATAGTTTGGCCTTGGATCCCAGCCATGCCTGAGGTCACTGACTTTTGGCTTTCTTTTGACTGCAAACCCTGCAGCCCCATGATCATTCCAGACTCACCTCTATACCAGACTGAGTTCGTGAATCCACAAGAAACTGGGCATTTTCTCTTCTAGTAGAGGAATATGGACAGAATTTATTTTACAAGCTGCTAACAAAAAACTCACTCATGATGATAAAGGAGGGGAAAAAACTTCATGCCATAGGAGGCATTATTAAAGATCTTGAGATGTTGAGCCTTCAGGAAAAAGAAAATTAGAAGGAAGACTGAATAGTAGTTTTCAAATATTCGGACAATGGAGAGGCAGAACTTGCATCTATGATGAATTGTTGGACAATTCAAAGAAGCAGATTTCTGTTTAATACTGTGTGACCAGAAATTCTTCCCTGGGAGTTACAGCAGCCTCCCCCAGCCCATCACTGGAAGTACTCACATGTGAGGAAGATTGCTATGGTTAGGGATGCCATAGAAGGAGTTACAGGACTACCTCCAAGGGGCTCGCCTACTCTCGTTCTTATGTTGACTCAGAACTAAGGGGTTACTATTCAGTCACAGAGCACTTATTTTAAAAAGTCACATTTTTTTTTTGGACACTGGCTGAAAGAGAACTTTTTATTACTTTTAGGTGCAGAAACTTCAACAGTGCCCACTCAACCCAGTTTGGTGGCCAGTTCTTTAGCCTTTGCTTTTTCCAACTTGGCAATGCAAGCCACTGACTTTGAACCCAGAACATTGCCTCCCCAGTGGCAGCAGATCTCATAAAAATATGGAATGCTTCACAAATTTGCATATCATCCTTGCGCAGGGGCTAATCTCTGTATCATTCCAATTTTAGTATCTGTGTTGCCAAAGCAAGCCCCAAAGTTGCACTTTTAAAAAGTTCAAATAAATATACCAGTTTGGAAGTCAAGTACCCAGCTGGAGCAAACAAATTCAAACACTGTAGGAACATCTAACATGTGAAGAAATGATGAGTATGAGAATTCTTATAATTAAGCAGGTTGTGCCCTGAAGAAACTCAGTGTGAATATGTAGAATAGTAATCAGTAGAATGTGGAGTTATAAAAACAGTGAGACGAGATGACCCATTCTAGTGCCTCGAGAAAGAGATAATCAGTCACGTAGAGGAAATTGAACAATGGAGTCCAGACTACCCTGACCACACTGTTCTGTGTCAGTCTCCTTCAGGATGGGAGAGCAGGCAGAACCTTCCTTCTACATTTTGGGCAGGAAGTAGTGGGAGATATGTGAGCCCCAACCAAAAAGAAACTCCCTTTCCTACTTATTAGTGCCTGAAATAATTCCTTCAGTGTCACCCTTGGAGGAAGAATAGGGAGAGAAAGAGGAGGAGCATAGACCAGAAATGCCAAGACAACTTCACCGTTTTAACATGTTCAAACCTCTGCTCCCTTTGATGACAATGACAATTCAGGAGGTCACAGGTGGGCTTGTCCGTTGAGCTATGCCCTAGATGGACAGGCACCGGGGGTGGTCTGTTTCTTAACAATTGTGAGCAAATATAGACCATAGTAAAAACAGAACTGCCTCCAAAATACTGTTCTTTCCTCCTTGCGTGTTACGTCTCCTATGCCTGAAAAGTTCTCCCATGAAATGGACTTGCCATCCCCAGGGGGTCACTCTCCCATCTGCAGAGGTCCTCCTCCTCTGTCCTGGTCCTGGCCTTCCTCTCCTCTGTTAGCTTGTGCCCTTGAAGCAACAACGGCTGGAGGGACTAATTTAATTCCAGCGCCCTCTGCTGGCCCTGCGGAAGGGCAAGACACCTTAAACTAGATCAGTAGTTGCCAAATTTCTCACTACCAGGGAGACATTTTATTTTTTTATTATTTTATTAACCTCAGGGATGCCCCACCACTGCACACACACACAATTTTGAAGCTGATCTTTCAGGAAAACTCCACCTGCTTAATAATTATTAATTTGTTTACCAAGTTTGATGTATCAGACTCATGGGAAACTGCCTATCAGAACCTGTAGTCAATATGCAATCACTAAGTATATGACACAAATGTTATTTATTTCTAATCACACATAAGCATTCACCTTTTACCTAGCCTGTAAACCTTAATGAGGCTGAGTGTGCAGGTTTGTTAACATATCTCTGTGAGGCTTGTTAACATACTGCAGATAACTTAAGACCTGGTTCCAACCTGGAGATCCAAGGGCCCCAGGCTTGGAACCACCAAGTTAGAATACCTCAGCATCTAAACAATAGGCATATTTCTGAGAAATTCTTAATTTACTAGTGAGCACTTCTGGATGACGGCTGAATGTTGTCTACCACTTGGATATAATTCTTCAAATTACTTCGATCTGTTAATTAGTCATATAGTGAGCTAAAAGGTTAATAGAGCACCCAGAGTTGTACATATCCAAGCTGAGCTTTCAGGTACCAGTTAGTGTTAGCAATGAGTAGCTGGACAGGAGTAGCAATGATGGAGAGCCATACATCTGGGAGATGGGAGGGATGTGTGATTAGGGACATCTGAAATCCAGTTCTCAGCTGGTTTCTTGTCTCAGTACCCCAGCAATCTCAACCCCATCAAAGTATGATGAGTAGAAGTCCATGAGTAGAGAAAGCTGGTATATTCACAGGAGAAAAGAGAGGAAGATAGAGAAACATGGTGGACTCAACACGGTGTGTGGGATGCAGCCTGAGTGGAGAAAGGCAGGAGAGTAGAGAAGTCCAGAAGTAGAATAGACAAGGGGTACTTTAAGGGCAGGGCTGGATTTTGTCCATTATTTTAATCCTCATAACTGACACAATGCCTGCCAATAAGATGCTCTCAAATATATATTGAATTTGTATAGGTATTACACTTACCAATTCTAGAAATGTTTTTAGGTAGGTGGAAAGCCCCACCAGTGACTAAGATAATTACCCAAGGGTAGCTGTTTCCATGGTAGAACTGAGCTTGCTGTTTTGTTGCAAAATTTTGTACAGAAAAGATTACATCTTTAAAAAAACATGAGTGTATCTCAGAATGATTTTCAGTGTTTGATTTTTTTCTTTTAAAGTAAAGTAAAAGTAAAAGCTCCAGGACAATTTGCTTTGCAGCGGATGTTGTCATAGAACTGGTGGGGACTGCCTGTCCTCGCAAAGAGCAGTCAGGTTTACACTTGCATTCATTTCCTTGGGGCTATTTTGTGAATTAAACTTTTCCTTTTAAAGTAAAAGTATATTTTATTGTAATATAACACACAAATAGAAAAGTATACAACATGAACACAACTTTATAACCAGCACTTAGATCAAGAAATGGACCATCTTGGTATCTTAGACGCCCTGGTGCTGTCTCCTTCCTGTCTGCATCTGACCCCCACTCCTCCTATCTAGCCCCCATTCCTCGTCCTGACTTCTAACACCATAAATTAGTTTTGCCTATTTCTGATGGTAGTTATACTCTTATGTGCGGATTCTTTGGCTCAACATTATTTTTGTGAAGGTAATTCACCTTCTTAGCAGCAGTCTGTTCATTCTCATTGCTGTATTTTATTTATAAATATGCTACCATTTTTAATTGACTACTTATCATGGGTTACTTCCGGGTTTTTACTACTCTGAAGAGAGTGGACACGAGGTCTCACATGAGTTTCCTCTGTGCACGCATGCGCATTTTGCTTGGACGCACATGCGTGGTAGACCTGCTGGATCGCGAGGTGTGTGTATGACTAGCTTTTGCAGGTACTTCCCAAGAGTCTCAAAGAGTGTGCCGATTTTGTGTTAGTTCTTGTGCAAAGCTAGATGCCAGGGATGTTCAGAGGGGAGAAAGATGAGGAGCAGGGAGATTATCCCTAGGCCTATTATTTGAAACCTAAAGGAAGGAAGAAGACAAAATAATCCTTGAAAGGACAGTCCCCGTCAGTCATCAGCTCATCATCGGAGTGACCGGAAGCCTGCTTCCCCAGAATGAGAAAGAAGGCAGAATAATAGTACAAAAGGTAGAAGAAAAGAAGAAAAGGAAAAAGATCCAGTTCAGAATGGATGCTCACCATGAATGCCAAGGCACTGCTAATGATTTTTACCTTCATAAAAATGACACCGTAGTACCCCAAAGCCCTGACTCTAATACGGCAGATTGGACCCAAAATGCAGCAAAATTTGCTCTAGATTATACATTTGGGTTTATCACAAAATTTCCTGAACTTGCTTGGGGCTTTTTAAGTACATAAGGTTATTATCAGGACAGTTCCTCTTTATTAATTTAGGAATAAGACCTCTCACTATTGCTTATAATCACAGGAATAAATATAAAACCTTACCGTTGAGTTTTTCCAGAAGATTTGTGTAGAAAGTTTTATTTGCAAGTAAGTCAGTCAAAGTAGAAATGCAAGATGCTATCAGATAGGAGGATCCAATTTTCCACTTAAATGTGTTTGTCCCTCTTTCAGCTGGATTTGGGGCTTTCCTCTGAAAGTCTCAGGAAGCTCAATTGAGTGACTCAGAACCAACCCAGTCTGTGAGACTTGGCTAGCAAAAGGCACAGCATTGCAAAGAGGAATGTAATGTCCTATTTACAAAAGGAATTTGATTGCTAATTATGAATCCCTATAAGCTCTATGAATTTCATATTTCTCTCTTTGCAATTCAGAAATGAATCCTATGGTAGTTCTGGTCTCTTGCCAGCTGAGGTTCTCTCTGACACCTTGTAATGACAGACAGTTCCCACCTGAGTGCTGACCCCTCCATACCAACCTTCTCTCAAATTGATTTTCAGCTCCAGGACGATTTGCTTCGCAGCGGATGTTGTCATAGAGCTGATGGGGACTGCCTGTCCTCGCAAAGAGCAGTCAGGTTTACACTTGCATTCATTTCCTTGGGGCTATTTTGTGAATTAAACTTGGCACAGCCCTGCCTGTTTCCTTTTGATCTGACTGCTGGACAAGGAGTTCAGTTCATTTACTGCCTCTCCAGCAACCATGTCCAAGAGTATTATCCAGTAGGAGGTCAAAGGAAGCTGCCACTATCAGTGGCCAACAGGCACACTTGAAATTCATGAGCAATTTGTAAAAAGGCAGGAGTTCTCTCCCCAGCGCTTTAACTGCCCCGCCACTGAGATGCTGGCTGAGCCCATACGAAGAGGGGAAATCAATTCAGGCCAAAATTTCAGTAGTGGCTGCAAGGCACCATGAGGATCTAGAAGCTTCTGATTAGCCTCCAAATAATACCCAAGGGCACAAAGAACTGGCATTGCTAAGACTTAGCTGGTCTAACTGATACCTAAATCAATTATTCGTTTGCATGCTCTTAGTTATGAACATTCACCTTATGGACTGTCGTATGCATGAATGGGCATTTGCAAAGCACCTTCTACCCTGTCCCTTGGAAACTTCTAGAGTTGTCCCCCTAATCAAGAAGTGACACGGTTCTAAGTAAACACCATCTAGGGGCAATTTAAGAAATTATGTATCTGGAGGTACCTGGGTGGCTCAGTTGGTTAGGCATCTGCCTTCAGCTTGGGTCATGGTCCTGGGGTTCTGGGACCAAGTCCTGTGTTAGGCTCCCTGCTCAGCGGGGAGTCTGATTCTCCCTCTCCCCCTGCTTGTGTGTGCTTGCTCACTCTCTCTCTCTTTTTCTTGCTCTCAAATAAATAAGTCCTTTTAAAAGATTTTATTTATTTATTTGGGAGAGAGAGAGAGAATGAGAGAGAGAGAGAGCGTGAGAGGAGAGAGGTCAGAAGCAGACTCCCTGCCGAGCAAGGACCCTGATGTGGGACTCCATCCCAGGACCCCGGTATCATGACCTGAGCTGAACGCAGAGGCTTTAACCCACTGAGCCTCCCAGTTGCACCATAAATAGTCTTTTTGAAAAAAGCATTTATTATCTATCTCACTCAACCAAATTTTCTTTCTCTTCTTTTGTAAATTTCTTCTGGCGTTTGCCCTTGCCACTCTCCCCAATTCCCAGCTTTCAGACTCAGTTACTTCTATCTACACAACTCCATTTGTCACATCAACACACACACACACCACACACACACACACACACACACACACACACACACACACACTTTATCCTAATCCCTCCTTCTGCTCTCTCCTTCAACCAGAGCCTGGTTACCTTGGGGAATCATTTCCCCCCTTTTAAAAAGCACGTTCTCAGGGGGCATCTGGGTGGCTCAGTGGGTTAAAAAGCACTTTCTCGGGGTGGAGGTTGGGGGGAGGAATCAATTACTTAAAATTCCCCTGTAAAGGGAATTTCTCTGTAAGAAAAGAAAAGAAAACTACCCTGAAGGCATCAGTGTCATCAAATTCTAGAACACTGGAAACGGTCTAGAAATCCTGTCCAGGATTTTATCTTTCCCTTTCTACCCCTCGTTCTTTCTTGTTTTTGGCTGAATTACAAGTGCGGCAATACTAATACTTCCACCGCAATTGTATATATGTAGTATTTCGTTGTAAATGTACAGACAAATTATGGATTAAATGCCCCTGTGGACTACGCGGAGGCCCAATCTCTGTAGATAAGAGGACTTTCTGTTTTATTTTTAGACATGGTCTCCAGTGGCTAGCTCACAATGCCCCCCAGCCACCCCAAGAGACAAGACTCCAGTGTCTTCACTGTAGTGGAAATTTGCTTTCCTGGGCTTCTTCCAGACTTGCCCACCTTGTCTGCCTAGAGGCAAGGCCAGTGGTGCCTTCCTGGGACTCATGCTGGGGTGTATTGTATTAAAGATTCTTGATCAGTTTTGCTCTTTTCAGGTTTTCTGAAGTTTTACATTGGTATTTTGATTGAAATAGGTCAATTCTGGAAACAATTTGGGAAAACTTGTTAACTTTACAAATTTTGTTTCTCATCCAGAAATATGCCTTTTCATTCATTAAAGTATTCTATTCCTGAGTAAGTTTTTCTGATTTTCCTCACGTAAGTTCTATACAATTTTGCTATTGTAGTTTTCTCATTGTATTTTTCTAGGTGGTTATTGCTCTTCCACAAGAAAGTTATTTTTAATTATCTGTTTGTGAAAATAACCACCTCACTAAATGCTCTTCGTTTTCAGTAATTTCTCTGTTGTATTATGATTTGTGGTTCAAAATTGTATCACCTAAAAATTAAAAAAAGAAAAAAATGACTTTCAAGATTTTTAAGTTCTCAACAACTGAGAATAAAGGAAGTTTTGGAAATCTATCAGTGTAACATGTTTATAAATTAACAATAGACTGTAAAAAGTTTTTTTTTTGTTTGTTTGGATTGTAAAAAATTTCTGATCTGGATTTCTTTCTAGGTGTCAACCTTGATGAATCTTGCCATGACTTTTGGCCTCCTTACTTAGCTTCATCCATCTTGAAGGTGGGCCTCAGTGCTGGGCCAGCTCACACAGAATCCTGTGGACAGTCCTGCTAGATGACTTCTGTTTCTAGGTTGTCCATGTTAATGACTATAATGCCTGACTCTGACCCAATCTTGTGTTAGGAGAAAAGTTAGGAACCAATCCACTGGAAAAAGATTCAATGATACACAAAAGCTTGCACTTAACTACCCTTGTATTTTACCTTCTTCCCTAGGGCTGTATCCTCATCTGAACTCCAATAGTTAATCTCAGGAAGTGGCACGGTTTGGCTGAAATAATGAGAATAAACAATTTATTGACATGTAGAGAATTTAATCTTAGAGAACCAAAGGCTATAAAAAGAAAAGAAATTGTGTTAATCACAAAAATATGGTCATAGAAGGGGAGATGTACATCTTTGCAATCACAAAACTTAGAAATCAGATTGAAGATGCTTTCTAGCTGTTTGCTTCTATCCAGTTGGGAAAATGTCTTCCATTTGAGATCTCTCCCAAGCGAGGCTGACTCTTGATTATCTGTGATCATGAATGGGTAGTAGCATAGTCCATATTTTTGCCATAGAGAATCCAAATGTTGATATGAGCCACTACTTTTGGAAGCACATTTGGTTGTAACAGACAATGTCAGGAACTAACCTGAATCTTTGTCGCTTCTTGTTCTTGACTCGTTTCTGATGGAGAGCCTCCAGCTTATAACGTGAATAATATTCTTTTCCTTGATTCTATTTCAACAAATGAATTCATGGCATTGGAGCCATATAGGAACATGGTGACAACATCCAGACAGCAGAACCTCAGAAATAATTTATTGGCCGGACCTAGAAGACCACCTATCCTATGATCCATTTATATCAAACTCTAGAAGACAGAGAGCATATCAGTGAGTCCTGTGGACTGTGGGTGGAGAGGATTTCAAAGACACGTAAGGGAAAGGTGTTTTGCTTTGTTTTGTTTTAAGATTTTGTTCATTTACTTGAGATAGTGGGAGAGAACACACACAGGTCTGGCTTTTGAGATTCATCTAGGTTGTGGCACATAGCGGCTTATTTTTATACCTCAGTGATATTATTGTATGAATAAACCAAAATTTGTCCAACTACTGATAGTTAATGGCTATTTGGGTAGTAGTTTTAAGATTGGGACAATTTTAAAAATACACATAAGTCTTCCTATGAACACATTTTTTAAAATTCTCTTGGATAAAAACCTAGAAGTAGCATTTCGTGCCCATATTGTAAGGATATATTTAACTATTTAAGAAACTGCCTGACTGTTTTTTAAAGAGGCTGTGAGATTTTTCAGTTTCTAGAAGCTGAAGCTGCCTGCATTCTTTGGCCCATGACCCCTCCCTGCATGTTGTACCATCTTGTTTCTACTATCATTAGTCGAACCCTGACCCTTCTGTCCCTTCTACTTAGGATGCTTGTGATTACAATGGGCTCACCCCAATATTCCAAGATAATCTCTCCAGTTCAAGAACCTTAAAAAGTCACATCTGTGAAGTCCCTCTTACCCTGTGTAATAACAGATTCCCAGATCATGGGCATCTTTGGACAACCAGTACTCAACCTACTGCAGCAAAATTCAATTTCATTGTTTTTTTCATTGTTTTTCCCTATTGTTTGTTCATTTTCTATTTTATAGATTTCCAGTGCTCTAGGGTTTCTTCCTTCTTTATGCAGGTTTATTTTGCTCTCTTTTTCTAGTTCCTTAAGGTAGAAGTTTAGATTTATTTGAAATATTTCTTCTTTTATATTAAAAGAATTATTACATTTAATGCCATAAAGTTCCCTCAAAATACTGCTTTAAATTCACCCCCAAATTTTTCATATGTTGTCCTTTCAATTTCATTCACTTCAAAAACTCATTTTCTGTGACACCTTCTTTAGCCCATATGTTATTTTTTAAAATATTCTTTTAACTTGGAATTTTTAAGATCTATTTCTCTTGTTGATTTCTTCTTTTCTCCTTCTCTCATTGATTTCTAATTAATTCCTAATTAGAAATGTATCTGCTAATTTACTTCTCTTGTGTAAATTTGAGCTTTTATATTTATGGAGACTTGTGACTCAGAATCTTGATGACTATTTCATGTTTGAAAACATGTGTTTTGAAAAGGGTGAATGTATTCTGCTGTTTTGGAATGATGTAGTCTATAAACATCAATTAGGTCAACTTGACTGATAATGTTTAAGATTTCTACATCTTCACTCATTTTCTATTTTTTCTATTACTGGAAAAAGTGTGTTGAAATCTGCAACTATAATTGTGGATTTGTATCTTCTTTTAGCTGCATGTGTGTGCTTCATGGATTTTGAATCTCTGTTGTTAGGTTCCTATCCATTTAGAATAGATACATCCTCTTGGTGAATTGACCACTTTATGATTGTATAATGCCCCTCTCTCTCCCAGGAAATGGTCCTTGCTGAGTTCTCAAAATAGTGTAAGAGAGGACCTGAGGTTGTGTGGTTGGTCTAACACTCCATGGTTATGCCTGGCACATCATCTTAAAGCTAGAACCTCACGCATAAATGATCTTTAGAGCACATGAAATGAGCTGCTTCTTCTTTCTAAAGTCTTGTACTGTAGATTTGCAGCCAAGCAATAAAGAAATTATTCCATTCCCCATACCTAAAAACTGACATAAGAAAACAGTCTCTTATCCTTCTAATCAAAAGCTTGCCTCCACTCCTTACATTCATTGAACCCAATGCAATGCTTGCATGTTTGTAAGGGCAGAACTTGGTGCCTTGCCTGTGGAAAACCAGCTGCTTGCCTGTAGATAAAGCTGCCATTAGCTGCTAAGTTGAAATTCCCTTGGACTACGCTTCCTGAAAATCGAAGGCCTAAAACTGCCAACCCAACCCCACCCAGCAGAGGACAATTGTGTAACTTTGGTGCAGTGCACCAAAGCCCTGTGAATCCCCCAAGTTAAAGAAAAAAAAAAAAATCACGTGACCAGCGTTTATCCCACCAACGCCCTGAAGTCACTCAGTCAAAGCTTCATATTTTAGGCACCCCAAATTTGGACTGCTTCTCTGTCTCTCAGAGTTTCTGAATTGTGCTCCAAATGCTGGGGGAAAGGATGCTCTGTATTGGACTCCCTCCAACGCAATCACCCTCCCGTGCTGATGCTAATCATAACTGGTTACATAAAATATGTAATAAGATTCCTTTTTCCTCACTGTCCAAAAACACACTGGTCTCAGTTTTGAGTGGGGTTTTTTGGGGTGGTGCTCTGCCTCGGTCGTCACTACTCTCATTCATGCCCCACCCCCAGCCAAGCCAGTCTCTTTTTCATGTAGCTTCTGGCTGCCTCCGCAATCTGCTTCCCATCCCTCCCCCACCCCAGATGACCCTCCTACTCATTCCTGTGAAGGAAGGCATGGTGTCCACTTCTCCCCCAGTTCTTATTAATCTTTATGATGCCATGTACTATGTTTTGCTCCCCTCGGGGTCTTCCTTTTTAATTCCTAATTAGCTAGTTTGAAATCAGACAATAGAAAACAAAAACAAATATTAACCATTTCTTTCTCTTTCCATCTGGATGTTCTGACAACCAGGGAGAAGGGTGCAGACATATAAAGAAGTAGGAAGAGCACAGAGATTAAGATTCATGACTCAAGTTCAGCACCCAGGTTTGCCCACACTGCACAAGAGAGGTCTCACAATCCCACCAAACACCTGTCCCCGGACAGCACTCACACATGAGGAGGACCATTAGCCATCTGCGTCTAGTCCAATGACAGTGCTGGTAGTTAACTAAGTCAGGAGGTTTTACAAATGAATGCCCTATGGCTGGAAGAGGTTAAGCTGCAGGTCCAAGACACTGCTTTTCAGAAGCATGGCTGGGACACAACTCCAGGCTGCTGAACCCACTGCCCCCACCACCTTGGGGGCCACCTGGAAGGACTGGTGGGCAACCAGCTCAGAGCAACATGGGGACGCAGGGCAGAGGCAAAAGCAAGGAGGACACTCATGTCCAAAATGAAACTGCAGGAGGAGCAAGATAGCAGAGGAGTGGAGACCTAAATATCATCAGGTCCCAGGAGTTCAGCTAGTTATCAAAACATCCTGAACCTACAAACTCAACAGGAGATTGAAGAGAAGAAGAGCAGCAATTCTAGGAACAGAAAATTGACTACTTTCCAGAAGGTAGGACGTGTGGAGAAGTGAATCTGAAGCAATGGGGCGCCTGGGTGGCTCAGTGGATTAAGCCACTGCCTTCGGCTCAGGTCATGATCTCAGGGTCCTGGGATCGAGTCCCACATCGGGCTCTCTGCTCGGCAGGGAGCCTGCTTCCTCCTCTCTCTCTCTCTGCCTGCCTCTCTGCCTACTTGTGATCTCTCTCTGTCAAATAAATAAATAAATAAATAAATCTTTAAAAAAAAAAAAAAAAAAAAAAGATAGACCATGGAGGAAAGGGCCAGCTCCCAGCAAGTGAGAGGGCAGTGAAGCACAAAATCAGAACTTTTAGAGGTCTCCTCCACTAGGGACATCACTCCAGAGGCTTAGCAGGGGTAGAGCCCTCATGGGGACAGTGTGATCTCAGGACCCACAGAGTCATAAAAAGACCGGGGGGGCCCAAGTGTGGCAGAGCTCCCAGGTATTGGATTGGGGAAACTCGCTGCAGAGACCAGGCCAAGGAGTGAGCTCTCAGCTTGGGGTAACCTTAAACCATGATTGGTGGCATAGCTGGGCCACTGCTCTTTGAGCACAGACCCCACAACTGGCAGATCCGGGGAGACTCACCTTCCATCTCTGGGAGGAGCAACACGGGAGCACTGCAGGAGTCTGCTGGATTTGGAGACTCGAAACAGGGCTGTGCACCAGAGATAGAAACACTTGGTCATAGGCCAGGTGAGCATGGAGTGCGGTGCAGCTGGAGACCAAGGAGATGGGAGGGATTAACCACATTTCTCTGAGGGTGCACTGAGGAGTGGGACCCCAAGCTCTCGGCTCATCCAGGCCACAGACTGGGAGGCTGCCATCTTCATTCCTGTCCTCCAAAGCTATACAGGAAGCATTTGGGGGAGAAAATCTCCTGAGACCAAAACCACACAGATTACTTACCCTGGCCCCTGGCAAGGTCAGTGCAATTCCACCTCAGGCACAGACATTTGACTGTCACTGCAACAGGCCTCTCCCCCAGAAGATCAGCAAGAACATCCAGCCAAGACCAAGTCAACTATCATTGAGAACTGCAGAACTCCAGAGCAAGGGGAAAGCAACAGAGAATTCATGGCTTTTTTCTGATAATCCTTTAGTCTTTCAAAGTTAAATTTTTTTAATTTTATTTTTTTCTTATACTTTTTTTTAATTTTTCCTTTCCTATTCTAACATTTTTAACTATTTTATCTTATCAATACCTTTATAAAAATCTTTTAAATTTTTCATTGTTATAGGCATATTCTCTCCCTTCATTGTATTTAACCTTATTTTCTGTATACACACAGGTTTTTCTTTCTTTAAAATTTTGGGATACAATTTCTTCTAACAGATCAAAATATACCCTAAATCTAGCATATGGCTTCGTTCTTGTCTCCAACCTGATCACATTCTTTCCTCTTTTTTTTTCTTTTTTCAACCAACTTATCTTATCAATTCCTTTTTTAGAATCTTTTTTAATTTTCATCTTTACAGTCATATTTCATCCCTTCATTGTGTTTACCCTTATTTTTGTATATATATAAGTTTTTCTTTCCTTAAAATTTTGGGAGGTAGTTTCTTCTAACAGACCAAAATACACCCAAAATCAAATGTGTGACTCTGTTCTATTCAACAATCTAATATATATATAATTTTTTTTCTTTTTTTCCTCCTTTCTTCTCCCTCTTGTTTCAGGTCTCTTCTGATTTGTTTAGTGTATATCTTCCTGGGGTTGTGGCTACTCTTTTAGTATTTCATTCTCTCATTCATCTATTCTTATCTGGATAAAATGACAAGGTAGAAAAACTCACCACAAAAAAACAAAACACAAAAAACAAGAGGCAGTGCCAATGGCTAGGGACCTAATACATATGGAAATTAGTAATATAAGCAGGGTGGTGCAGTGGAAGCATGCTGGGCCCATGGATATTAGTAATGTGTCAGAACTAGAGTTCAGAATGATGATTATCAAGGTGTTAGCTGGGCTCGAAAAAAGCATGGAAGATACTAGAGAATACCTTTTTTGGAGAAATAAAATCCCTTTCTGGATAAATAAAAGAACTAAAATCTAACCAAGCTGAAATCAAAAAAGCTATTAATGAGGTGCAAGCAAAGACAGAGGTTTACTGCTAGGATAAATAAGGTAGAAGAGAGAATAAGTGATATAGAAGACCGAATGATGGAGAATAAAGAAGGAAAACAAAAGAGAGACAAACAACAACTGGACCACAAGGGGAGAATTTGAGAGATAAGTGACACCATGAGATGCAACAATATTAGAATAATTGAGATCCCAGAAGAAGAAGAAAGAGGGGG